>NW_008239671.1:2230983-2340129 GCF_000691975.1 Corvus brachyrhynchos
TCTCCCTTGCAAAAAAAAAATTGCCACTCTTCTTCTAACAAATGGGTTTGACTAACAGGTAATTAATGCTGCACTCACGTTGGCTGCCAGACCCCAGAGCAAAGTAGCCCAGGACAACATGGATGTGTTTAAGGACCAGTGGGAGAAACAGGTGCGAGTTCTCACTGAGGCTGTCGATGACATCACTTCAGTGGATGATTTCCTCTCTGTTTCAGGTACTGGGATCAAGGGACTTTTCTAAAAATATCCACCTAAATTAAAGTATTGGGTCAGGGTGGACAAAAGCTGTAATTACTAAAGCATTATCAACCTATTAGTCCATTTCTATCGGAATGCTGATCTTCTGTACTCAGTAGGAGCAGCCATGCCATGTCAATTAATCCCTGGTAGCAACAGTTGGCTTTTCACCTCCCAGAAAATAGCATCCTGTTTGTGCTTCTGTTCCTAGAGACTCTTTGTTTCAACTCAGGCACAAAGTAGGGTTTTGGTCACTTTTTAAAAATGCGTTCAAGACCTGTGACAGGCTGAGAGTATTTGTAGAAATTGTTAGAATCCTTGTGCAGTTGTGGGCAAGATGAGGAAAAGTTAACTTTACAGAATCGTGGGGTGGTTTGGGTTGGGAGGGTAAAGAAGGGGTGGAGAAGAGAAGGACACTGACCCTGGGCCGCAGTCTTTTCTCCATCCTCCTGGTAAAGTGCTTCAGCTTGTGGCAGAGTGTATTGTTATAATATGGTCATACCCAGTGAATGCTGTAATTGCAAGGTAGTGCATGGCTTGGGTTAATTTCTGCTGCAGAAAACTCACATTGCTACTTCACTTAGAAGGGTGAATTTCACTTTGTGGGTAAGGACATAGAGAGTGCCAAGAGGGCTTTGCTCACTCGAATTGCTCAGAAGGGCCAGACTTCATGAGGTAGTCTGGCTGAAATACTATGTTTCATTCTACATTATTTTCCTTGATGTTTCCTAAATTTTCTAATAGAAGTTTGTGAGAAAAAAATATTGGAAGAAAAGTATATTTATCCTTCAAAAAAACTCCTTAATTTTCTTTTTTTGCCCTTTTTATCTTGTTTGGTTGTATCCTGCTACTCTTATTAACAGGGAAATGGTTTGGTTTAGTTACTTACGCTCCTCTGTTCAACAACCCAGCGAGTGTTCCCTGCAAGCCATGGCAAGAAAATGAAAATGAGCTCTGTGAATAAAAGGGTACTTCAGAATATGGGAGAACATTGATTTTTATTTGAGATTTGAAGCTGACAAACACTTTCTGGCAGAACTAGTTCTAAGTGAAAGGGGTGATGAGGCTGTAAACTTCAGACCCAGTCCACGATCCGGTGTTGGAAATCTGGCTCAAATGTCCATTTTCTTGTTTTTTTGAGGACTCTGCTTACTCCAAGTGCTTGTATCCATAAACAAGAAGTAATTTGAATGGATGATGGGGTTTTTCGTTTCTTTTTCTCAAATCTTAATTCTTTCTAACAGGGTTTTGACTTAGATCCAAACTTTCCAAGGTGGCTGAGAAGTATTATTTCTGTTAAGTTTAGAGTGTGTTTTTTTCCTAATTCTTTGCATAGACATCTCTGTTAAACATGAGGAAACAGAAAGCCTGTTGCTCTTGCTATAAGTTTGGAAGCCTCAGCTTACACAGGGTGTTTTTATTTTTGGATGTTAAAGCAGTGAAGCATTCAAAATGCCACTATCTGGTTAAACGTACCTCCTGAAATGACACCTCCTCCTCTTCATATTGACTCTCACATTTGATGTTATGTTTTAGTAACATGGTGGCTACCAAAAGAAAGCTGACCATAATTTTAATAAGTTATTTTATAGTAAGTTATATTCCAAATGCGCTGTCCAAATCCACACATCACTTCTTGTTGGGCAAAATTTTTGTGCCATGGTAAAAGCAATTGGTGAAGTGGAAACAGTGAAGAAAAATTTTAACAAAGCACTGCTTTTTCATTCTGAGTAGGGAGCGTTTTAAACAAAGAATTTTGCTCTGCAAGTTACTCAGATTCACAGCTCAGGGGACTCTCAGTTTCCATCCAAAGTTGTTGCAGAGTAAAATTCGCATCATGTAAAACATTTCTGAAACCCTCAAATGATCCAACCTTGGAATTTGTAACGGTGAAGATTAGTGAGTCATTCTTTTTAGTGGCAAAGGATAATTAACAAAAAACAGTTGGTGAACTGATTAATTCTCTTTTACTACTACTACAAATAACATTTCAATTTCAGTTTAGATACGTCTCTAGCATAAAATCAAGTTGCTGTTTAGAGTTACTGAGTTTCTCAGATTGAGTTTAGTCAGATATGAAGTTCAGTTGTGGTTTTACTAAAGTTATTTTTGACTTTACTGACTGATGGGAAATAATACCTGACCTAGTCAAAATCTTCTTCATGCTTTCACATAATTTGTATGTGAGAATACTGCATAAATTATGATACTGCAGCACATGAGAGCAGACGGCCTGATTCAGAGGCACAGAAATAACAATGCAGCTCCCAAGAATCCGATAAAAGTGCTTCATATCACCTCCTCTGAGCAGAGTCACTGTTGTCAACTCTGGCTTCAGAATATGCACAGTCACATATAATTTTAGTGTGTGTTATTAGAAATTCCCAGCTTATCTCTGGCATAGATGGAGTGAGGGAGATGAACTGCTCATGCCCAGGTTCTGTGCTATCTACAAAGGCCACTGCTGTTGTCTTTTCAATATGATTTATGTTCTTTT
This sequence comes from Corvus brachyrhynchos, assembly GCF_000691975.1. Lineage (NCBI taxonomy): Eukaryota > Metazoa > Chordata > Aves > Passeriformes > Corvidae > Corvus > Corvus brachyrhynchos. Next base: position 2,233,718 of record NW_008239671.1, read on the forward strand.
CTGACTTACTGAGGCAAAAAATGAGCCGAACATAATAAACATTTATGGGAGAGTGTAAATTCACCTTCAGAAAATTGCCCAACTGTTTATTAGAGAATCTACAAAATATTTGACTGCTTTCCCCTTTGCATTAATTTTAATTACAATTTCATTATGATAAAATTCAGTGTGATGTTTGAGATATTAATGTGACTGGTTTTCAAGGAAATTCAGGTTGGGTCTCACAGCAGAGGAAGGATGATGTAACCCAGTCCCTAGTAAAGATAAATATCGCACTGATTTTTACTATTATGTGACAGTATCACAGAAGGGCATCTGTTTTGCAGCCTGGATAAAGATATATATATATCAATTTTTTAACATACTGACATTTGCCCAAATCAGTAAGCTTTGCTATGAGGAAGAACAAATTAAATGAGCTGTATTTTCCCCTCCATCCCAGAAAACCACATCCTGGAAGATGTGAATAAGTGTGTGATTGCTCTGCAAGAGGGGGATGTGGATACGCTGGACAGAACCGCAGGTGCCATCCGGGGCCGTGCTGCCAGAGTCATTCACATCATCAATGCAGAGATGGAAAACTATGAGACTGGGGTTTACACTGAGAAGGTGCTGGAAGCTACCAAACTGCTCTCTGAAACTGGTAAGTTTGTTGAAATGCTGAAAGAATTTTTGAAATGCTCTTACTTAGTCATTCAAAACTTTCAGTTAATTCTCTGAGATCCGTAACTCAGAGGGAAATCTGTACTTGAAAACAAGATATAAACAAATAAATTCATGGCCATGAGTGTGATTTTTATTCTCTACTCAATGCTGTTGCAGAAGTCATACTGACAGGAGCCATATAAGAGAAGAGATTCAGTAACACATCCAGACTAGGCCACTACATCAAAGCTTCTATGATTTGAATAAATAATACACAGCCTTTTCTTCTGAGTCGATTGATTGTGTATTATGTGTCTCCAGAAAATCATTGCAAACATTACTCTTTAGTCTGTGCAGGTGAATGTACTCGTTGATGACTGAAGTGTTGCTAAACAAAACAACTTTTCATTGAAAAATACATATAAGCAACTGAAAATGTACCACCTGACTGAAAAAAATAAAAAAGTCTGCTAGATTGTATGAAATATGTAGAGTATATAAAAGTAGAAAAGTCTTCTAGATTGGTAGACTGGGAAGAAATATTCTTTTTTTTTCAATCTGTTTTTGCCTTGACAGAGCTGGGATTGGATTCATCTCAGTGTAGGTGATTAGGTCTGTGCTGGTCATTTTAAAGCCCTTTATATCAGTGCTCTCAATAATTCAGTGCAGGCAGTGCTACCAAGTGCTCTCATCTAAAAGCAGTGGGTTTGGGTGGGTTTGGGTGAATCATGCTCTGAATTTCGTTGACTTCACAGACTGGGTCTCCACGCACTGATCAGGTGCCCCTGGTAGGATAAAGATGCACGAATTGTGGGTGTCTGGAAGCGTCTGAGCTGATCCTCCCCTGCCTGATTGCACTTGTTCATCTGGGGTTTAAAACCATGAGGATTATTTTAGAAGGAACAAAGGAAAATTGCACCAGTTCAGGACACATCCAATTTGACTTTCAGACAGCCCAGAAATTGCCCCGTGAGATGGAAAAGCAAAAACTATTGTAGATCTGCAGTCTCTGTATTTGCTTAGAGAACAGGAATCAACAAAATGAGCTAAAAAAGCCTGATTTTGGGATGATTAAATATTACTTGTGGTATTGTAGCCCCCAGCTTAATGTCAGTCTATTTTTTCCTACCCAACACGAGATCAGTGGAATAAGTACTGTAAATTTAGCTTCTTTTTAAAAGTTTATGAGCTGGTTTTATGAATCCACAGAAGGAAAATAATCTCTTCAGTTTACATGATAAACATATTTTGCTGCACTCTTGTGTTAAAGTCATCTTTTGGTCAAGAAGGGACTATGAAGAATTCTTTCTACCATTAAGATTTCTTTATTAAACAAAACAAAATGTATGCTCAGGCTTTTTATTGAGCTAAAATTTGTGACCCAACATTCTATAACTTTTTTTATTAAAAATTTTTCAACAGGCAACTATAAAGTGCTGTTCTATAGATCAGTAATACACACAGAAAATACTTATATTCCATATTTAATTCACTTTTTGATACAATTCGAATTATAACTAAGTGCTATAAACTCTGGACTGAGTGCATCTTGACAACATCAATGTGTTAATGCTGGGATTCAATAGGTAAGAACAGGTCCCTGTTCCTCCAAGTCAAAATTATTACTTATTTTTTTCTTTTATAAAGTGTAAATAAACTTGTGAGTATTAAAAAAAAAAATATTATGTTTACAATATTAAGAACTTTGTATCATGTACAGATTGTGTAGCAGTAGTTCAGGAGACAGAATGGGCCCAAATTCAATGAAGCTGATGAAGCTTAAACAATTTCTGCCAGTTGTGAATGTGGATAATTAATATTAGAGTACAATCTCTATCTGCAGCTTTTCAGGCCATTTACAAAGGCATTGATTATTATTTCTCTAGGAATAAAAAAAGTAGAATTTACTGACTCATTTCATCGCCTTAGAATAAAGTGGTTAAAATGGAATTTAGACCCCCCCTGTGCTGTTGTGGAATCACCATCCTTGGAAGTGTTCAAAAACGCTGTGGATGTGGCACTTGGGGACAGGGTTTAGTGGTGAACACGGTGGTGCTGGGGGAATGGTTGGGTTCGATGGTCTGAGAGGTGTTTTCCAACCTCAGTGATTCCATGATCTGGAATGTATGAATGCATACATTTATTTTTATATTTTTTCGATTCATCACCACTCCTCAATCACTATGAGTTCCTGCCCAGATTTTACCAAACACTCAGGAATGATGCCAGTGATTTATTTGGATTCAGGTTCCACCCACAGATGTGCACATCAAATCTCTGTGAGAAGCACAGTCATGAACATCTCACTGTTTTCATATTTATTCCTTCTTTTTTGTTGGTTTTTTAATTGACCTTAATTTAATTTTAGATGAAGTGCTTTTGGAAGCTGGAAAAAATGTAGCTAAATGATAATGGAAGGGAAATAAGCACTTTACCTTCCTCTTATAATTATTATTTACTTTTAACTGTCAGCTCAGAAAAGGAAAGCCTCTGTTAAGCCTCTTCTTCCAGAGATTTCACTGTGTTCTATCAGTATTAGGTTGGATCCACAGTGGAGAAATATGGATACAGTGTTTTGGAAAGACAAACACCTTGCTAATGGTTTTTTTAGGGGAGAAAAAATTAATCTCTCATGAAAATGACGTTGATAGTTTCTGAGGAATGGAAACTACAAACACTGCTTTAATAACCAGTCTCACCTCCAAGTTTTATTTGTTTGTCATTTTAATTTGCAGCCTTTGGAATATATGGGGTGGTTTTTTTAGTGTTTCAGTGCTTTGTTGCCTGTGCTTGTCTCACAAACTGCCTTTAAAGCCAAGTATTTGGTAGAGGCTGGGTTCTTATCTCTGGCAGCAGTATTAAGAGTGACAGACTGGTTGATGTCCTTTTAAAATTGAGTACTTCCATTTTCCTTTAAAAACCATAACAAAAACTCAGCTCTCACTTGCTGATTTTCTTATAAATCCAAGATGAAACCTATAAAACCAGAGTCCATAGGGCTCACTGGGAACAAACACTAAACTCATAGATTTTAGTGGATGTTACTTGTGCAGGAGTAAACTAGAGCTTCAAGGTTCAATTTTTTTGGTTGATTGATTGTTTTTGAGGTGTTTTTTATTTGTTTCCTTGTGTTTTTTTTGTTTTGTTTTGGTTGGTTGGTTGATGGTTTTTTTCAGGGCTCTCTCTTAAATGCTGCATTGGTATTCAGATTTGTGGAAAGCTGTGAAATTATCCTGTTGCAAGTTGTCCATGACGAAAAAAATAAAAGGAGAGAAGGGTGGAAAGGAAAAGAGAAGAAATAAAAAGTTAAAAACAAGGATAAAGGCAAAAAGAAAGGGAAGGAGTAAGAGGAAACAGAGCAGAATTTCTGTTTGAATATTGAGATCTCTCATCCTGCTCAGTACCCAGAGTGACCAAGGCCAGCTGAGACTCTCCCGTTGCCTTCACCGAGGAGGACACTGAAGTGTGCTCAGCAATTATCTCAGAAGCTCTAAAAGCTGAAGGCAAGAAACCCATGTTTCTGAACAAGTAAAAAGAATTGTCCCTAGAAAGAAATCCAGGAACAGGCAATGAGTCCAGATGCTGTTTTTCAAGATTTTTGAGGTTCCAGAAGGAGGGAAAAAGAAAAAAAAAAAAGCTGTGACATTCTTTAAAGGTCAAGAGGATTGGATTTAAGCTGGGAAAAATGGAGTAGACTTTGCAGGGCTGTGGTAAAAGGAAGTGAGTGGGAAATGAAAGTGAAAAGAGCAGAACAAGTCGGACCAGAACTGCCTGGGAAAGGCTGTGAAAACTTCCCAACCTTTTTTTTTTTTTTTTTTGCTTCAGTTTGCACTGGGCTGCCTGGAAACCATCCTGGAACAGCAAGTACCATACTGCTCGGGTTACTCCTGTGAAGGACACTGGAAATTTGAAATTGTCTGATTCACACCAGAAATTTGAGTTTCAGCTTTTTAGCATGTTTTAAAAATATCCCAGTAACTTTGTAACTCGCTGGTTTTAAGTAGGTCACTCCGACTTCTGTTTTGACACAAATTTTTTATTGTGTCTTTATCAGAATGGACTAAAGCTGAAAATCAGCATTACTGGCAATTCAGCAATAAGCCTGTGAGAGTTTTATCAGTGTGAGTAGGGCAAACTTTAAAGATATTTATCACTAGGAAAAGGCAGCTCAGTGATGTTATCAAAGCTAATACTAAATGTGGGAAAGATGGATTTTTCAGCAGTGATATGAAGGGAAACAAAATGTAGCAGCAAGAAGATAAATTTAAGCATAGCTGTAATCAAAAAAACCCCATATTGAATCTGAGGGAGAGCTAAAAGATGCAAAATGGAGCCTATTTAAAAAATAAATGATGTTAAATTCATGTTTTATGGGAGTTCAGGTAGTTACAGTAAAACTTATGGGTACCATCATCCTGAGAAGATGAGATCATTTATCCCGGAGTTTTGATCAAATGATGACTTTTATTCTGCAAAGTACTGTAGCATTTTCTTTAAAGTTTTGCTAAACTGAAATCCAAAGGTCAAGGTGTCACCACCACCACCAACAGAAAAATTAATGCATTATTAAAGAAAAGGTGTTTTACAAAAGGACCAGAGAACACCCAAGATTCTGTTCCACTATTGCTTGGTTCGATGCAAAGAATTTTTAACCAGAGAAATTCTGATCAATATACAGAAGAATACACTAAGAAATCATACAAAATGCATTATAAAGCAATTAAAGGAGACCTAAGAGAAGAATAGATCACCACTGCGGCTCAAAGCTGAAATGCTAGTTCTTCTTCTCTCCACTTTTAGAGTTTAAAAATGGAACACAGTACTAAAGGAGAATATAATGTAATTGATTTAGATTTTTAAAGCTTTTCCTAATGTCCTGCACATGCAGCTGTTTGGCAAATGGGTAACCATGGGGTGAGTGTTAAGGCCTTTGATGGATTAAGAGCTGGTGACAAAGCACAAGCAAAGCACAAGTGGTCATTTCTCAGCAGGCAGAAAGGGAAATCCTGTGACACTTCAGGGTCAGCACCGTGGTTGGTGTTCGATGCATTAATTAACAGGTGAATAGGCAGCAGCAAGATTTGCCAAAAGGAAAATGCTGTGTGGGCTGGTTGGGAGAGAGAAATGAGACTAAAAGATATTTTTATTTAATTTCTCTAGGTAAATGGAGTAATTAAATCTATATTATCCACATTGACAGGAAGGTTCTGAGTTAATTCATCCTCTCAGAAAAAATTGTGGCATTGAAATGGGCAGCTGAGAAAAGATACTTTTTCCATGCACAACAGCCCTCACATCAGGGCTGAGTATGTTAGGCTGTGCTCAGAGCAAGATATTCACTGAATATCCCAAGTATGTATTTCCACTTTGTTCTCCACAACCTAAAGATCTTCCAGAAATGGAAGAAAGTCAAGATAAGGATTACTCCTTAATCAAAGAAAATTCAAGACTTAGATGCGCATTAACTCAGTGAGAGTTTGAAAAATACGAGGATTATCTATTTTGGGTGTGCCAGACACCTTATATAATGAATAGTTGGTTAATATAATAGACATTCCCATTTTCATAAACCATTATTATTTAGTTGCTGTTCAAATCTGTTCTCAAAAACATTTCATGCTCTTAAAAGCCACTTTTTAAAATAAGGAGGGTGGTGGTGGTAGAAGTAGAAAGAAATTTACTGGGTCTGGAAAATAAGGCAGAGAAATGGAATGAATATCCATCCACCAACTCCAACAGAATGTTTTGTGAATACAAGTGTGAATTGTACAATAATGTTTTAAAATAAAAGCACTGGTCTTCCTTGCATCCCCTTGCCTACACACACCTACATATTGATATACACAAACTTATAACGAAGCCAGGGAGGGTGGTTTGCTTGTTACATAACCCACTTTGTGTCCAACAGCATGAGACTGCTTTCTTGAGGGAATTTTCTGAAGAGTTGGCTTTTATTTGAAATATTAATGTGAAGGGAGTTCTTTTTGGCAGGAATAATATTTTGGGGGTGCTCACTGTGTGTAGTCTTGCACAGGTAGACAGGAGAGTGAGACAGCTGAAACTGGTGAGTCAGAAATGTCCCTGCAGCCAACATCTGTTACCCTCCTCTGTCCACTTTGGGATGTACCTGTCCTTAATGCCATGCTGGCCAGGAGGCAAACAGCACTTACCTGGCTTCTCCCCTGACATTTATCTTTCTGTGCATGGCAATTCAGTCAGGACAAAGTTTGAAGGTGTGTTTTGGTCTCGTGTGTGTGTGTGTGTGTGTCCCTGTCTCCCAACACTTGGTAATGGTGCTCCAGACATGTCATTAATTTCTGTAATGTCCGTCTCATTGTCCACCTGGACTGCACATGAGCAAATACATTTCTCCCATTCCCATGCCAATCTGCTTGGTTGCATAAACCCACAGATAATGTTGGAGCCTTCTGGGAAGTGCCAGAAGACTTAACACAAATGGGCCAAAGGGCCAGGACTTGGTCATAAATTCAAGGAAACCTGGGAACATTGTTTTTACAGGCTGTGGCCAAATCAGTGTTTGGCAGTGAAGGCTGATTCTTCCTGAAAGTCTTGTGTTCGCTGCAAACTGCTATAGGGTGTGGATATTCATTATTTATATCTGACTTTTAACCATTTCATCAGGAGAAAAGTGAATCAGTAAATAGCAGGAAGGGAGAAGATGGTCCTGTGCATTGGACGGTGATGTTCCATCCTTCTCTGTGCCATAGCACTCTGCCCTAATTTTGCTTTTCCTATTTCCTGAGTCACCAGTGTGAGACACATGGGGTTTGATACCCAAAACCGAGCTGGGGAAGGGTCTGGAGCACCAGGAGCAGCTGAGGGAGCTGGGAAAGGGGGCTCAGGCAGGAGCAAAGGAGGCTCAGGGGGGACCTTGTGGCTCTGCACAAGTCCCTGACAGGAGGGGGCAGCCGGGGGGGGTCGGGCTCTGCTCCCAGGGAACAGGGACAGGAGGAGAGGGAACGGCCTCAGGCTGGGCCAGGGGAAGGTTTAGAGTGGGATACTGGGGAAAGTTTTCTCCACCCAAAGGCTTGTCCAGCCCTGGACAGGGGTGAAGTCCCCATCCCTGGAGGGATTTAAAGCCATGTAGATGTGGCACTTGGGGACATGGGTTAACGGTGGCCTTGGCAGTGCTGAGTTAAGGGTTGGACTCCATGATCTGAGGGATCTTTTCCAAGCCAAACAATTCTGTGATTCTATGATACATTATGTAATATTTCAGTAGACTTTTATAAACCTTTTTCTTTTCAATTAGCAATATAGTAGTCATGACTGAAATGTAAATTATATGATATGAGACCAGGACTTAAAAACATTTCGTGAAATATATAGAACCTTCTGATAAGGAATGTGCAGTTCTTCTAGAAACAGACTTTGACAAACACTTCGAGCTAAATAAGGTATCCTTATTCATCCTGCAGATGAAACCGAGCAACTGTGCTGTCTTTGACAGAGGATGTCAGATAAACCTTAGGAATTATCTTTTAAACACCTGCTTTAAATACTTGAACTTCCCAGTAGACTGCATTCTTTCTTCAGTTAAGTAAATTAATGAATTATTTAAATAAAAAAATAAATTCAAAACCCCGAAAAGTCAACTGAAGAAATTTCATCCAGAGCCCTGAAATTTTTAAGCTGTTAACTTTGTGAATTTTTTATACTAAAACCTCTTAAATCTGGATAATGGCTGAGCTTTTTTTCTAACAGAGCATCTTTTTTATTTTTGCAACGTAATGGATCATTCATGGATTTTTTTCATTTTACTCTCTCCTGGTAACCTTAAGCTCACAATCCTGCCAGTCACTCTAGATAATTTTCTTATGTGACACAAATGACTCTGATGTTCAGGAGAAGTACAGACATTCTCAGGGATCCTGAAACTTTTAGCAGTGTACTGGTCCAAACCTTTAGACTGCCATGTCATTCTTGGATAATCTTACCCACATCAGACCAGATTTTTATAACCATTTAAGGGCTACTTAGATAAGGTGATTGGCACCTTAAATGATGGGTCTGATCTCTGAACACGGCATGGGGAAAATCAGTTTTCTCAAGGACAGGTACAAATGCTTAAATGGATCCAGAGCTATCAGGGCCAGCCAGAGGGCACATCTGGGTGCAGTGGGGTACAGGAGAGCAGTCACTTCTCTGCAGCTCAAGTGTCTGGTTTGTCTGAGGACAGTCTGGCTCCAGGAAACAACCCCTGGTCTTTGAGAAGGGTGCTTCCCTTGGATCCAAATCCCTGGATACTAGAAAGAGTCGAGTAGGTGCTCATCTTTTGAAAGTGAAGCTCTGAGAAATAGCTCTGCTGGTGCCATTCAAAAATAGCCAGACAAATGCCCCAAAGATGAGACCTCTGGGAACCCTTCCATGCCAGTGAGATTGGGATGGAAAGGAGTCTTGTGGTGCTCTGCCTGATTCAGAGTCAAAAGTGTTCCAGGACTGGGTGCACAAATGGGGTTGATTTATGCCTAAGCTTGGTTGTCTAAAGCAGGCATCTGGTCTAAGCCAAACACCTCCCTCTCTGTTCAGTGGGCAGAGGAAAATTAGAATTTTATCCAGTTGAACTTGAGTCTTTAAAGTAGGCTAGGTGTGATTAATTGTCTATGGAAGCATCTACTGTTCTCTGTCTGGTATAAGGAAAGAGGTTTAAAGCTTTCAGTTGTATGAAGTGGGACAAAACCAAACCAAATTTCCTGACTCCCATTAATGCTGCTAAGAATTAGAAACCCATGCACCTGGAGGGTCCTTGACCTTTATTGCTTTTTTTGTGTCTTAATTATCCCTTTCTACATTTCTGAACATTCACATCTACTTAAGATTCTGAGGAATTCAAGTTCCTAAATAATAAGGCCATAAAAGTGCAATAAATCAGCAAGGCATTCATTTAATCTTGCATATTAATGAAACTTTTTGTTCTAATGCTACGAACAAGAACGCCCAAACATTTTAAATTTTTTTATCTCAATAATTTTATTAGGTAACCTAACATTTCCCTCTCTGTCAGGGATCTTATTGTTCCCATATCACTAAACAAAATTTGCAGTGATGCTTCTAAGTACAAAAATTGCAGTACAAACTGATTGCCATAGGAGAGAAAGTCAATAGGGAATATATTTTTAGAAAACAGATAATTATTTGATAATTTTAATATGTAGGAGATATGGAGAAAAACAAGAAGACCTTTAGAGAAAATATTTTCTTTGTGGAGCAGGGTGGTTCACAAAAAATTACAAGTTCGATCAAGGCGTGAATTCACACATGGTGATGTGCTGGTTTCCTACTGTGCTGATAGCAAAAAATAAAAGTATAATTTAAAAGAATTAATCAATTGATAAAATGGAAGTAATTTCAACTTTTCTGATTCCCAGTATTTCTCCAGCAGCCATTCAACCTAGATTTTGTTGGCAGTGGTCTTGCTTTCAGTGCCATTTAAGGCTTTCTTTATTTTGTTGGAATGACATAGTCAGTGAATTAGAAGTGTTGCTATTAACTTGGGACCTGATTCTGTCAACATTTATGCAGGTGCCTAATTAATTCATGTAGTTAGGCTGAGAGATGTTAATGGACTGCATTTTTCAGTCTAAGCATATGTGTGAGTGCTTTCAAGGCCACAGCTCAAGCTAAGAAACCAATGTTTAATTTTTCCCCAGAAGTATTGATTTGCTTCTGAATCTAAAATTTATAGCCAATTTCTCAGTGCATAATAAGTGAATCATTCTCTGTCTAAAGCATTTACAAGTTTTAACTCCAGATACAAGCTCACACCTTTGCCTGAATTTTACTTGTGGTTCTTTCACCTTTGGCATAAGAATATCCTTCTTTGCGTGGTAAATAATAGAAAAGAAAGACTGGAGGTTTTTTAACATGGAGCTCAGTAACCATAACTGGAGAATAATACAGATCTCAACCCAATTTTCAATTTTCAAAAACTTCACTGCATTAAATGACAACATATGCTTAGAGAAGCATTGAGTAATAGCCCCCTATTAAAGGTGTTTTTTTCTTGCTTGTCTAATCAAAAGTGAGCACTGATCTAAAAATACGATTGGCAAGCAAGCAATTCATAAAGCAGTTTAATACCTATTTCCATTTCGAAATAGCTGATGATGTTCATGTGTAGTAATGTAAATTAGGGACTAAATTATAGCCAGGTCTGCAAAATCAGAGCCGATGGGAGAAGCTTCCACACCCAGTGGAGGTAATAAGTGTGGTCAGGAATGAATACCTCATGTTCAGGAATATTAATAAAATGTAGCTTTCCACCTTACAATCATGTAATTTAAATTTCCCTTGTTTTGGTCTAAGAATGTCACGTGTGGCCATGACAGAGATCCCCCCAAAGTCCAGCTGTGTCATATCTGCCTTCCCTACTGTCACTGCCCTGTCAAGGGAAAAATTGTACAAGCTTGGTGCAACTTATTTCCACAAATCTGTTGCCTGTCCAGCATCTGCTGATTATTTACAGATAATTAAACATTAATTGCTCTAAGTAATGTTTCATTTTATTTTTGGTTGGTGAAATTATGCTGAATATGTTATAAATCTTCCTTCCTTTCTTCTCTACCTTTACAGGAACCTTTATTTAATGATTATATGCCTTTATCTAAAATAGACAAGTGGGTTTTGGTTTTTTTTTTTCTTTTTCTAAATCTGTGTAATTTTCACCCTGTTTTTCTTGAGTTCTTGAAGATGGTTCAGAAATTGCTTTTTTTTCTTAAGAACTACAGGGTAAATTTTACTATGCTCTGTTAACTTAAATACAAATTTAGAACTTAAATTTCTTTATGCTTATGTAGGTGTTCTTCAAACTGCCCATTCCTAATTCAGGCCTGTTGCACCTACTGTTAATTATATCCAATACCTGACCACCTCTGCTAGTTAGGAAATTTTAGACAGAAATTTTAAGTTTAAATTTAATTTAACCCTAAATATTAATGTTCTTTACCTCCTTTTTTTGTTGTCATTTTTGCATCTCTAGTTTTACTTATTTTATGCCAATAACCCAAAATAATTTCTCTTTTATTCTTTAGGTTTTCTTGTTTTCATTGTATTTTTAATGACTGCTTTTTGATATTCAGGCTAGAGACTTCCTTATGCAATCATATTAGCCTCCTACTACACTTTCGAGTGTACTGTTAATTAAGGTAATTTGATATATGCATTTATTAAATACTCCTTCCAAAACTTCCAGCTCTCTCAAACTCTTTATCTAATTAAAATGTTTCCCCTCTGCCTGGCAATGTTTTGTTAATGTTTACTTTTTTTAAGGTCTGTTGTTGCTGTCACTTTTTCCTGTTTCTCCAATGTATCCCAGGAACTTACTGAATATTATCTGCATGGAAAATACAGTTCTGTTCTTTCATCTGTCTATATGAACATATATATATATCTATAGGGATGTGTAAACAAGATTTGAATTACTATATCCCTTTTAAGATTTCCTCATTTTCCTCCAATCAGTAATATTTAAATGCCAGAAAGTTTGAGCTCGTGGTTGCTGCCACTTGTTCTTCGAAATGTAAACTATTATTGAATCATATGTTTTTGTGGTTTTACTTTAAATCAGACAGTAAGATGCATAAAATGTAGTTTTCATTATGATTAAAATAAATTTAAGAACTTTTAGTCAAGAAGAAAATGTGATTTCCTACTACAGTAGAATTCCTAGGAGAGACTGTCACTGCTCTTGGTGAAAATAACACTGGAAATTCCCCTTTGTTTTCAATTAGTTGAGTTCAGGTTACCAATAAGTGTATTAAAAACAGGGTTTAGGGAAAAGATGGGCAAGAAAGGTAATATTTTAACAACAAAAAAAGCCACAACCAACTGACTTAGGAATCATCTTTTCCTGTTCTTTCAATTATATTGCCAAAATAGTAAAGTCAGTGATACATGATCTGGATACCGAAATGCTAGAATAAAAGTGATGTGAATATGATGAAAAAATGGCTATCTATAAATCTTAAATTTGATCCAAGTTCCTTAAATTCTTAAGAATTAATCCAACTGGATTTTTCATCCAGGTTTCTAATGAAACATTGATTATATTTGTCCTCCATGAGCACAATCTGCCAATATTAATGTTAAAATTTTGAAGAGGAGTAAACAAGTGCAGGAATGTAGGTGCATTATAACCACTGATGTTCATGGTTGTAGGATTTGGGTTTAAGTTGTTAGAGGACTGATTTGGGAAAGATGTATTTTCCTGCAGACAGTGTGCAGAAAGTGATTATACCTTCAAAGGAATCCTCTGCAAAATGTAAAGAAAAGCTTCTTGCTACTTTAAGCAATGCCCTGAAACCATTTACAAAAGTAAATAATTGCTTTAAATTGTATATTAAATAAGTTCATGCCACAGTTTATAGTATTGTTAGCCAATACCTATGGCTATTTTTTGTGTTACATACATGGTGATAGTGAAGAAACAGAAGACTCATTTTGGTGTCTTCACAAAAATAATATCCTTGATTTTGCATTTTGTCCCTTATTATTATTATTTACTATGAGCTAGACTGTAAATTATGTAAATTAGCAGGTATAATGGTTACAATTTGCTTTGCTCACTTGATATAAATATGTACTGTGCTCATTACAGGTTGTAAAGCTTTTAAATGAACTTTACTGACTGCTCAGGTATCTTGCAGCCTTTTAAAAGTTAGTAAATCACAGTTTTTAAAGCATGTTTTCTATTCTTTGTACAATTGGAGGAGAGAATATAGAGGTGGTTGTTTCTGTGCTGTCAGGTAACGTGCCAGAGCTCTCCATGTGGAGGGTGGGCACAAACCCATCCAGGAGCCTCCCTGTGCCTGGGAATTGCCAGGACAGCGTGTGCCGTGTCTCCTGGAAACTATCCATACCCGAGAGCAGTGGAAAAATGCTCAGGAGAGAAGGTGTCTAATGCTGCTGCCTTTCCTTGTGTTAACCCAGTGATGCCACGTTTTGCTGAGCAAGTGGAGGTGGCCATTGAAGCCCTAAGTGCCAACGTGCCCCAGCCCTTTGAGGAGAACGAGTTCATCGACGCCTCCCGCCTGGTCTACGATGGAGTTCGGGACATCAGGAAAGCTGTCCTGATGATCAGGGTATGTAAAGCACCTGGGAGTGAAAGCTGGGATTTACTGGGAGGTTTCGTGGATAAGAAGAATATAAAAGCTCCTCGGAATCAGCCTTGTGTTGTCATAAGCCAGAAAAGCTTGACATTGAAACAAGCATGAAACTAAAGTATGTGCAGCAACAAAAGAATTAGTAAATAAAGAGATGAGGTTATTTAGTAGATGAACCACAATTAATATGTTAATCAGCTAGAAGATTTGATCACAACTGCCAATAGATGCAAACTTCATTACTGTTTCCACAGTAACAGCATTAATTTGCCAAGGTCTTCAAGGTTTGTGTAGATTTTTTGTTGTTTTGTTTATTTGGTGGTTTTTTGCCTAATGTGTGTGTGCTGCCTGGGATGTGAGGTAAGTCTGGTTAAAATCTAAATGAATAAATAAATTATCTTGCTGCTCCAGTGAGCCTCTGCAGGGATGGTTTTGAATGTTTACTGAGGTAAAAAATGTGTCATTTCAGTGTTGACTAACCAGTTGATTCAATTTGCTTAGACATCTTTTAATAAAATAAACAAACAAATAAAAGACATGACAGAACAATGTAATTATTGTGAGAGTAGGTGGGTGTTGCTTTTCACTTTAGTCAGCAGACAAAGACTCAGAAAAGAAAAACAGCAAAACAAGCCTGATTTGGACACCTCTTCAGCAACTGAAACACTTTTTTGAAACCGAAATTACCTTGAATTAGCCCTAATGAAAACCATGTACAAGTAAAGCTATGGAGAAGATCCCAGAGGAAACTTTTGAGACAAGTAACAGGGCTAAAACATGAATTCATCCCTTTGAGCAAACAGGTAACATGCACTTGTGGTTGTGAGTGTATTATGGCACTGATGTAAGACTTCAGGCAGTTGGAACACTCCAAAATAGCTCAAATTTAGTCATCTGTCATTATGTATTAACATTTACAGAAGAAGCTTTTGACAGGCTTAATTTTATAACTGCCAAACACAAATTCCATTCTCATACCCAGTGCTCATCCCAGGTGGCCTGAATTACAGTCATGGCTTGTGCTGGGGGCAAACCCATCCTGTTCTCTGGGTGTGCAGCATTAGAGGATTGGCAGCTCTTCTGGAAGGGGAGGGAAATCTTTACTTGAATTACTTCCCTGTGAGGGTGGGGAGGCCCTGGCACAGGGTGCCCAGAGAAGCTGTGGCTGCCCCTGGATCCCTGGAAGTGTCCAAGGCCAGGCTGGATGGGGCTTCCAACCTGGGATAGCAGAAGGTGTCCCTGCCCGTGGTAGGGGATGGAACTGGATGATCTTTGAGGTCCCTTCCAAGCCAAACCATTCAATGATTCTATGAAATGAAAGATCTGCATAGTAAAGAATCTCAGTTTTCCCTTTGATTTTCCAGTTTCTTCATCTGTGCAGCAGTTTCCAGACTTTTCTTAGGACAAGAACCACTTCTTAAGAGATATCAATCTTTTCTAGCCATTTTAAATGGTGATTGTGTCATGAGACACAAGCATCAGGTGGGTTCTCCTACAAACCCAGGTTTCCCCATCCATTACATAGAGTTCCAGCTTCCATCACCCCCCTGTACATCAGAGTTATCCCCAAGAGTTTGCCATGACATGTCCATCCTGGTGAGATGTTTCTAATTTTGAATTTTGAATTTTGGAGGCCTGATCACTTACTTTGTTGCTGCCTGACTGTTTTGTGTACCTTGAGAGCTTCTCAGTCTCCTTAGGAAAATCCCAAGTTATTCTAGCCATTGTATCACTACTACTTTTCACCCCTTGTATGATACGAGCTAATGAATTCTGCTTGCCCAGATTAGGAAGATTTATTTTTGCCTTCAGACAATTAGTTTATTTATGGAGCTCAGTGTGATTCTCCTTACCCAGGCAGAGAACTAAAGCACATAAATGGACCCATTATCCATATGAGTTAACTGGAAAAATCCACATATATAAGCTTACACAGACCAGAGTTTGCTGAATCAGAACCTTCTTTGCTGTAGAAAACAAAATTAGTTTCACTTTGAGATACTCTTTAACATTCCCATCTGAACATCTCACACTGAAATGGGATGTATAATTAAAGGATGAGGCTATAAAAGACAGCCCTTAGAACATTTTCATCTAATATTCTATCAAATATTATGCACCCTTTAATTCAGGTGGTAAAGATTTTTCAGAATTACAAAACATTAGAAAAACCCAATCTTGAAAACTTTTTAGAGCATCTGACACAATTATTTTCAGGCAGTGATTGTTCGTGTGAAAGCCGTGAAAGATTGGATTTATCTGAGATGTTTCCCTCATTCCAGAAAGTAAATAAAGCCACTTTAAAAATTAATTTTGGCTGGTATTATTGCTTCTGGTAAGCTGAAGGAAAGGGTAGATAGTCTCTGTTCTTCTCTTTTTCCTTCAAAAAGGGAGAATTTATTGTCCCTCTGGAGGAGAAAGGAAACTCCTGTTTTCATTGAGGACTATTATTATTATCTATGCAGAAGAAAAAGATCTCTTCCACAAGTTAAGAAGTAGTATAAATGAATTTAAGAGTGTAATTACAAAACCTAGAAATAAAATAGAAAATAATAACTTCAGTTCACCATCTTTGCTATTACTCTGTAGGGATGAAATTACACTTCGTGTTTTCATAGCTGCTTGTGAAATTCCCTCAGTTATTGGCCAGAAACCCTCTTTACAGTCAGGAGGACTCACAGTGACATTTTTTCTCATTCTTATGTGTCTCCAAGGCCAGCTTCAGACTTTAAACATCTATAAACTTGATTCATTGGGGTGATGCTGGGAGATGCTCTCTGGGAGCATCTCAGGACCCGAGGGAATGACTGGAGATGTGTCATGGGAGGTTTAGGCTGGATATTGGGTAAAGATTCTTCACCCAGAGGGTGAAGGTTGGGCACTGGAACGGGATCCCCAGGGAAATGGTCACAGCACTAAGTGTTAAGATCCGGTTATTAAAATTGTTAGAGAGATGCCTCTGCCTGAATTAAGGGGCAAACGAGACCATACACTGAAGTTGATAGTATGGATTTTATTTAACAGTAGTGTGACGTAGAGAGAGAGAGAGAGAGAGAGAGAAACAAAAAGAGGGGCAGGGTGGGAGAGAAAGAGAGTGATGGACAGACTAAGCAGAAAATATCACCACTCCATGGATCCCGACAGCTTCTCACTGATCCTCTTCTTCTGGTCTTTGCAGTGGTGAGGGTCCCACAAAACAGAGAGTTCAATGGGTTAATGTATGTTTGGCCCAGGTGGGAATGCCTGGTTGTTGTTGTTCCCTAGGGGGAACAAGTTTGAAACTGTCTCTTGCAGCAGACTCTGGATCTGTGGCATCACTTTGCATCACATGCAGTGCTCTGCTGCAAGGCATCAGGAATGAGTCTGGGGGTGTTTTGGGGGTCTTTGATGGTTTTATGAAGGTTTATGACCCCTCCTCAGCTGCCCCTCACGTGAATGCCCCATGGATGTGGATTTCCCAGGGTGGGTAGGTTTTATAACTGAGCCATCTCAGCTGCCCCTCATGTGAATGCCCCATGGATGTGGCTTTCCCAGGGTGGGTAGGTTTTATAACTGAGCCAGTTTGTGTAAGGCAGGGTGAGTGTTCACTCCCTCTGTCACACACCCAAAATCTCTCCTCCTCCCCATCAACCGAGCCAGAGCTGATTCTTCTCCCCCAGCCATGTTTAGCTCTCTTTAGACCTGGACAATAGCACCACCTTTGCCTTCACTCAAGTTCCCATCAGGTGCCTTAACTCACAGACCAGTTCCCCTCAGGAGGCACATTTGGACAGGGCTTCCATGGTCACAGCTTCTTTATACAATTTTGCTGTAACGGCAAAATTTAAATAAATCCAATTTTTAACAATGTTTAAGCCATTAACCATTTCAGTCACTCACACCAAGCCTGACAGAGTTCAGGAAGCATTTGGATAATGCTCTCAGGTACAAGTTGTGACTCTTGGGGATGTCCTGTGCAGGGCCAGGAGCTGGACTTTGATGGTCCTTGTGAGCTCCTTCCGACTTGGGATATTTTATTCTATTATTAACTCCATTTCTACTCTGTTCTGTCATTGAGGGGTTTTCAGTCCTTGGGAGAAGACCTCAGCGAGTCTGAATAAAAATGAAATGACTGTGGGGTCCTTAGCCCCAACTGTTTGGGTGTATTAAAGCTCTTCTCCTTTTTGACTTGTCAGGTTTAGCCACCATCACCTCTGGGGTAGCCACCGTGGTGAAGTCCAAAGTGCTGGAACAATTCAGGTCTTCTGTAAAACCAGATTTGGTGCAGAATCCCATCATCTTTTGAAACATCCTATCTCCAAAGGGTGTTATGGGCTCCAGTGTTTCCATTGAGTGCCTGCTGCTTCTCAGATTGAATTTGAAGTGTTAGATTTTACTGTAAATCACCAAACAACTGAAGACCTGCAGTGAGAGAAGTTCTCTGACTGAGGCACTCAGGTGCTGCTTGCACCTGAGTCACTCAGGCTGCAGTTGTACCAAAATGAATGTACAGAATAGGGTGGAATTGGATATAAATGCATATTGTAAAGTCTATTTCCTTTTCTCCTTGTCTTTTAGAATAAGAGGGAACCTCATTGTAAAAAATGGGGGATTATCTTTCCAACTCTTCAGTCTTTGCTCTCATTACAAGGTTATCTTCACTTGTTGTTCACAGTGCTGAAATTCGTGTAATTGCATCTTACAATTTTTAAGTGCATAGCAAAGTGTGGTTTCTGTCTTCATCAAGTACATTTGAGTTGCTGAAATATGAAACAAATTGCATTTATAAATCTGTGTATAGATGCCATTTTATTACTTATACTTGCATAATTCACATTTTCATACTGCAGTCACAAAAGATAAAAAAAATGACATAGATGGAAGATATTTTGTTCACAGCAAGCTCTTCAGTCTAAGAGCCAGAGAGATATTAAAAAAAAAAATATTCCAATGCTTGGAAGTTGAAAGTCACCACATTCATATTGGAAATACAACATGCATCTTAAAAGAGAAAGTATATATTTCTTGTGTGATTTATCTGGGATTGTGAAAGATTCTTTTTCACTGGAAGACTTCCTTTGAGTTAGATGAATTTTGTGTGTAGTAGAGATACTGTATTTGGAAAAAAAAAAGTAGTCTTGGGAAGTCTTATGGCTTGTGCTACAAAACAGATTAAAAATTATTAAACTAGTTCATTTTTCTGCTGAAATTAATCAGTTCATTAAATCCATTAGTTTTGAATATTGCTTTAGCTTCTTCTGCCACTGGTGGTTGTCGGCTTTGTTTGGAAGCTGTCTCCAGTCTCAGATCTGTGTTTGCTGCATTTGTGTGACCATAAGTCCAGGTATCTGCAAGATCAAATCAGTCTTACTGTCTTCCAGCTCAGATAAATGAAGTCTCAGACTCTGTTGTCTTGGAAACAAGGTTTAAAATATCAAGGTCCTGTTAGTTGTGCACAAAAATTAGAGTTGTTCTGGTATGTTTAGAAGGCCCTGCTAAGAGTAGAAGTCTTTAAGTCAAGGAAATTCAATATAATATTTGTTTTTATACCTTTGTGTCTGAACAAAAGGGAGACCCTATTCTCTATGGGCTGCATCTCCAGGGGATCAGCTAAAACAACGCTACGGTGCAAGGGTGAAAAACGTGAGCATGTTTGAAATGGCAGGATACAGATAAAAGTTAACCCTTCATAAAGTTCTTCACCCTAATGAAAAATGCAGCTGTTTGGGGAAGGAGTGAGGGCGTTAAATTCACCACTCTTTAAAACATAAAAAGAGTGAATCTGAAAGATCACTTTGAATTAGATCTCACTTGTACAGAAGGGAAACAGGAAGATGTCTTGTGCGTGTAGTATATTGCCAACAGTTGCATTACTTGCCCTTTTGGTTTGCACTACATTTTCTTCAAGTTCAACGTCTATACACATTGAATTTCAGTGCTTTGAAGACCACAGATTTTAAGATTATGAATGTCAGACAGTAACAGCAATACATTTTTTTTTCTGGATATTTCTTCAAGAATAAGTCCTTGCATAGAATTTACAGAATATTTTTTCTTTTTAAGAGGCAGCCTTATGTCCTTATTGGTTACAGTGTTGAGATGTAATATTTTGAATATTACATCTTTACTGTCAGTCTGACTATGAAAGCCTTGAAAAGAACTGCACATTATCTTTTATAATCTTATTTCTAAATGTGGAGACAGAAGAAACTAAGAGGAGTGTATTTGGGGTGTGAAAGGGTACTGGCTTTACAATGACCAGTGAAACGGGCTCGTTGAGTGGACTTGGAGGATGGGGAAGAGCCAGCGGGTTTACTGAAGCTCTCCACCCCTGTTCTTGTTCTAAACAGCAAAGCCTAGGCAGATGAAAAGCTGAGCCCTGTGATAGAAAATACTCTTTGCTCAGGGACTTGTAGGATTCTCTTTGTAGCTTGCTTGTTTATGACAGATTTTAAGGTGACATCCTGCTCTCAGGCAGGTGAGCAGAGGGAATAAAGGGATTAAAGGTGATTGGAAAACAGGACCGTTGGTCATTATAATGATGGGTACCAATCCTTCTATTTTGCCTGTGACAGTAGAGAGAAGGTAAATTCATTTTTCATCTAAACTTCTTCTTCTGCCTATCCTGTTAGACACACTCTTTGTACATGCCTCTCTTCAGAGGTGCAGACCGAGTTTCATTACCACGCTGTCACACTTCGTTATTTCTTCCTCCAGTGCTCAGCATTAAAACACATATTTAATTCATACTCTTCAAGTCAGATGAAGATGGCTGTGTTTTACTCTCCCCATCCTGTGCACTTCACCGTGCAGCTACAAACAGTGATGTGCACTTCGTGTTGGAAGCCAGGCTGGAGCAGAAATACCGCCAGAAGACTCCTCTGCGTTACGTTCGAGGGTTTGGACCCGTTCCTAGTGACTGAGCATCCTCCAGACAGAGCTGTAATGACAACTGGCAGTGATTAGCGCCTCTGCTCGAAAACTTGATGGTGCCTCCAAGCACGAAATGCCAGCCTGGATGATTTCTTCTGTAGTGCTTTGGCCTTCTAGGCTGCCACTGGGGGTGATGGGTGTCCAGTAAGGTGAGGATTTCTCGGCACAGTTACTGTGGTTTTCTTTTCCTATTACCATTGTCATGAATGGTACCTACAGAACTTACTCATGGCCAGGCTGTTGTACCACATGCTATTCAATCACAAAATGCAATATAAGATTCTTTCTAAAGATTCCATTTTTTTGCACCATTTATATTAAATATGGTCTTAAATAGTGATTTTAGACTTTCTCTCTGTATATACATATGGACATTTTTCTCTCCAAATTTTTTGCTAGAAGGTGAAAATGCCCAAATGAACAGGTCCATCAGTTGGTTTTTTTTTCTCCCTCCCTCCAACATTTTAAATAATCCGAAGCCCGAAAATATGTAACTTGATTTCATCAATCTTCCAAGAAACCCTCATGTCATTCATAGCACCAGCAGTGAAGACAACATGGTGTCATTTGGAGGATGAGTGAAATTCCAAAGCTCTGTATATGAAAGGAACCATGTGAACTAACTAGTTACACAGATTATAAATTTCACGTTTGTTTCAAAACCAATCAACATCATTTGCAATTTCTTTAAATGGGAAATCTCTCACTTGCTTTGATAAATTTTTCTTCCAGGATGTTAGTTGCTTTTCCCCAGGTATTTACTTTCTCTTTTGAAGATTACATGTAGCTTTCAGTAACATAATAGTGTTAGTGTCCGTTTATATATGAAATAACATTATTTTGAAATACTGCTTTCCCATTGTTAGTGTTTCCAAAGGATATTTGTTCCTGGAACTGCATTCATCATGTTAACAGAGTTAAGAAAAATTGCAGCAAGAAAAGTTGTGGCAAGGTAATGAAAAATGCCATTTGTAAAGAAAACTAGGGTTGAAACAATTTAATTTTTAAGACAATTCAATTTCAGTTCCTGACTGCTGGGGCAGACAAGTTCATTTCAAAGGAGAACAGAACAGCATTTCCTGGGCAGGTAGTCAATGAAATAAGAGCTCACTGTGCACAGGACTTTGTCTGTGTCCTTTTTAAGCTTGTCATCTCCTCTCTGTGGCTTTCACTCCTGTGTCTCTCTCTCCAGACCCCTGAGGAGCTCGAGGATGACTCAGACTTCGAGCAGGAGGATTATGACGTGCGCAGCCGAACGAGCGTCCAGACTGAGGATGACCAGCTCATTGCTGGCCAGAGTGCAAGGGTGAGTATAAACCCCACATGCATCCAGTGAGTGTCTGGATAGTGACCAATAAAAGCTCTGCCTCGGAAAGCAAAGGCAGTGATTTCCAGTCCTCAGGGTTGTTTAAGAAAGGATGGGACCAGGCTGACCGACGTGTTGAAGGTTTTTTCATGTCAGACCTACTTAAGTAGCATTTATTGAATGACCTTGGGGCTTTTGTGGTACCTAGTATCAGCTGTTTGCTCCAGCTAGTGCTGTAAGAGAAGGCTTTGCAGGTTTGGAATTTGCTGAAACCATGCGAGTAGTCAGCAAATTAAAAAAAAAAAAAAAAAGAAGAAGAAAAAATCCCATCAGGGCACCACGATCTGTATCCAGAGAAATCTTACATTAGTCATGTTTCCCAGTGTGCAAACCTGTCAAGAAGATCTGTTTAAGCTACTGAGTAGTCCCTGTAATTTAATTGTAATTGAAGACATTTGCTACTGAGTCAATGTAATTTTACCAGGGTAATTACATCATGATAAACTCCAGTCATTGTGATTTGCGACCTCAGCTTGTGCATGGGGTTTGCAAATTAAGCTGATGAGTGCTTCAGGGGTCACAGGTGCTGGGGAAGTGAAGTCTGTTAACACTCAGGAATATTCCTGTTAACACTCAGGATTATGCCCCCCTCTGATGAATGTTTACCTTTTACTGAATAGCCTTCTCAGCTCAGATTATTAAAAAAAAAAATCAGAACATAATTTTCGGGAAAATACACCATGAAAATATATTTGACTGGAAAGAAAGGTTTTTTTAAAGAAAAGCCTTTTAACTTTTTCCAGCAGAGAACCAGCAGGAAACTGGGAATTATCTGAATGATTTTCATGGCTGTTTCACACAAGTCTGGTTTGTTATGATGTGCTGGAAGTGAAGTTATGGACTAAATGAGAAGCATCCTCCCCACACACTCAAACACCAGCAAAGCTGGTAACTGGAGTGAGGATTTCTTACCTTGGCGTCTGGAAGAGGATTTGTAGGGCTGACAACCTAAGGACCAACAAGCAAAGCTGCTGTGAAAGCTCAGAGGACCAGGACAGAGGAATTCTCAGCTGCTGTAGGTTGGGGCTTGACACAAAGGTTTTACATCCTGAAAAGAAACAGTAGAGTAACAAAAATTTAAAAGAAGCTTACTCAGAGGTATGGGAGAAATGTAAGACATGGATCCAGTGGAATGGGCAGAGATTTCTTTTTGTCTTGAATTAATTTCCCTGAATATTGAATATAGATGGTAAATAGAGCATACCATGTATCAGAAAAACTGGAATTTTATCATGACAACTCTAAGGCAAAAACTGTTGTCTTTGCATATTGAGGACATAACTTATAAATTCATTATCATCTACATGAAGAGAGATGGATCCCAGAGAGAGCTGGGTGACCAGGAACTGACATGGAAAAACGTACAGTCCCAAGAACTGCAGAATGGTACCTGGATACCTTACTCTGAGAATGATGACAGAGCTGTTCTGGATGTAGTTAATTATCTTTTGTGATTTTTATATTTTAAAGGGTAGAAAGTCCTGTTTGAGATATTCAAGGTATTGACTACTAAAGTAAGTCTCAGGTAGAACAGAAATGAGATACAGTACAGATTATTTTGTCAAATTTCACAGCCTTTCTTATTTTTTGGTTATGTTTAGGATTGGGTAGCATGTCATCCTTTCTTGATCTGAAACCCAAGTAAAGACTGCAGTAATTTATTTTACTGAGAATTGAGTTCACCAGGGGATTTAAGAGTCTGAAGTTCTATTACATTTATTGTGGTTATTATTACTGCTGCACTTAAAACCTTCTGCTTTGCTCAGCTACACACTGTATAAACATAAGACATCATAAAGAGAGTTCCTGAATAACATAGATTGCAATGTGGCACAGCAAGCAACAAATGATAAAAAACTAAAAGGGAAACTTGCTAAGCAGAAGCTGCCCAGTCCCCAGTCTGGAGTGCTAAGCAGAATAGTATCTTATCCAAACCTTTTCTGTGGAACAGGTGCAAAATATTTTCATTTGTGGAATGTGATGGATTTGTTTAATATGCTTACTCCATAAAGCTGTTAGTGTTTCAGTAGAAAGACTTGTGTTGGTCTTCAGTAGGCATAAAACTGGAATTTATGGGCTGCGTTTGCTATAGGATATGGCTGCTTTGAAAGCACATCAGCAGCTGGAACAGAAATATTAAAGCACTGTTTACCAGTTTAAAGAGTGTTCAGGTGAAGCTGCCACTCGAAGAAACCGCAGACAAGTCATACAGATAAACTTCCCAAATTCCACTACTCCTATCACATTCTCTTAACTTCAGTTAATTCCTCAGTTCTAGTGTTTTATATATTTATTTATTAGCTTGACTTACGCTGCATTTTTCTCTGCAGAGACTATTATGCTAACATTTGAAACTGCTGAGTTACATTGATAAGGCCTAATTAAAACTTGTGTTGAATTTTAATTTGATTAACTTGCAAATTTCTCATTTTCTGATCTACTGTTTATAACCCTTTTTAATTTCAGTTTTGGAAAAGGTCAATTACGAATTTTTAAAAGCCAAGAGCATTTTAAGGATGTGTAGAAAAAGACTTCAGCTGATTGAAAGTGACATAAACAAGAAAAAAATGTAATGACACTTAAATATGTGTCACACCCCATTAAATGCATAATGTGGTCTTCAGAACCCCTAGAGCCAAATAGTAGCTCAACTTGGAAATCATTATTCAAATTGTCCATTTGATCTTCAAAAGTAATTATTATAATTTTTTAGGGGTTTTTTTGAGGGAACTTCGTGCTTTGTTGATGCTGAGGCAGATCAGTATCACCCTGTTCAGTGCCTTTTTGCATCTCTTCCAAGAGGCAATTAGAACACTAAATATCATTAAAAGATATGTTTATTACAATTCACTTCAAATGTATTGTCTTGTGTGTCGTAGTTTATTTTAGTGTTGTGTTAATCTGAAATCCTCTATTTCTGACAGAGAATGAGAGAAGGGGAGACACAGCAATTCAGTCTGCCTTTTCCCATAAATGTAACTTGTTTTATTCTTCATCCTAATTGAGATTCAATAGGAACTTAATCCTCCCGTGTCAACTGGTGAATAATCACGACATCATAAATATAAATTTTATTATCTTGAAAGTGCAAGAAGAGGCATAGACATGCTGTGAATGTGGTTTTGCCTGTCCTGACAGAAATCAAATACCTACTGGATTTTGCTTGGCATCTTCAACTCCCATAAAAATAAACTCAAGCTGTTGAGACCACTGGAAACATCAATTTGTAGCTTCCTTTTTTTCACACACAACTCCTGTTTTTTCTCCAGGCTATCATGGCTCAGCTTCCCCAGGAGGAGAAGGCAAAGATTGCCGAGCAGGTGGAGATATTCCATCAAGAAAAGAGCAAGCTGGATGCGGAGGTGGCCAAGTGGGATGACAGTGGCAATGACATCATTGTCCTGGCCAAGCAGATGTGCATGATTATGATGGAAATGACAGACTTCACCAGGTAAGGACAAAATAACCCCAGCTGAGGAGCTCAGATGTGCCACACCTTCCCCTTTCTGCTCAATTTGTACCCTTTCGAGATGATTCGCTGTGGTTTCGGGGATGCAAAGCAAGGAACACTCATCACATACACCGGTCTTGTGTATTTCTCCAAATGGGATTAATCACGTGAAGTTTTTGTGCTATTTTCAAGCCTCTTTTATTTGCAGATCATTTTGAATTTCAGCAGCAAAGTTAGTCTGTGACCTTACAGACACTCCAGTGACATTTCGTTTAGTACCCATCTAAATGCATGCACCTCTCTGAACTTTGAACATTTCAGCACAATTTGTGTCAATCAAAAATAATGGCAAAACTATTTATATCATTTGAACACTGAACTTCCTTCCAAAAAAAATCCCAAAGGAAATGAAACTGGTTTGATCTAATGCTTTGTGGGAGTCTGTCAGTATTGATTTCTTTTATTTTGCTTTCATTTTTTTTTGTCTATTGATGTCTCATTCTTCTCTAATTGCATAGCATCAAAAGACCATTCATTGATGATACAGTGTAAACAGAATTATTATCATTAACAATGGTCATATTGTTAATCACACCGGGGAGAACAGTTTACAAGATCCTTTGCATTCCAGATCACCATAATAAATTAAATTTCATTCAGTGTTTATTTTTAAAGTGAGTTCAAAAGTTTAAATGGTATTTATCAAAATGTGATTACACAAAACAGGATGAAAATCTTCCTGGTTTTCTTCAGGATTAAAATCAGATATCCATTTATTCATCTCTTTATGTTGTTCCATCCCTGGAAGTGTTCAAGGCCAGTTGGTTGGGGCTTGGAGCAACATGGTCTAATGGTAGGAGGTAGAACCAGATGGATAGGATATTTTACAGAATTCTGTATTACTTTTGTATTTGTATTGTCTTTGTGTCTCTGATCGTTCTGCCAGCAAAAAACCAGAGTGATAGCTGCCCAAGCAGTGTCACTGTATCATGGAAGGTAAAAATGATAGCCTAAAGCAACAGCCCAGAATATGCACATTTTCTGCAACCTCCTGGACCACCTTTGATACATTGAACATGACACTGAAAATTTCATAATTATGTTTTCTAGCTTCAAAAGAACAGAACTAATCTGAGAATGAGAGAAAGCTACTGTCACATTTGAAGTAAATTAAAAAAAAAATCAAAGTGCACCTCTGTCTGCATCAGATTCAATAAAAAGTTGTTTAATATATTCCATTAAAACAGAAACAAGCCTTTCACACCTTTTTGGTTGGCTGTAGCCTCAGCAGTGTTAAGCTAGAATAATTTTTCAAATGCATGGAGTCTGTGACAGTCAGATCTGCTCATGTAATTAATGTAGAAGCACACGGGGTCACCAAGAAGTATTGTTGCTGCAGTTTAAGTTCACCAGAAGTGGGATACTTCTATTTCATTGCCTGTTTAAGGTGGTAATGAAAGTCTGGAAAGAAGACTAAAATAGAAATATGTTTCAGCATGTTATTCTTTCCATTATAGATAAAAAAATCCAAAAATAATGCAATGTTGTGCTTAGAAAAAATGCCTTCTGTTTCATTAAAAAAAATGAGTATGTTTGATCATATTATGATTTTCCACATTAAAAAAAAAAAAAAATGGAAAATGAACTCACTTCCAGCTGAGCCTTTCTCAGAAACAGCAGCAATTTTATTGGTACAATCAGGATTAAAGGTTCGAGTCTGAAGCAAACTCAGGAAGGTCTGTGGTGAAACTTTTTGTCTTAATACATTTTGGTAGCTTTAATGACTAAAATCAGAATTTTGTGCATCAGCTTAAAATATAGTGAAAGATCAGTCTTAAAGCTAGTTAAACGTTTTAAGTGTAACATTTCAGTGTGTAACATAAGGATTACGCTTCACCTATCTTTATTTTCCAACAAGAAGTCTGCTTAAAAAAGGTTTTCTAAAATGTGACATTTTTGCCCTAGACATGATGGGCTGAACATTTAGCACTGGCTTGGGAGTCACATAATTTTGAAATAGTTGTGTATTCCAGGAAGAACACTGGCTTAATGAGCACTTAAAAATGCATATACTATTAAGTACAGCTCATGTGCTTGAAGGCACCATCGGACTAAATTGCCAGTGAGGCATTTTGTAAGGGAGAGGAAATACAGCAGACAGATTTCTTAATCAAGCTGTACTATAAAGTACTTAAAAGGCAAAATTGTAATAAATTAAGAGGACATTCGTGTTGCTATTTTAAAATCAAGCACTAAACAGGGTCACTGAAACTGTTGTCTTTCATGATTTATTGAGATTGTGGGTAATCATCTTGTGTTTCACAGAGGGAAAGGCCCCCTGAAGAACACATCCGATGTCATTAATGCGGCCAAGAAGATTGCAGAGGCAGGATCCAGGATGGACAAATTGGCACGGGCAGTAGCTGATCAGGTAGCCCCAAAATGAGCAGAAATACAATGTAACCACTATGGATAAGTTGCCTTTTGCAGGAAAAGTCTGTCTTGGCAGAAAATTACCTGTTGGGAGTCTGGATCCTGATCTTCCCATAGAAATTGGTTCTTCTACACCCATCAGCATTTTGAAGAACAGGAAAGGCATAAATGAGTCTCTCCAAAGCTCAGAAATGCCTGAGTGTGGCAGCCTCACTTCTGGGCCTGTTAGAATTAGACAGAGACTCTTTCAGGTTGGAAAAGACCTGTGAGGTCACCACATCCAAAATGTATTTGCTGTTAAAAAAGGAGTGGGGACTTCTTGGATGCTCCGTTCCCCTTGCCAAGTGCCTAGGAATCCTTAGATTCTTTTCAGCTCATTCTTCTAGCAATTTCCCTTGATATGGAACTTTACTCCTTCAAGGTTCTCTGACTACCTATTTTCTGGTTTACCTCAGCATATTGTGCATGTTGTGGGGTCTGTGTCCTCACTCCCATTACCAAATTCGTGTCACAGCTGGACAGATGAACTTGCTGTATGTATATTTTCAGATTGGATTATCTATTCATCTGGAGAGCACGAGGAAGCATCATATTAAAAGTCAAGAGCCAAATTTCAAATCTAGGTCCTACATAGCAGGTTTTAGATTCAGGCAAATGAAATGTCACTATTTTTTCCCTTGTAAATTTCCTATTGTTTCTTTCATTTCATTGTCATCGAGAGAAAATTTGCTGGAAGTGGGAACTGGTAACTTCCTTGCCTTTAGTCTTCCTCTTCAAAATAAGTGTGTCTTTTTCTTCTTCGAGTGTGATAGTGTGTAACACACCCTGCCATGGAAAATGGGCCAGAGTGACAAAAACCCCAAAGCTGCCCATTCTCCTGTAACCTCCAAAATGTTGGGTTTAGGTTTTCTTCAGCAGCAGCAAGCATTTTTCCTGTAGTTAACCCATTCCAGTCCTTCAAATGTAGCATTTGTTCATTTTAACACAAGAAAGAAGAAATCCATCTGTCAGCTGATGAAATTCCTAGTCTGCAGTATTTGCAGAGGTGGAATATTTTAAAGAAAGAAACACAAGGAGACTTGTTATGCTTAGAGTGCCTTGACTTGAGTCACATTTTAAATTTCAGAGGACTGTAACCCTAATAATAAACAGTGAAATCATTTTGAGAACGAAGTATTTGTTTTAGTGCTTGCACTTTAATGATATTTCACAAAAATTTGGAGACCCTGATGCAATATAAAGTTTTTGTGGACAGTTGCATTTTTAATTATTGTTCCAATGAGAGAGCCTTACATTTTTTTTACTCCAGGGTGCTTATATTTAAAGCCTTGACAGCTCTCTAGAAGTACTGCTTTAAAGTTCATTCCTTTCAGTTCATAGGCTTCAAGAATTGAGTAAATATTTTTATATTACATTGGCACCAGTAGGGAGAAGAGGTCTTTTAGGGATTAATGCCTGAATGGTGTGGCAGGGGGCTGGGGGAATAGCAGCCACAGTGAAGCTCCAGCTTTGTTTATTATTAGTTTTAAAGGAAGAGAAAAAAGCCAAGTGATCCTTTTGGGGTTATAGACAACAATATATCCAACTACTTCACCATGAACACATTCCTTGCCAGCATTAGCTGCTGGGCCAGAGCAGTGATCTCAAGGCAGGAGCTGTGATGTTGTTGACTCACGTGCATTTAATTCCATCAGTTTTTCTTGAAATTCTTTGATAATATTTTTTTTTAATTGAGCATAAACTCTGAAAGGTGATAAAAAGGCATATTTGGAATCTTTGTTCCCCAAGCTATGCAGGAACATTGTCAGTCAGACTTTGCTGGGTAGCCCCAAAGAGTATTTACTGGAAACATGCTGTTAGCAATGGACCCTTGTAGCTCTGTTTCATCAGAGTGAATTACCGAGGTCTGTTCTCCTGAGGCAAGACTTTGAATATTAACTGCGAGGCTGTTGTTTGTTATGCTGTTGATATTGTGGGGGATGATTCTGTTAAGAGTCCCAGAGACTATGAATAAATTGTACTGGAGCCTTTTTTAGTTCTATTGATTATGAAACCCACACAGCATCCAGCACATTTGACCTAATCTCATCGTCTGAATGTCTGCACAAATGCCAGGGAAGCTGCCAGGCAGACAAGAGTTGGCATTAGAGTGGGCATAACCACTCAGAACTGGGTTTTCCTGGACTTTAACTGGTCCATATCAGATGTTAACTTGGACACCCAGCAGGCAGCCTGGAGTTTCAAATTAAACCTGGTCTTTTGGCTGCTCAATACAATACCATAAATTAATGCAGAGCGTAATTTAAAACTATTATTTTCATAATGCTGATAAAGAGGTTTCTCATTTTACAGAAAGCTAGAGTGCATCTTTAGGTTTCAATTCATAAATCTTGAGTTAAATGAAAGGTAGAATTTGAGTTTTCACACTTTATCAAGTACCTCATGTAAAGACAAAGTGGAATAGATCCACCTAACACACACATATTGCCACTATCTGATTAGCTGTCTCTAATCTCATGAACTCAGCTACATCTAATCAATATTTCTGTTTTGTGCAGTGCCCAGACTCCGCCTGCAAGCAGGATCTGCTGGCTTACCTGCAGCGCATTGCCCTGTACTGCCACCAGCTTAATATCTGCAGCAAAGTGAAGGCAGAAGTTCAGAACCTGGGTGGAGAACTCATTGTATCAGGGGTAAGCTGGGATTTGTATTTAACCATTTGTTTCCCATGTAGGACTTGAAAGGGAGTGTTTTTGATTGCAATAATGTACAAAACAAAAATCCACTGATTCATAAGCATTTTTTTTTTTTAATTCTGTCACCAATATTCCAGGCCTTATAATAACTTGTGTAGAGCAATTTGATTTTCCACTTACCCTTTGTTTATACTAACCTTGTAGAATCTCCATTCTTCCAAAAGAAAAGTAATTTCATAGCCTAGAAAGTCATTGCCAAGCTGTGAATATTATGATTATTTAGAGCTTTTGTATATTTGCTCATTATAAATCTTCTTTCCTCTGTTAGTACTGGTAATTTCCTTCCTCTGTGCAGAAGCCAGCTCTGTATGAAGTGCATATTGTTAAGATGGTGATGACTAATGGGATTCATTCACTCAGGTTCCAATGCATACTAGGTTTAGCAAAAGACTCTGGAAGGCCAGCAAAATATTTTAAATTTTGATGCATGTGCTGTTTTCGAATGCTATTGCAAGCACAATGATTATATACTCTAATACCAGCCAGTTATTTCAGTTATTTTCAACACTACAAACCTCTTACAGAACCTTTTGTAGAAATAAAGACAGGCAGCAGTAATATTATAAGCAATGAGTCAATGAGTTTTTTTACATTTTTAAAATATTTTTTCTTTTCTTCTCCTATGCTGGCCTTTGAGCCTCTTGGAGAATACTAGAACCAAGCAGTAACAATGACTGTTCTTCATGATTTTTTCTTTCACACTAGTTTAGCCCCATGACACCTTTGTTATCCTCTAACTCAAGTACAGACCATATGTATGTAAATTTATGACATATTCCACTCTCCTGAGTGTGTTTTCAAAACGATGGTGATTTGTGAGACCCAGGATGCTCGAAATAATGTGTTTCCAAATGTGGTTTTGAAAAAGCACCCTTTCATTGTTTAAGCCCAATCAAGTACGAAGATTATTAGGATAACAAGCTTGTGCCCTTCATTCCATCCATGAGATTCCCCAGTGGTGTCACTGGCCTTCCTCAGACATACCAGAAGTCACAGAAAGTGTTCTCAGTCACATAACATTTTTATTTTTTTTTTGCAAAGCACTATAGAAGGTCTTAAACATTTGCCAGGCTTTCTTGGATCAGACATTCTGAAGTCATATCACAGTCCTAAAAGGAGCTGCTTAAAGGTTCCTGTATCTGTCCTGCAATTGGTCTTCATTTCTTGACGTATGTACGTATGTAATTTTAATACCTTGATCTTCCCACAGCAATGAAAAGATCCTCTTCCATTTTCCTGACAGCAACGGCGTGATCTGTCCTTGTATCACTGACAGCTATGCTGCATCATAATTGCTATGATCTTTTCTTACCTCCTGCCATCTGGGTCCAGCCTTTCATACCCATTGAGTTGTCATGTTCATCTCTCTAAAACAATTCCCCGAATCAGTGCTTCTCCCGGCTTGGCTTTTGTGGTTGTGTGTGTTTCTCTTTTCGAGTCTCTTTATTCAGTGTTTGTGGATGCTGAATAAGCCATTGTGAACCTCGAGCATCTCCTCGTTCCTGGAACATCCCCATGCGTTGTGGAATTATAAGTGGCCAAACTGCTTGAGTTCATCATTCCAGTCTGGCATTGTTGGCACCCACTGCTTCCCAGGCTCCATCACCATTGTGTCTCTGTTTGGTGGGGTTTTCACAGTCAGTCTCAAAGGCAAAACGAGCTTCAACCATGGAAATTATTTGTGTCTGTTCCAAAGACGCAGTAAAACTAACCTACAGAAAATTTGAAGATTGCCCAGCTTGCTTCTTCTGCTGGTGCTCTGAACAGGAGGAGGTATAGTGAGTTGAACTCCTGTGCATCCCTTTGTGAGAGCATTATCTTGTGATCTGACATGACACAGTCAGTGCAGAGCTTTCCTGACAGTGTTTTCTGAGCTGTTGGTCTTCAAGGTGCTGGGTACTGTATGCTCCTTTGCTATCCAGAGGTCTGGTATCCAAGTGCACATCCACATCTGCTTGTCTACTTGCTGCTTCTGCTTCCATCTTCTTCTTCATTCTCTCTTGGATAGCCAATTACAAATAAACAGTATTTTATTTATACCAAAATGAAATACCATTATTTGGCAACTTGCATACAGTACATGTTAGAAGTGCTATAGAAATCCAGAACTCAAGCTTCCCAACCTGTGCCTACAGAAGTAAGTTTCTGTGATTGTGCTATATTTAAGTGTTTAGATGTAAATATCAAGCACCATGACAATTATTACAATATTGTAATTTACTACTGTGTTTAAAAAGAACCACAATACAATTCAGATCGATCCAAAAGATGACTTACAATTCAGAATTGTTATGGGGAGTAGAATCTCTGCTTGAATTTTTTCATTATTAAGAATATTAATCAATATTTATAAATGAAATGAATGTATGCATATGTTTGTTTGGATCTATGTGTGGGTGTATGCATATTTATATATAAAGGAAAGAGACATAAAACCAATTAAAAGCTAAAAGACAGATGAAAGCCACCCCACAGTTCTTACAGTTTTGTTAGAGAAAAATGTTGCAACAACTTCAAAAATACTGTGTACATAACATTTAATGTGCCATATATCTTTTGATGAAACTTCTATTTCTTTTTTTCCCCCCAAGATTCAGTAGTTCAGTATGGTTTATCTCTGAAAATAAGCATAAAGCTGATCGTGTTTGCTTTTTCCTCTATAGATTGATATGATTCTAGCATAACATATGAAGGGTCCTTTTTGACATCAGTGACTTTGCTGCAAATAGGAAAACAGATCAAAAAGTAAGAAAATGTCACAGTCCTGAATTGTAAACTATTTCAGTAAAGGACCCATTATTTGTTTTCCCTTTTCTTTCTCCCATTCCTTCTTCTCTCTGCTCTTTTTTCTCCTTTGATCTTTCCCATCAGACTCCTTCCATGCAGATAGCAAAACTATTTTTACCAGTTGAGTAAGACGTGGCAGTTGGGAGTTAGCACACATCAACTAATTCCTCATTAATATTAACAGAGCAAGGGCAATTTAGACTGTCGGTTGACATGGCCCTTTATGTTCCAAGGTGAGACTTAATTCCTGATTCCAATGGAGTTTTGAAAAGTAAAATGAGGAAAAAACCTGATACCAGTTCTTCTGTGAGGAGCCCTGAAAACTCAAAAAAGATTGCAGGGAAGAAAGTAACAAAAAATGGTGAGGAGGATGTTAGATAAAAGCAAAAAGAAATTAATAGCAAAAATTGCAGAAGATTTAAAAAGTATTTCTAACTGTGCAGATGATATCCTTGTTCCTAATAAAACTCTCTTTGACCTTGGTCCGTAAACAGATATATGTTTCTGTAATTTTAGATTTCAATATTCAATTTCTAGTTCCCCTCTGAGAATAAACAACCTCCTTTAATGAAATTACAGAGCAAAAGCACTTCAAAATAATTTGCTTTGTCTCTTGCTTTGGTTTATTTAAGGTAATGCCTGTTTGCTTCATAATCACTTGCAGTATTATATTGGAATGAATCCTCTGAGGTGCTGAGAGCACACTACTCTAAGTGAAGTAAATCCCATTTACATATACTTAGCTCTTGCTGATGGCCTTGCCTTTTTGTGGGAGCTACTTTTGTTCAATAGAGTTGCCTTTAATGATGATGTTTCTTATTTGGATAAAAAGATCAGACTTCTAACTCTAGGGCTGCTTTATTTTTCTAGCATTCACGTCTGCCTCTTGTTAGCAAGAGAATTACAATAAAACAGATCTATATATTCATTTCCTATTCTAGAATAAATATCCACTTGTTCTGTTTACTGCTGCTCAGAAGCTGATCAGCTCATTTAGCTACTACCCATTTAGGCTATAAGCTTGCATTTTTTAAAGTTCTTGTTTATATTAGTAGATTTGCCACAATTTTTCCCTGCAGGATTAGATTGAGCAGAATTTAAGAAAATCCCTTATCCAAGGCAGCTCCTTATCATGTTCAGTTTGATTTAAAGCTCTAAAGATAAAATCAGCTGTATTATCAGAAAATTTGCCAGAGTCTTAAACTTCAGAACCAGACAGATATGCAGGGTTGTACAGAAAAGCAGCCACGTGCCTTTGAACACTGTCCAAAAATACGGAATCAATAGCTAAAGCACACTCCAAACATACACTTTAGCTGGATCCAGTTCCCAGTTATTTTCCAAGTCCTATTTATCTTAACATAATAGGCTCAACTGTGATACCCAGAGCATGATTCCTATATTCTGTTGAAGGTACAAGACAGTTTAGTTAAGATTGTGAGTTTATCAAGGAGTTCTTGCTTGGTGAATTTAAGTGAGGAGTTTGGCAGGAACAGGAAGGTAAAAGGGCTGGAGCCACTCCATTAATTTTGGGTAGGACGTGATGAAAATTGGCATAACACCTGGACTGGGAGGGTGGATACATAAAAGTATGAACAGATACAGGATATACTGCAAAATAATTGTATGTTTATTTGTGATCAGAGATCAGAGTAAGGTAACCAGAAAGAGCCAGTCCTCATCAAACATGCATGAGGCTCATTATTTATCACAGAATAACAGTGAGCATCCAGCAGTTATTTCAGGTGAGCTCAGCAGCAGTTTCCTTATCAATTCTGCCTACAGATCTTTCATCTAATAAAAATGGCTTAAATGTCCTACTTTTCTTTCAATTAAGGCTGAATCACTCTAAACTACCTTGTACTGTAAAAGCAAGTTGGTATCATGTGGGCAGTAAAGTATCACATTCCTACTTATTAATTCTGTAGACTCAAGGAAAAATCAGGTAATTTGAAGTTCACCCGTTAATAAAAGTGGGCAAGGCCATCTTTCACTGAATTTGGATTAAGAGGATGTACCCAAATAGTTGATTAAGAGTAAAAAAACCCCGCCTTTCTGGGGTGTTTTCCTTTAAAACAAGGTTGGCAATTGGAGAGAACCTTTGCATTTAAAATGCTAAAAATACATTTAAAATATTTGACAGAATGGACAAAGTGTGATTTGGAGTTTGGTAAACAGAGTGATTTAATTCTCCTGAACCAGGCAAGAATTGAGCATTATGTGAAAGAAAGTTTCATGAAGGGAGAGTTGGTAAATTGACAAAACTGTTGGGTTCCTTTTCTTGAAGATTCTCAGGAGTGCAAAAAGGTTACTCAGCTAACGACAAAATGAGTTCTACTATAAATTTATAATAGAAATGGAACAACTGGCCCATATATCCTTGTCTCTAAACTGTAGAGAAGTGGATAAGGAGTTGGCTGCATGGTCACACTCAAGGAGTTGAAGTGAAGGGCTCACTGTCCAAGTGGACACCAGGGATGAGTGTGTTCCTCAGGGGTCGGTGGTGGGACTGGCACTGTTTAACATCTTGGTCAGTGACATGGACTGTGGGATCAAGTGCACCCTCAGCAAGTTTTGTGACAACACCAAGCTGTGTGGTGCCACTGACATGCTGTAGGGGAGGGATGTCATCCAAAGGGACTAGAGAGGTGGGTCTGTAAGAACCTCATGAAGTTCAACAAGGCTAAATGCAGGGTCCTGTGCCTGGGTCAGGGCAATCCCATGCACAAACACAGGCTGGGAGGAGAATAGACTGAGAGCAGCCCTGAGAAGAAGAGCTTGGGGGTGTTGGTTGATGAAAAGCCCCACATGACCCAGTAATGTGCACTGGCAGCTCAGAAACCACAGGGGTGCTGGGCTGCATCCAAAGCCGGGTGGGCAGCAGGGGAGGGAGGGGATTCTCCCCATCTCCCAGGAACCCAGCCACAGTATAAGAGGACAGAGTCTTAAGCTGTGCCAGAGGAGGTTTAAGTTGGACATTAGGAGGGATTTCTTCACAGAATGGGTGATTAGACATTGGAATGGGCTGCCCAGGGTGGTGGTGGAGTCACCATCCCTGGAGGTGTTTAAGGAAAGACTGGACATGGCACTCAGTGCCACAGTGGTGCTGGGTCATAGGATGGACTCCATGAGCTCAGAGGTGTTTTCCAACCTAGTTGATCCTGTGATTCTGTGGAAGAAGTGGATAAAGGACAGCACTTTGGAAATAATAAGGAAGTAAGCCAAAGAAATAGGGGATATGAAATGGTCAGGGGAATAAAGCCAAACCAAAAGCAGGATAGGAGTATGAAATCAAAGAATTGCAATGTTGGGGAAGGACTGAGATGAAGTCAGGACCGTAAAGCTGATTGAGCTCCACAATAATC
The DNA here is from genome assembly GCF_000691975.1 of Corvus brachyrhynchos. Lineage (NCBI taxonomy): Eukaryota > Metazoa > Chordata > Aves > Passeriformes > Corvidae > Corvus > Corvus brachyrhynchos. The sequence goes on from NW_008239671.1 coordinate 2,270,554, forward strand.
TCTATTTTCCAAACATAACAAGCAGGGAGAGAAAATAAAAACTCAGGGTCTTTATTTTGGCAGTTGCGCAAAACAGCTTCCAGGACAGGAAGTCTGGGGCTGGGGGGGGAAAGTGAGAGAGCTTGATCTGCACTGTGTATTCAGCTAGCTCATGTCATCTGCTTTGGGAGACTTTAAAGACATGAAAAATACAGAGAGATGTTTCAGCTGGACAGTTTAGGTTGAAGATATATTTAAATAACCTCTGCATAAGTGTTTGAATTTATGCAGATATACTGATAAATGTGAGGGTGAAATAAAGCCATAGTAAGTGTACTCTGTTCCAAAATATATGGCTATGTGAAGCATATATACTTCATAGGTTTGGATAAACCTTTATCTGGAACAAATCTGTTTGAACTGACTAATACAGAAGTCTCCAGCTCCTGCTGGCACAGAATGTTCCTCAGTACACTGTCCAAGAAGGGACTACCTGACGATGTAGTGACATAAAAAATTTATCATCCTGACACTGAGTCAATTTACTACTCCTAAAGGACAAAGGCACCAGTGAGTTATGCAGGTTAATCAAAATGAGTGCTGATAAAATCCCTCATGGTCATATATTCATTATATATGATGTATTTTATGGAAACACTGTCTTAGGGCTTTCTCAAAGTTAAAACAGTGAAGAATTCCTAATTATCCTATGAAAACATCTTAAATTAAAAAAAAAAAGGCATAAATAGATGTATCTGTAGTGGCTCTAAAGCCATTTGCAATACCTCTCCCAAATATTTGACAGTAATAAGAATTTAGTTTGTTATATGTAGCCTACCTTTTGCACCCCAGTAAAGGTAGCACAGACCAGGAGCCCAGAGAGTTTATGCAGTTGGCTTCCTTGGAGGAATTCAAGCCTGGAGTAGACAGTGTAGCAGCTGAGAAGATCTAACGTCAGTAATCAACCCATTTCAAGTCAAAAGTTGTACAGGAGTCCTCCAGAGGTCTCTTTAAATGTTTGTTCAGTGTTTTGATTCAGGCAAGTGAAAGATCCCACAGGATCTTGTTCCTGTGTCAGGGAGTTCACAGGGTTTTGCCTTTACAAAAGGTGCTGGATTGGATGATAGCACATACCCTGAGCTTTGGGCTTCAGGGGGATCATAACTGTGATCCACAGAAAAAACTGTGCAGAAGCCTCTGGAAAGGTTAATTTATTTTTATTAGTGTATGGCCGTTCCTTCAAAGAAGGTGGATGGTGGCAGGCAGAATTTATATAAGGAAAAGCAGATGAACAAAGCTCAAGACACAAGTGAAAAATCCAACAAGAAAATATTTTTCATGTAATCATCTCAGTTCTTTTGAAGCTCCAATTTTTTTGATATAAGGCTATTTTTAGGACTAAGAAAATACCTCATTTTATATAAATGCATATGTAAACACACATAAATATGAAATATTTATACGTCATAAAATACATCGTAATCTTTCCATTTATCCTGCATAAATGGAAAGATGTTATCTAGAATTTAATTTTCAAAGCAAAATTACACTGCACTTGTCTTCATTAGAATATATTCATGGAGACAAGAAGAATGCACACCATCTATATGTCTGCATTCAGTAGGTTTAAGTTTAGACGGGTCAGACTTTTATCCTTATTAAGAAGCATTTTGGCTCCACAGAACATGCTCTTGTGCTTTATCAGGTGACCAGTATTCAAGCATTTGTGGAGATTACATTTATTGAAATTTCTCATTAGAAGAATTTTCTGCAAAGAGAAGCATTTCTGATACCAAACAATATTAAGCCATCTAATTCCTTGAGAACAACGCAAAATGTGACAGATTCAAGACTGAGGCTTGAAACAAATACGACCACAGAAAAAGGTTAGAGAATTGAAGGAAATACTGTTGTATTTGCTTCATTACATACTGCATTTGCTTTAAAAATAGTAGCCACTCAACAATTCAAAGCTCGCCTGCTGTGGTAGTTACAGCTTCACTTCAGGCTGTTTTCCTATTCCAGGCCATGCTGAATGAGTTGGGAAGAAAATGGGAATATAATGGTTTTGTGATACACAAATTACACCAGCCCTGCAGTAATTAGCAAGGCTCAGAGACCATTCTAACACAACCTAAGATATGGTCCTAAAGGATTATTCCTGTAAGAATTACTATAAAGAGAGAGAGGACTTCGGTGCTATCTGATGTTTACTTCTTTTCCTGTCTTACTGCCTTTAGCAGAGATGGTTTGGGGCCAAGTGTCACCATTTGGTATTAAATATGAATTCCTTTACCCTGGGGCATTCTCAGTTGGTCTCCCTAATGCAGAGCATAAATTTGCTAATAGGTTCATCCCAAGGCCTTAAATGAAACTGAGTTTTGTTTCTTGCACATGAAATTATAGGGAATGAATTTCCCATCTGAATAATGACAGCTTTAACCCACAATAGGAAATTTTGGATAATATTTCTTACAGAAATACATCTTGTTGCTCCTGCAATTATTTAACTCCTTGAGTTTGAACATAGTGACACTAAATCCCACTTCTAAAAGTACTATCAGATGGTGCTTTTGCAGATAGTAAAAGAGTAACAACTAAAGTTCAGACTTACCAGTTCCTTTGACTTTAATTACACTTCTTGACAACTGGAGTTGTAGATGAGTAACACATATAGAACTACTCCCAGACAAGATTCGCCCTCAAGGGAAAACATCAACAGGTGTTACCAGCCTGAGCAAAATCTACTGCAAATACTGAACAGAACAGCTTACAATAAAGTGTTTAATAAAACTCACAAATGAGATGTATTTCTATTAAAGGTGGTAGGTCATAATGGCCTTTAGAAAGAGAGCAAACGGAGTGAGGAAGGTTAAAAGTTGCCTTCTGTCTTTAACTTCTGAAATATTTTCTTCCATACTTGGGACATATTATTATTGAAATTATTTATGTACCTCATAAGAAGCAAAGGAAGAATAGTCCTGTTGCCACATCTAATCTTACATGGCTGGTAAGCAGCTGCATCAACAAAAAGGATTTGTTTTGTGCAATGTATTTAAGACATTGATATGAAGTCAAAGTAAAAACTATCCAATACCAGAAAAATCAATCCTAACCTCTTACTGTTAGATATTCTCAAATGTTTTCTTTTAGCATCAGTTCTTTCTGATTCTGACTAATGCATCATCAAAACCTTGTGAACTGGGTTACCAGGTAGGTAATAGTATGTCTAGAAACTGAGATGAAGTAAACAAGTAACGTGTCCTAAATCTCATCAAAGACCAAATTAGAACTCTGTAAAACTGGATTAGAGCATCAAGATCTGGGCCAAAAGACTGCAGAAACATTTTAATCCCCTTTTTGTATCTGCAACTGGATTCAACATTTCCATTGTCAAAAAGTTAGAGAAGTTACAGCTTTATTCAGTGTCAGGTAGGATGTTCCATATTTCATCATTCCTTAACTATGACAGATAATGTACAAAAAGGATTTTCCCACTTATCCATCATGCCGATGCCCTACAGCAGCTGGCCCTCTTTGGGTCAGAGGTGTGTCTGTGCTAAGCTCTCAGACTTTTATGAAATGTGTCCCTTTGGCATTTATACATGGCCTTTTCAAGCTCTTCTTTCAATTCCTTACAATCCATCCATTCTTACCTCCTGTCTGTACTAGTCTGGGTAATGCTTCTGCAGGGTTGGTACTCCCCAGCTGCTCTCTGTGCTCAAACTTTACAGACAGCACCCAGGAGTGCCTGTGTGGTGCCTGCCTTTCCCACCACTGTTCATCCTTTTAAGCAAGAAAGAAAGCACACTGGGATTTTTTTTCCAGCAGGTCTTTGAGGTCAGACTGAACATGGACCCTTACTTTAAGATGACTTCTAGTGCCTGGGTGCAAGTGATTAAATCAATTACTTGACCTGCATTCACATAGTTTTCTTATGCTGTTAGGCTTAGCTTACATCCCTTAAGAAAATACTTGATATTAAAGTCTTCATTTACTATCTCTTTGCATTTCCGTGCATTCATTTAATTAATCTTAGTCGTGTTCCTTGGAGCATTTGGAAGATTTCTGCACTTTCTTGAATGTATATACATTTTAAAAATGTTTTCATGAGGTGTATTCTTTCTCTGCTTTTATTCAGTAATGTGTTCTAGTGTATGTTCACAACTCAGTCTTAACCTTGCTTTTCACTTAATATTCTCTTTATCAACTACAGAAATCATACTAAGCAGGTCAAAACAAGATTTCAAATTTAAGCAGTACTAGCCCCAAAACACCATCTGGGGTATAATCTGCTACCCAATCTATTGAACTGTTTATATCACATTATCAGGGTGGAATTTTCCGTATTTCTCCGTATTTCTTATCTTGTTACTGAAAAATATCCTTGGCCATACTCAGTCTTACAGGATTTAGTTATGCTACTTTCATATGTTTCATCCCAATAAAAGACAGTTTAACTCTTTATCCCTCTAAACTCTCTCTTTAGGAGAGCTGCTGTTACATGTGTAATTTTTCTCATATTTAAGATTATATCCTCTGAACATCCTTCTCTTTATCAGAAGGAGCAACCTGACTTAGGCTTCATGAGGTCTGGTGGTCACAGGAGTTCGAAATATATTCCTACTTTATTTGGCAAAAACAACTGTGGTGCAGTAGTCAAGCCATAGGTTACCTAAGTTATGAATTCACTGAACACTACTTGGTACTTTTTACCATAAAAGCCTTTAAAAATTGGATTTTTCTTTTCTCTTTAGCAGGCCATTAGACATAAATATTAATAAGGAGTCGATGCAATACAGGGGACCAGAGGAGGTTTTCCTCCCCTCTGTCTTCAAAAGTGCAAATAGTTTGTAATCAAGAGATGATGCGAAAACAGTTAAATTATGAACAGCACTATCATCACTTAGCATTCCTCAGCTGCAGCCTAGTTTTGCATTGTGTTCCTGCAGTTACATTTCATCTCTAACAGCCACAGTAACTCTTCATTTCGCCCACTGGGCACCCATTTGTTGAGTTTTTAAATCCACACATGCACTGGTTTAAAGCAGCATCTGCAGATACTGCAGGATAACCATGATGATAAATGTTTTGAAGGTTAAGAAGGAAAATGCTTGACTTCTGTTGTTAGGTGGAGTGACTGGTACTAGACATGAGTCACATACTCTCTTTTTTCAATAGGAGGAAAGGAGAGAAAAACAACACACTGACCGAGCAGGGAATGCACATTAATCATTATTAAGACAGAGAAACTAATCATGATTAGATTACAGTTCACATGATCTTTGTAGCACCAAAAAGCCTGAGGGAAAGCATCAATATTAACTCTGTGTGCTTTTAATACATATCCTTAAAAGAGATTTAAGGAGTATTTATTTCTCCTCTTCCATAAGGCAGGATCTTATGCTAGCAGTCTTTACTGGCACTGAATAGTCCCCCATTCTCTAAGCAGTTTTATTTAATGGAGTTAGGTTTAGCAGCAGAAAAAAAGATACTATTTTTTTTAATTTTAGTCTGCAGCTAGGTTATTAAGAAAATCCCAGTGGATAATATAAGCAATTATGTTTACTCCAAAACCTGCTTTTCCAGAATTTGGATGATAAAAATACCATTTACAATAAATTAGACTGAATATCCCATTTTAAGTCATCCAGTTTCAGTCCTTGGGATGTCGTTTGAAAAAAAAAGTGTGCCTCAGCCTGTATAGCTGTCATTGTCTAAAAATGTACATCTTTAAAAACATCACCTCTTTGCAATTTTATTGATATTTTCTGGAACTCAAAAGTGTGCTCTGTAAATAAATGTATGCCCAGAATTTTTATACTTCCCTCACTTTTTCTTTCAGCACAGTTTGTCAGTTCTCATTTTCGATGCAAGAAAAACATAATTCTTTTCCTGACCTCCTTCATGCAGTAGTGCAGGAGGCCCAACCCTCTGGATTACTCTACTCAAGGGTCAATCCACAGGTGTGAATTGGATGTTTTTCCCACATGGGGGGACACAAATGTAATTCCTGTTGTAGTCACGGGAATTTTAGCTGCTTGCACTGGTGTGGATGTTTTTGTGCAGTTTGGCTGTACAAAACCATACATAAAATAGAGTCACTTGGGAATCTATTGACCAAATTCATCTGGTTGATAGATTGATGTCAGTCAGCGTTTAATTGGGATGGAACTTTCTGTCCTCTCTGGTTGTCATCAGAAGGTGCCAAAAATTTTCCCCTTTTGAATCAGCAAGCCCTGTAGGGCTGGCAGGCTGACCCTGTGCTGTGGGAAGGAGTGAGAGGAACCCCCAGCCAGTGGGGTTACTCATCGTGGAGGAGGCCCTGTGTTCCTTGGCCAAGCATAGCTCCTTCAGCACACGTTTCCCTCTCTCCTCACCTCTACGCTACGGCACAATATTTCTCTTGCTCTCTCTCTCACTATCTCTTTTCTGTATCTCTCGGAAATCAGACTGGAGTTCAGAGCACTTTCACTACCTTTTATGAGGTAGAGTGTGATGTCATAGATGGGGGCAGGGCTAGTCAACTTTCCACCCACCCACCCACCTGTGCTGAGGGAGCTACGCTTGAGACTGGAAGCGGTGACTCCTCAACGGTGAGTAACCTCCTGTCTCATCTATGTCTTTATAGGTCTGGGGGTGGAGGGAAGAGACATGAGAATGGGGGATTTTCTTGATAGCTTCTCTTTTTTTTTAATTAACCATAGGACTCACAGAGTTAATTGCACGTGTTGTCTTAGTCACCTGCGAAGAAGCGTTTCCTCCCTGGCCTGAAGCCCCAGAGTTAACTTCACCTGCAAAGCAATGGCCACGTTTCTCTGCAGAGGTGGTCCATTGGCTGATGGTTAAACTGATCCTTCAATGTTTATATTGTCCTGTGAAAGGCAGGCTCTGATCCCCTTGAACTCAGCTGCTAAACTTCCATTAATTTAATTACAGTATTTAGTTACAGTGCTGGGCCATAATTTTCCTGAAGTTCTTTATGATTAAAGACAGATGGTTTTATTTATATATTTATCATTACTAACTGTGGATAATGGCTGTTTATATGGGATAGGATTTCTTTTTATTTTATATTCTCTATTACTGTTTTTATTCACTTTTTCCAGTATATTTATGAATCTGTGTATTGACAATATGCCAATTATAAGACCTCTTTTATAGATGAAATAAAATTCAAAGGTAAATTGTAGAAGACATAAAATTAAGCAGGAAACCCTGGGGAGACATAACTCAGATTTAACCTTTGAAATTATAAATCAAAGCATTTGACTCTTTTTTTTCTTTGATAAAAACTTGAGATGGGCAGGGATACTGCTGACTGAATTTCTTGGTGTGTTTTTTGTCTCACTACCTAAATGTTATGATTTTACTTTAAAGCATTGTTTTGTTACCTATTTTCCTCGGCCCAGGTATTACTGCTTCACTGTTTTAATATCCCCCAGCATATTAAAAAAGACAAGATCGACTATGAAGATCTTCCTTTCTTGTTCTGCCTCCTGGGTATCTGTTAAAGCTGTCAAGATGTCAGATCTCTCATACTAAAGGGCAGAAGAAGGATCATACAAAGATTTTGGGCCCTAGGGATACTGCAAATCTTGCTATTCTTGTTCATTTAAAGCTCTTTACCAGCTTCGTGTGGGGTCTTGTCATATCCCAGTGAGAGGCACTAAAAGGCAGCAACATGTCCTCAATAAATCAAAGAAAGAGAGTGCAATCACAGCCTTTTCAGCAGAGATGGTCCATAGTCTGATTGATGAAGTACTTCTATTTCCAGGTGACTAGGTGGCTTTGAGCAATTGGGTAAGGATTCAAACCATTCCATCTTCTGGTCAGTGGCATGTGTTGGGATTTGGTCCATAGCGATGGATAGATATTCCTCAGGAATGCTCTTTGTATCAATGCACAGGCAATCTAAATTAAATTCGGGGAGGGTGAGAGTCTTGTTTACAAAGCTACCTACCAAAACTTTCACAAATGGTTGTTCCCCTCCCTGTCAAAGAGAAAAATAGCGACAAAGAATATTAAAATGTCTCCCTGACGGGTAGTAGCTTTTTTGGCTTTGAATAATGTGCACAAGGAGTTTTGTTATTACTGTTTATTCCTTAAGTAAACCAAACACTGAAATCTCCAAATCTTCCTTTGCAAAGCCACGAACTTGCCTAGGAAATTTAGCTTCCCCAGCAAACTTTAATCTTTTCAGTAGGAAAGGAAAAACAGGTTAGTCAATCTCTAATGTTTCACTGGGAAAACTTTATGGGAATTGCTGCTCTTAAAGATGATTTGAAGTTTGTTCTTTTCAGAGGCAAATGCTTGGAGGTAAAATTTAATTTAGATCCTAAGCACATCCTATGCTGATGAGTTTATCAAATTGTCTTAGCACATAATTATTCTCGCATAATGCAGGAGACTTTAGTTTTTGCACAGAATTGATAAAACACAAGGAGCAACTCTACAGTGCCCTAACCTCACTTCAATGATACAAAAGCATTTTGGTGGCATAGAAACTCTTTTTAAGAGTGGTTATAAGGATTGGGAAAAGGGAATCAGAACTGATGTCATTCAGTAATGATGGTGAATTAGAGACAGTGATCAGCACTAAGAGGATACCATGGAACAGAGATGTCAGTGGATTACTTTGAATCCAGAGAAATTTGCATTCTAAATTTATCTTGTAAGATGAGCAAATTAGCAGTTGGCCGACTTCTTTATAGTGGGGAGTTTGTAGAGCGAATGATATTCCAAATTACATGAATTGTTGCAATAATTAACCTGAAATCTGTCTGTGCCAATGCTAATAACGAATTTTTGCCCAGGTAACCCCAGGCTGTGAGTTTGGCTGAATGACTTAACATTGGGAGAATAAATAAACTAATGTTACTACTGAGCTAATTCCCCTGTTAAATTATTTTACTAGCAGCTATGATTTAAAAAAAAAATTAAAATGTCTGAAGTGCACAGATTCCTGCGTTTTACAGCTTAGGCTTAAATGTGTATTCAGTCAGTTATGGAGTTTGTTTAATAAGATTTACATGTACATTACATTAAAATATTCTAAGGCCTAGATTTCAGCTGATTTTATTTAGTGTTTAATATGAAAACTTTGAAAGCAAATATCTGAGAAATTTCTTCCAATACATGCTAATTCAAATGAGTTAAATCTTCATAAATTATTAGCAAACTGAAAGTTAATTTTTGATATGGTATTCTTAAAAAATTTATTGCTTTGTATTTGCAAGCATGTTATGTATAACTGTCTTGAAACAAACCCAATATATTAACTAGTATATTTACGCCTATATATTTAAGGAGATCAGCATTTAAATGACAGATTTGTTCCTCAGTCATAATGGCAAAGGGTGAGCAATAGTTTAATGATGTGAGATCATCTACAGGGATAAAGCATTTTTGCAGTATGATTAAAGCAGCTATGTGAAATTCCCAATTTTTCTCTATTTGCCAGGCTTATTTCTCTTACAAGTTGAATTAAAACTTTGTGGGTTGGTTCTTACCTTCTTTTTCTATGTGAGAAGTGAGGGAGAGCTGTGAAATGTACCATCTGTTCCCAAACCGTGTCAGCTGGCAAAGAGATGCTTCTCCCCCTGCCCTCTCTTACTGCAGTTTTGGGCTGGTTTAACACCATTGCCTCAACATGAATCGCTGTGGATTTAATCTTCTTTAAGCAGAAGTCACAATGACAGTTCACAGCATTCTAGAGGACTCTTCATGTTGATTTAAATTGCAGTCCTTTTAAACCTCGACCTCAGCTTGTTTGAATTTACAACAAAAATGCTCCATAGCCCTTGAACTGAGGGTAGTGGATGGAGGAAGCCAGGACTGCCTTAACACCCTGGACTTTCTGATCCTGGGACAGTTGCACTCGAAGACATTAAACATGATTCTCTTAAATCGTAATCCTTTGGATGTTTATCAGTCCCATCTGAGTGTCTCAAAGCAGACACATGGTGTACCCTGGTAAAACTGAAAACAGAGGTAAATATTGTCATTATTTCCTTTCTACAAATAATGCTGAGCCATGCTCAAGGCAGAAGAGATCTATAGAATCACGATGGGTTTCAAAAACTACATACTCCTTCAAGACTCAGCTAATGTTCAAGACCAGAGTTTCTCTGTCTTCCATTTGATATTTCAGTTTCCAGTCTGGATGGCCAAATTAAAAAAAAAAACCAAATAAAAAAACAAAACTGAAACCAACCAATCAACCAAAAACAACAGAACAACCCCCAAGAACCAAAGGAACCACAAACACTGCCCCCCCAAATAAACAACAGGAGAAAGACTTCACCAGGGTGAAGTATGGTTTGAAAAAGAAATCCTGCAGTAACAGTGGGAGGCTACCCCACTCAAGCTGTGCAAGAAGATGAGAGTAGGTCTCTGGCATAATGGAAACTGGTTATTTTATTATTCAGAAAGATTTTAATTGAATCATGAAGAGGTTTTTGCTGTCATCTCTATTGCTGTATGAAAAGTGATTCATCCAGCCAAGTGTAAACATCTGCATCTGAGATGTTCACTCCAGGCTTCCTTTATGTGGAACTCAAGAGCCATTTCCAGAGGGCAGATATTCTTGTTTCAGGTAGACACTGACAACTGGTTAGGTTGGTAATACCTTAAAAATTTACAGAGGCATAAGCAGGTGAATTAAACCATGTGTTCAGACATATACAGAGTCAGAGTTTAGCCTTGGGCTTCTTTCAAGGGTTTGTATTCATATGTAAGTAAATTCAACTTTCTGTGAACTGAGCTGCTGCCTAATTTTTTCTGAACAGAAATATTTAAATTGCTTATTAAGGAGCATTTATCTATATAAAGTCGCTGTTTCTATGCTCTAATCTTCCTAGTTTCTGGAGATTGGAGAAATGTATAAGTTTGTAGTTTGTGGGTTTTTCCCATTTGACATGTTTGGGGACCAAAATAGAAGAATTAAGGAAAACAGTCTCAGAAACAGTCATTAGGTTGTTTGAATTCTTGGACCACTAGGTCAAATCTAAGGACAATTTTTTCGCAGATGTTGAGCTTCTCCCAGAGTGTCAGTACTATCTTTAAGATTCTAATGCAATTCAGGATCTCTAAATAGAGTTTAAAAGGTGGGGTGCTTTGGCCGATCTCCATAGAGAATGAACCCATGAGAGATCTTGAGTGCTCCATGGTTCCTGGTCTTCTTCACCAAGCACAAAGAGAGTCTGGAATCTTTTGGTCCAGAACCTGGAATTAGGGAGGCTGAGTGCAGGATGAGATTTATTTTGTAGAAATGGAAGCTCTGAATGCTTTGATGAGGTCACCAAACACACTGAATCAGTGGGTTTTATGAACAGCCCTATTTTTCCTGCTTTCGTTCCTAGAGAAATTGTTCAGTCAGAGACATCCGAAGAAATTCTGGGGGTGCAAGTGACACCATCCATGGTGGATCATGACTGATAGTAAAAGACACACAATTGGAATTTTTCTGATGCCAGCTAAGTGCAGTCAAGTCTGTAGGTAATCATGACTAATGTACACTATTTAAATAAGAACTTTATAAGAAAAGAGCCACTGCAAATGCTTTTTCATTTCACCATTCTTCTAAAGTCTATACCTTCATCTCCTTTACATAAGTTCTGGATTAGAGGGAAGATCTGGAGATGTGGTTGAATTAATTTGTTTTGTGCAGGGATGGTTGTCATGAGGTTGAAAGCACAGAAACCATTTGGATTATTTGAATCATTGAGGACACCAATACTTCTGCATTTGTTGCTCAGGGAAAATGCTACCTAAAGTACTGAACTGCAAAAGAAAATAGACTCCATGTAAATTGGGAATCCCTAACCACAAGTATTTTCTGAAGAGAATAGTACTGGACTTAAACAATTTCAATAAGCTATTAAGAAATTGTCAAAAATTGATATTTTTTTCCTCCTTTTCTACAATTACTCATATTTTTTCCCATTTGGGTAGGACACGTGCTCTTGTAGCAGTGAAAATGAGATTGCCAACATAATCTACAGAAGTCATAGATACATTTGCATGTATACAGAGAAGGCTCAGAGGAGATATTGTTGTCTACAACCACCTATGAGGAGGATTTAGAAGAACCAGATCCAGACCTGTCAGAGGTGTATGGTCATTGGGACAGGAAAAGGGGTAAAAATGGGTTTTCACATGGGGAAATACCAATTAAATATAAGGTTAAAAAGTTTTAACTGGAGGGTAGTGAAATTCAGGTGTAGGGTGCAGTTCTGTAGCCCAGAGATGTGGGAGATTATCCATCCTTGGACATACTCTGAATTTGAGCAAAATCCAGAACAGCCTCATGTCATTCAAATTTTCAACACGGCATTGAACTAGATGACCTCAAAAGGTTCTTTGCATCCTAAAAGAATATTTGCATAATAAGACATGAGTAATAAAAATGAGCCCTTAGAATTCAGAGCAAGATTTTATTCATTCCAATTTATTCTCAATTTGCTGTCATCTTTGCTTGCTCTTTCGCTGTGAATTGTAGCAGCCTTTACAAATGTTTTGTTCTGGTTTTGTTCTGGTTTCGTTTGCTTGCAGTGAGTAAGAACAGGTAATTTTTACCTGTTTTGATGTTTTTTAATGGCATTTAGTGTTAGCTAAAGTTAAAAATGTAATGAACAGATGCATTACAATTGTTTGTTCAGTAATTGACATGGGAAAAAATTCCTTCTGGAGCTCCTGTTACTTACTGAATGTTGTTTAACCATTGACTGAGTTGATCAAATAAATAGAACCATTAATAATGAATAATTTATTTGGTATAAAATGATAGAATTTCCATTAGAAATTATTTTTTGTATTTGATAGAGCCAGCTCTGCCTGCCTGAAATGCAGCTTTCCCTTGAAGACTATTGTGGAGTTTTGATTTTTTTTTCCTTTTTTTAAATTTCATTCACGGTGTTGTAAAGTCTTGGAAAGTGCTCAGGGAATCAAACAGAGAAGGGAGTGTTTTCACTGATTGAGTTGAGCAACACTGGAAAGACCCTCAGCTCCAAGGAAGAAAAGGCCTTTTAGCACCTCAGAAATGATCAATATCTTGAATGATCAAACCCTTTATCTGCTTCTACAAGACATAAAATGTACATGAACAGCAGCAGGCAAACATTAGGAGGCAAGGAATAGTTGCAAGGAATAGAATCTTCCAGTCTACAACACGATTTTATTTTATTTTATTTTATTTTATTTTATTTATTTTATATTTTCTGATGTGTTTGATACATCGTTTCCGAGCCCTTTCCTGAGAAAAGCCAGCTGTGCCCGTGGAGCACTTATCTTCAAAGTGTCCCTGTGCTGACCTAGCAAGCATGACTTTAGAGATAGGAAAGTAGCTGAAGGAGTAGATTTGCCTCAAAAAGTGGCAGATCTCACAATTGAAGATGTGGAGATAAATCACATACAGATACCTCTTTGACACTTGTACAAATTAAAAAAGAATTTGGGGAAATAGCACATTCCTCAGAATTGCATCTTAAATCCTGCTTTATCCTGCTTTTCATTTTGTTTTCTTTGTGACAAAATCAGGAGGAGTAGGAGGAGATAACACAGCCTCATGTAAAGCATAAAGTGTTACTGTGCTATGTTGATTTTTTTCATATCCAAAGTCTCCTGCATTTTATCACTGAGTACAATTTCCAGCCAACCAGACATGACCTGGACTTCTTTCAGGTAAGAGTGTTAGAAAGAGATGTTTTTTTCTTGTTATTGTACCTGTTCTCTAGATAGAGAACAAAAGATTTGCTTCTAAAACTCAGCTTGAAAGAGCACTCGATTATTTTGGGCTTTTGAAATGTTTCTAATCTTCAAATTACAAACAAGTCACAACTCGGGTTGGGAGCAGGGAGATCAGTAGCACAGACTAGTTAGATATCCTGGATTTCCTTTTTTTTTTTTCAGATTTAGCTGAAATTGGATATGATAATGGAGCTTTGTACTGATGCTTTTGACAGAGACCTGTCCGTGCTTTTCTGTGACCTCAGGTTCAGACAATGCTGTGTCTTGGGTAGACTTCTGGCATGTGAATCCCTGTGTCAATTAGTGTAAATTGCTTTTTTATTGGGTTTGATACTGAGTTCTGACAGACTTCCTACTCTCATTTTCAGTAAGCCTCCTGGCAATATAGAAAAGTTTTAGTTATAGTTGGAGCTTGACTCTCCTCTCAGATAGAGTTTGGACTTCATCTTGTTGCAGACATTTTATCTTGTTGAATATTAGGTTTAAATCAGTGATACAAAATTCTGTTTCCTGTTAATCATCCAAGAACTCAGAGCAAATTCCATGGGGCAGAATGGTTTTGAAGTTATAAATGTGGTTGTGCTGAGTTTGCTTCAGGTAGTGTTGGAATTTGGATGGCCATTAGACAATCTTGCTCTTTGTCCAGAACATTCCACCATTGGCATCATCCTCCAGGCATTAGTTCTGTGCAGAATGAGGAAGATTTGGAAGGAAAAACCCTCGAGCCACCGTGGCAGAAGGTTCATTCCCATGTTTCTTGGTTGCATGTTGGTGTAGAAAGTGTTTGAAGCTTAGCAAAGAAACCGTGTGGTATAAACAACCAAATTCAGGGAGTGAAATCCTGTCCCCATCTACAAAACACCTTTAGCTTTATTCCCTGAGGATTTTTTCCTTGTCCTGTAGAATTTTTCCAGATATTTTGGCATTCAGATTGTTGTCAAATACCTTAATTCAACAACAGACTCTGAAAGTTCTGACACAGTGCTTGTAGCATGAAAAAGACTGCTAAAGAAATTGAATTTTAAAAATTCAATGCTGTATAGGATTTCTTGTCCTTAACAGTGTTTCTGGTGAGTGATACTGGTTTGGCATCTTTTTCCTCCTGTGAAATGGCAGATAATGAGCACAAAAGGAAAATTAAATGTTTCTGAGAGATTTTTTGTTATGGATCAAAATAATTTCTCCCATTGGCTTGTGAAAGGAATTCAACAAGATATTAATTAAGTGTTAAATACTGAGGAAATAACCTATGTTATATTTGGTAGCTAGAAGAAAATTTGTAATTTTTGTTTCATAGCAATAGTATTGGAGAAATAATTTATTGATTGTAAATGCATTTGTTGAATAGAAAAAAACCTAATATATATCAAAAATTCAAAAATGTATTTTTCCACCTTTGGGACCTGCAGGCTGGAGAGACACCAGTAATAATTATTTTCCAGAAAAATAATTAGCTAATTAGTTAACTTTCAGGTGTTTCCAATTGTCTTTTTGTCATTTCACCATTTCAGTTGTTAAAATACGAGCTTTCACGTTAAGTGTTCTTCTCAAAGCCAGTTAATTAGGATATCATTTTGTCTTATATCCTTTTGCTTCTAAAATGCTAGAATATTTACCTGGAATAAGCAAGGCAAATGTAGAAATGCATCTCTATTATGCCTGTTTATATTTTATTGGGAATGTCAGTTCTGGGAGTATTTTTATTTGATTCTGCTTTTGCAAATTAGCATAAAGCAGGTGGTGATGTGTTTTAAAATGACAATAGTCCATGGAAGACAGAAGACACCCATAGTTCTTGCTGTATTCCTGTGCTTTCTCTTGTCCTTGGATGTGGCAGCCTTTGTTAAATAAAACCAAATGGGCTTGGGAATCCCTTGGGTTTCTTACCTGTAATTGAAAAAATGCAGATGAGGGTGGTTATTCAATGGATTGGGCACCTATAAAACACAACTACCCCCAGAATGAATTAAATATTCATCATGTATAAAGGAGTAAGTTAATTGCAGCCAAATGTGAAAACAAATGGCAAGGAAAGGACAAGTACAATTCAATTTTCTCTATGTGGCTACAGATCCATTTTTAACATCATTGTGACCACATTACATTCCAGATAAAGACTTTTTTTTTGAGGGAGAGAGATTTTCACGTATATAGGATAGTTTTCTCACAATGGACTGTAGCTAGCAAGAACCCTATGAACATTTTGAAGTGACTGACTAAAACAGACCCTCACCATTGCACAGTAGTGCTGATAAGCAGCAGATGTCTCCTTCCATAGGGACGAGAGCATCTGAATGGCAAACAGGCCATTCTTGCACTGGCTCTCTCTAACAGGGTCATGTTTTATGCATGAAATGTGCGACAGAAATGTAAGGCTTAATTTTATGAATAAGATCTTTTTCTTGCATACATCTTGTGTACGTAGGAATGGATTTACTCTTAAGCACAGCTGAGAGGAAAATGTTCTGTTGCATAAGAATACAAGCTGAGAAATGTATACTCCTGATTTACCATCGAGGTTCACAACTGCATAATTGTAGCCGTATTTTCTCTGGAGACTCTTGATTGACTTTTGCGTTGTGATAAGAGCAACTGTGCCTGTCCAGGAAAGTGCAGACTTTGTTTGGAAAGGAGGAGAAGCAAGGAATGCACCCAGAATTCACAGAAAGCCTTAAGGGCTTGGTAGTGCCTAAGTCACCTGCTAAAGATGTACAAATCAAGTCTTAGCCAAGAGTATTTGAGGGCCTACAGATTCTTTTCAACGTGTAAAATAAATAGTATTTTCTCTTCCCAATCTGTACAAAATGAACCAGACCAAACTCTATTTATCAATAGCTCCTAATACTAATTTTTTGTGTTCATACTTTTCAAGGTCAGTAGGGGCTGTTGATATGATCTCAGCTGCCTTCCTGCATAACTGATGCACAGACTCCCTGAATTGATGTGCACTAAAAATGTCCAATAGTTAATACATATTAAGCAAAACCATCCAATATTGATTTCACAATTTCAAGAAATAGAATCAATCTTTCATGAATTCTTTTGATTATTTAATATAACTGCTAAATAAATAATTTCAGGTAATTAATAACTAAAATTACCAGCTTCACCTCTCAGCCTTTAAGTTTTGTTTTATCTTTGTCTAACCTGTGGAACCTGAAATATAATCAGCTTTATTACCATGTACTTGCTGATTTCAGTCAACTCATTTTTAGTCATTCACTTAGAAATGGGAAAAAGAGAGCTGGCTGAATCTTTCCCATAAAAGATGGTTTTTGTTACTGAGTTTCTTTAAATTCTTTCCCAGTTCCTCGGTATTGTTCTTGCATTGAGAAGAGGACTCAGTATCCCATAACTCTCGATGGATGATAAACTGAATATGATAATTAAACCTATTTCATCAGTCTCCTCCTTTTTGTGAACTCAAGGAGTGATTGCCTGGGATCCTGCAGAGAATAAAGTTCTTTATTGGATAATTAGGCATCATCTGCTGTAGGTCTGCCCAAAATAAAATCTGCATTTGTGACTTCTGGCAGCTAATTAGATATCAGTTACTTGCCCTCTTCATGACTTGCCACTTTCCCTTGTTATCTGCAAATTTCATCAAATGAGTGACTTTTTTTCCAAGCTTTTAGTAGAAATATTAATATTGTGAAGCTTCCAAATGGTTTCTCCAAGACCCCACTGCGAAATTCACTGTTGAGCACTGATTATTTTGTGTGTATGTGTATGTACTTCTGGAAGCAGCTGCTGGAGAATGTGGAATCCTTCTGTGTATGTGCCTTCTTAGTTTTGTGTCAACTGAGTTTTTAATCAAACTGTCATGTATTACTAAGCAAAAGACCTTTCAAAGATCCAATTATACCCACAGCATTATTTTAAGCAATTCAAAGTTAAATCATACCAAAATATGATGTAGGTTACTTTGAAAATATTTTAACCCACACAGCCCTTTGGTTTCCATTAACTGCATTTCTTTCCTCTATTTATGGAGTCTGTCACAGACATTGCATCATTTAATTTGGGAGTGCTGTCAGCTGAGCTGGCCTATAATTTCACAGGTCATTTTATTTGCATTGCTCAAATACTTCAAGACTAGAAACTATCTACAATTCTTTTGATGTTTTCACCCACTTTTCAAGGTTTATTAAAATCAGCAGTAATGATATAGAACTTTCTTAAGCAACCAGCTCTTCTAAAACTACCCATTCTATATCCTTACTGACTGGAAATACAGATTTTTTTTTTTCCTCAATTTCCCTTACATTTTATGGATATTTATTATTATAAATATGAAGACATCTCTGGAAGTTAGATTTTCTCCTTTCTAAAATATGAAGCATAATTCTTCCCCGTTACAGCAGTGTGGCAATGCAGGGAGAACATCTCTTTTCATTGCTTTATTGGTAAGGAGAAAAATTTCCAGCTTTATTCTCTCCCATTTCTTCAGCTATTTTGCTATTGCAATTGCTGGTTATTTCACTTAGATTATGTGTACATGTAAAAGAAGCAAGAAACCTTGATTATCTCAAGATTCTGGAAAATTATGCAAATAGCGCGGGAAAATTGCGGCGCAGCTGATAAGCAGCTCAAATCTCCTCAAAACCTGAAGGATTTTCTCTAGGGGGAAGAAAACCCTGGAACTATGTTCTTGGCAGATCTTTTCCAACCTTAATTATTCTAGGTGACCAGCTCCAGTGCATTTATTCTTAGGTTCTTTATGAATTTTGAATTTTCCTCAGCTTTCACTGTTCTTAGAGTTTTGTGGGACAGTAACCTAAGTTTATCTTTTATGGTTGAGAGGGCTTTTTTTTCCTAAAAGCAAGCAAACATATTTTTAAAGAGGTCTAAGCAGCAGAACACCATTACTTTGTGCAGCAAGTCAAAGGCTCTGTTGAGTGTTAGGACCAAAATCCATTGTTGTATCTGTAATTCTGCGGGCGTTGCAGGGAGTAAAGGTTGCCTTCTGTACTCTGCAGTAATTTTCCTAGTGGTGCTTTTATTTGGAATGTTAATTTTCCTTCTTATGATTTTTTTTTTTTTTTTTTTTGTGGGGGGGGGATGCATATGTTTCTGTGCCCAGATTTTTTAAGGAATTAACACACTCAGGGCTTGATTTGCTGCTGCCTCATTCCAGCTTTGTGCCAGTGTGACAAAGAACAGCTTAAAACTGGAGCAACACGGCGGTGTAGGAAGATCTAAATGTTAATTGGAATGATGTTCATTCAGTTTAATTCTTCTTTGCTGAGCCATAATACAAGCAAGGAGCTGGAGGCCATAAGAAAGTCACTGGAAGTGCTTAGGTAGCCAAATTGGATGCATGGAATGGCCACCAGCAGATTTTGGAGAACACACAGCCTGTAATGGGGTTTTATGTCTCTTTTCTGATTTCAAGACTTGGAAGTATTATACAAGATAAATGGATATTAGGGTCAAAGACTGAGTATCTGCATCTTAAAATGTGATTAATAATGGTGAGAACAGGGAGCTCTTATCTACTCTAACAGCATATTGAAACTGAAGAGAGTTGAAATGGCATCAAAATAGGTAACGTGGTTTTCTAAAAGGTGTCATTGCAGCCTGCATCTGATCTTGAGTAAGTGCAAGATTCTGCATGCCCTTATCAATACAGTCCATAAAATTACTAATTACTGTGTTCAGAGGTGCAGGTTGAACTCTGTGTATGGGTTTAAGCATCTAATTTAGGTGCCCCCTCATGTTAAAATGCTTCCTTTAATCATTCTGTTCCTTAATATATGTAAAACAGCTACCAGAAGGCTTTTCATGATGGAAAATGTGAAGCTGTTGGAAACCTTCAGCAACCAGAATTTATTCAGGAATGTGCAATAGAGGTTTAATCCAGTCAGTTTATCCACACTGATTATGAAGTAAACACTATTTGACGGTATCACTTTATATTCAATATCAATCCACCAGTGTTTCAGAAAGAATCATTTAACAATGAATAATGCTTGATTGTAGATCTCTGTAGTAAATTAGAATATCCTAATTTAATAGAGTGTGATCTGTTATTTGCCAACAAACATACAGATTGCCTTATAAATCATGCAGTAGTGTGGTTATAGAGTAACACTAGACTGGATTATATTTCATTACTCCCTATTGAACAGTCATGTTTCTGCCATGTAATGTAATTTTCCATCTTTTAACTTCGTTTCTTTACTAACAGAAATACAAATTAGTCCCGAGGAAAAATATTTACTGGGGGCAGGCAATTAACTGTGTATTTCAGGGAATGGCACCACGTACGTGAATATCATGAGAATGCTTTTTTTTGGTTTTCACCTTACTCTATGTAGCTGTTTATGTATTTAATGAACTCTAATGAGTTTAAGGCCAGAGCAGAGGAAATAAACTCCAGGTAAGTATAATGTGGTTTCAAATACAGGCTTTTTGTAATGTCTGTTTTTGTTCACATCGGTCACTGACATTTCTGAAGGAGATTTCGCCTGGACTCTTCTGTTAATGATTTGAAATGCTTGTTGTGAGGTGTGGTGTGGCTTTTGTAATTGCCTTATGACTGATTGTCCTGCTTACCTTGCTTAGCATTTATATTACAGAGCCATATGCTCCAAAAATAGGGAGCAGGAAAGGTTTGGAATGACACAGGACATTTATACTAATTAAAAATAGCTAAAAACTTAGTGAACATGTGGAGTGGAATCAAAGAGTTAAAGTAATACTACATCCCAAATCGTTCCTACTGTCTGGGAAAGACAGAAATAATTGAAGCAGCTTCCATGGTATAACTGAAAGCCTTTATCACAAAAAAAAAGTGATAATACTCTTTCAGTATTTTAGGAAAGGGATAATTGAACATCATAAGTAGTAACCTGGCTTGTTACAGTCCTTAGGAGCATATTTTTAGGACCTGCTACTTTGAGAATATCCACTTGGATCTGGCAAGTGCCTGATTCACATCGTGGAACATTGAGACATTGCCTTGGAAAGTCCCCATTATATGCTTGAAATCCTTTTGAAAGTTTTGGGTAGTGGTATGAACTTCACTTCAGTGTACGATGGAAGCTTGATGAGTGGAAGTCCCAATGTTTTGAAGTTCAGCACGTCCTTAAGGGCTCTTACATCCCAAGGACCCAGGATCCTCAGGCAGACTCGTGCATGGGAGAAGCACAAAGGTACAAAAAGCCTGGTAACCACAAAGTAACGTTCCTTGAGACCATAAGTAACTCACACATTACAGGAGCTGCCAAAACCTGCAGTTAACTGTCTCATCTTTTCATTTCTGTAGGGGTTTCAGAACCTCCTTTCATCTTTTCAGATGGGATTCTCTAACAAGCTCAGCGCTGGCCTCACACTGTTCCCGTAGACATCATTGGGGGTGTTATCCTGGGCTTAACAGGAATAATTAGAGCAAACTGGAACACTTGGGAAAAATCCCTGTTGACCTGTTTTGCAGTTTCTGACATGTAACAGTAAATTTTTAAAGGTTTAAGTGAGAAGTAAAGGGTTTTTTGTGAGAAAACAGACAACTTCCTAAACTGTAAAAAAGGAATCAACAACCAAAAAAAGCCCACAAACAAACAAAAAAACAACCCACAGACAACACAAGTTTTTCCTTTAACTTATTAAATAAAGTAATGTGAGGTACTGATCAGTGCATGATGTTGCCAGTGCTGGATACTCCAAGGTACCCCGAGGAGGAGGATTTGTTCCACCTTTAATGAGATCTGGGAGGATCCAGGCTTCAGTCAGGAAATGGCCCAGTGATCCAGCTGTGGAATGCCCTTGCTGTATTTTGTTTTGGAGTAACCTTGCTATATTTCATTTTGTTTTCTGTTTGTAGCTGGACAGTGCCACTTCTCTCATCCAGGCAGCTAAAAACCTGATGAACGCTGTGGTCCTTACAGTGAAAGCATCATATGTGGCTTCTACTAAATATCAGAAGGTCTATGGCACTGCTGCAGTGAACTCTCCAGTTGTATCTTGGAAGATGAAGGCCCCCGAGAAGAAACCTCTAGTAAAGAGAGAAAAACCAGAAGAATATCAGACAAGAGTGAGGAGAGGGTCCCAGAAGAAACATATTTCCCCTGTACAGGCCTTAAGTGAATTTAAAGCTATGGATTCATTCTAAACCACTGAGCTTTACCAGGAGGGTTTTATATTCTTTTTTGTATGCGTACCTGCCGACTTGTGTGCGTCTGGCATGGGGTGGGGGGACAAAGTGACAATTTGCATGCGACCTGAGACTCTAGTCCAGTAAGTAACTCTCTGCAGTGCCCAAAATTTGGGACATTGCCTTCTGATGTTAAGTGGACTTAACTCCAAGCTTCCTTTTTAAACTAAACTATAGCATTAAATTGGCCAAAGAATTTGCATCATGGGGGTATACGTGTGGAATAAATGATAAATTCAAGTCTAAACCCCAAAATTTTTATGCATGCAAGAAACATTAGGTTGGCAGGTATATTAAGTGAAAAAAAAAAAAATGGAATTGTAATGGTAGACCATAAAGCTTGTATTGCTTCTGTTGCAGTGCAAAAATGTACTAGCCAATATGCTTCAATGTGTGGCCCAATAATTAAATGATATAACTTTTAAGTCATCTTCATTATAGTATGTGAATTTTTAAAACAGATTCAAACTAATTCATCTTAAAAATGCTTCTTTTAAACCAGATTTTGTTCTTTATATTCTAGTAGTATGTTATGATTGCTCACATTTCAATTAATCCCATTAAAATGACCAGAGGTTTACTTTTGCCAATTGAATTCCTTATGGTGGAGTATGAAGCACAATATGGTGATTGACATTGCCTTTTATATTATGATTATTATTCTGATTATTATTATAATATTAGTAATAGAAGACCTGGTGGTGGAATGTTTAGAGACACGGAAACTGACAGTGTGAGAATTTAGAGGCAAATATGTAGGTGTAGCTTGGATTACAGGTATCTGACATACCATTGTAACCACTAACTCAATAAACTCATTTAACCTTGGAATCCTCAGTCTGGCTCATCTCCTTTAATGCAGATATCTCCCGTGTCATAGTTGGTGTATAGAGTTAGTAATTCTGCCTCGTGCTTACTTTTTTTGTCTTCTTATTTTGATTTTTTTTGTGAATTTTCTCTTTTTTTTTAATAACCAGAATAAGCCAAACATGGTCAGTGAGTCAAAACCAGAGCTTAAATCTGAGACAGATTTAACTCTCAATACCTATGAGACATATGTGTCATGTGGGATGAAATTATTTGTTTAAATACAACACCTCAGAACAATCATAAAGATAATTCAATTTGTAAACTTGCAAGGTTGGCACTTCGGAACCTTGGAAATTATCTATTGTGCCACCCTTTACAGACCTGTATAAGGTCTACTGCACAAATATCTCCTTTTATTCCTTTTAAACCCCAACAGATGGCTCAACTACGGAGCCCGTGTTATCATTATCAAAAAGTCTTGGTATATATAAAAGCAAAACAATGAGCATTGATTCCTTGTCCTTATAATTAAATACTGTCAAGTTAAGGGAACTCTTATGGCCTCACAGGGGACTTGAAACACTTATAAACACTGAGTCTCAACACCAATAGTGACAAGTGTAGCCCATGCAGAGTTTTTGAGAGATGTTTGGATGTTGTCTCAGATACGCTGATTATTCCTCAGAATAGCAAAGTACCAAATTTTGTTCTATTACCCTCCTACACAGTCTATGTAAAGAAATGTACTCTCAGAGGCCTTTTAGGAAATTACTATTTTTGCTTTGTTTAGTTGTACTGTGTAATAAAAGCAGTTCCCCAATCAGAACTGCAGAGTGTAGACATGACCAAAATACATGAGATGTGGGGAAGTCCTTGCAGAGCCTTCCCTATAAAGCCTTGGAGTCTGACATAGACTGACATTGCTTGTGGTAACAATTAACCCCGTAAAAGTAATTGGGATCTTTACAAACGAGATTACAGAGACAAAAGAAAGGTACAGAGTCTAAAGATAAAAATAGCAAGTAACAGACAAGTAAAAATGTCCCCCCGTGTTGCATGAAAAAGGAAAATAGGCCTTTTGCCATGAATAAAAGTAATAGCTCTTCTTCAGAAGTGTTTTCCTCTAAAACTCTGATGGATTAACTCAGTGGTTGCTTTAAAATTATGTTGTTGCTCTAAAAAGCATCTCAGACATGGAAAAGTTTAGAGGAAAGCACGTAGACAAATGTCATCTGTGAACGTGTAGAGTCTCCAGTGCTGGAGTCTCCATGGATAAAGATCATAGTGAAAGGAGTCTGGTATCAGTCACTCACTCAGAATAGTGACTGTGTCTTTGAAGTGCTCCAGGAAAATCAGGCAGTGAGGGAAAAACCCAGAGTGATTTTGGGCAACTTAGTACATGGCCATTAGAGTCCTACCTTTGGATGGATTATTTGCCTTTTGTCTGTCTGTGCTCTGAATATCTTTATGGTCACGCAATAAAACTCAGTATTGATAAATGATAAAGTGATGCACACGAAAAAACGAACCAAGAACCTACCAGGATGTGCCAGTTCAGTGCCCAGGTCATGCAGCAAAGCCAACAGGATGAGGACAGGTTTGATAGAGGAAAATACTGGGTGCATGTGTTTGAATTGCTCATGCAGTTTTTATCAACTCATCTGAAACAAGGGATGGAAAAGTTCGTGGAAACGTGAGTAGTGTTACAAAGTCTGGAATTCCTGTCATGTAAGGAGAGACTAAATCAGGTAAGGCACTGACAGTTTTGAACCAGGTGGTTTTTAAGGTCCCTTTCAACCCAAACCATTCTGTGATTCTATGAAATTACTAAAGAAGCAAAAAGTAATCACTGGCCCTTAGAACTCAAAAATGTGGGGTGACAGAGTAAAAATTTTTCTTAAGTAAATTGTGGAATCCATATTCACAATGTCGCCACAGTGATAATTCCATTAACTGCCTCATTTAAGAATTCATCCCACAGACTTTCCATCTTGAAATCTTGCAAATCTTACAGATCTAGAAGAATTTTGAGTGTAATAGTCAAGTGTAGGCATAAAAAAAGAATGTGGATTTCGTAAATGTTCTCTAGAGCCAGTCCTCCACTGAAAAAAGGGAACTCCACACCTTTGCTCAGAAATCTGCACCTCTTTCTCATGACTATCACCTTGGTTCTCAACCAAAATGTGTGGGTATCACACATCTTCCTGTGTACCTACAACCTGGGAAATGTTCAAGTTGTACCTATGATGCAAGAGAAGTGAATACATTTATATATTTCTTAATGACAGAATTTAGTTATTTTTAAATATTTTGCTTCCAGCAGGTAAATATACAGTAAATGACTTTTTTGAAGACCAACATGAGGGTCAGAGAGGCCTCACTGAGCTGGGGACAGTTTCCAGTGTGGTTTTAAATTTTTTGGTCACTCTTCTTGTTATTCATATGTCAGGCATTGTATTTTCTCTGTGAGAATTAGACACCCAAGTTACCAAATCAGTCAGAAATGCCTGTAGCTTTTCTCCTGTGGCCATGAGAACAAGGCTAGAGAGAAGAGTTTGGCTTTCCCGTTTTAGTGAACTATGGGAAAATGGCCGTGAAAGTATTTCAATTTATAATACACATCTTCAGCAAGGAGACAGTTCCTGAATTAAGAAGTCAGAGAAAACAGAAAGCCTGTAGATAACTTTCAAAATAATTTTCCTGAGATTATTTTTTTTTCCCCTTACTTGTTTATTTATTAAGAATCTGAAAGTGAAAATAGCTGAATATGTATTTTAGGTCAAGGAGCCAGTAGTCAAGGAGGTACTGAGTAGGACATTACTACAAAGGAATAGAGGTTTGGAGTGGAGAAAAATAACAGTACATTACTCAGACATAGTAGCACTTTTTGATCCTTAGTCCCCAGTGATCTCAATCTCATTATTAAACTCACAGATGAGTTTAGGTGCTTGGCTCCATAGGAATGATTGTTTTCATATGTTTAAAGTTGAACAAGTGCTTTGACAATAAGGGAGCAGGGGATAAAGCATCTGCCAAGATTCATTTTGATCCAGTATTCTCCTGCTACAGTGCCCTCAGAGTGTGAAATGCTGATCAGTTCTTTTACACCTTAAAAAGAGGTGCACCAAGGTGTGGAAATGCAGAGGGAAACAGTCCCACAAACACAGAAATACTGTGTGGATATTTTTATATCTGGTGCTTTGTGCTGTATCTCCACGTGAAAGCTGGCCAAAGCAAGGTTCCTGTGTCTCTCTGAAACTCGAATTTAAGACAGAAGATGGATTATTTATGGGCTTAAAATGACATTTCTTCATATAAAAATGCCGATTTCAGTCGAATTTTCAAGCAAAAGTTTAGTATGTTTGGGTTTTTTAAATGAACCCCCTGGTATGAATCTGACTTACAGGCTTGTAATGGAAATAAGGCAATTTCCTTTCACTCTTTTATAAATACACTGTCAAACAACCCCTCAGACCAGACTGGGCTGTTCAGTTAATTTGTAAGATGATGAATATGTGTGTGGAGAAGGAAGGAAGCTGGAAGAGACAAAAAGGATAAATTTTCTTGGTTGAAACTTCATCAGGAGTTTGCCCAGAAGTGAAAGGTCAGGGCTGAAGCTCTGTCCAAGGGCAGACACGTTGTCCCATGTCATCTCAGCAGGGAATTCAGGCACCTCTTTGGAAGCTGAGCACAGCCTGATCTTGCTGCTGAGCTGCACCTGCAGAGATCAGGAATAACCAGGAGTTTTTCCCATTTCTCACTGAATGACCAAGTGCATCCTCAAGCAAGGGTTCACACATTTCTCCTGCTTTAGATATTTTTCCCTTTATGACTCAGTTAACACCAAGTTATGGAGAACTTGACAGCTTGATAAAAGCTGTGGGAGGTAGAAATGTATTTTCGTGCTCTAGTTATACCTTTAAAGGAATAAATATTTAATTACTTGAGGACTGTTTCCTTCTTTTGATAATGTTAGGTGAGGTGTGATAGGTGAGTAGCTGTTACCAATCTTATCCTCTCCCTTTGGGCAAAATTTCAAAGTTCCGGTGTTGTTTGGTAACTCCTGCATAATAATGGGCTTGAAAAGAGTGGAATCGCTGCAGAATGTGAAGTGTTTGTACTTACCTGCTTTATCCCAGCTCACTAAAAATTAAACACAACAAAGAAAGAGAGATAAAGTAATGTTTCTAAAGCCTCCTAGAATATTCAGAGGTAATGACTGCTAGAAGGATGTGTTTTGATCTATTATTTTCTTTTCCTGAAGTATTTCATGCAGAAATTATTTTTAAAAAAAGGTTCTTTGGCCTGCATTTAGAGGAGGTCATATTAAATTATCTTTATGGCTCAGTCTCCTCACTGAACTAAAGATTTGGATGCTAGCAGGAAGCAAGAGGATAAATGAAAACAAAAATCCATTTTTAAGTCTTAATTTCTCATAATATATTTGAATATTTTTCTATAAGTGTGACAAATTTTAATTATGTGTACTCTGAGTGTGCCTGCACAAAAATTTCCAGGATACACAGAGATGACCAAAAATGTGACAAACAGTGATCTACTCCCCAGGAAGAAGGTGTTGTCTTTATTAAGCTGGAATATTGCACAAATGTCACCTTCTGGGCGGGATGTACTGAGATTTTAAGATCTCTGAAGATCCCAATGCATGAATTTTAATATATATATATATGTGTATATATATTTATGTATATATAGATATATATTGGGCCCCTCACTCCAAGACAGACATTGGTGGGCTGGAGCGTGTCCAGGGAAGGAAACAGATCTGGGGAAGGCTCTGGAGCACCGGGAGAGGCTGAGGGAGTTGTGGGGCCTCAGTCTGGAGCAAAGGAGGCTCAGAGGGGACCTTGTGGCTCTGCACAAGTCCCTGACAGGAGGGGGCAGCCGGGGGGGGTCGGGCTCTGCTCGCAGGGAACAGGGACAGGAGGAGAGGGAACGGCCTCAGGTTGTGCCAGAGGAGCGCCAGGTTGGATTTTAGGGAAAAAATCGTCACAGAAAGTGTTTTCAGATATTGGAACAGGCTGCCCAGGGAAGTGGTGGGCTCACCATCCCTGGAAGTGTTCAAAAAATGCGTGGATGTGGCACTTGGGAACATGGTTTAGTGGTGGCCTTGGCTGTGCTGGGGGAACAGTTGGACTTGATGATCTTAGAGGGCTCTTCCAGCCTAAATGAATCTATGATTTAAATATATATACATATATATATGAAGCCAGATATATGGTTTTAGTGGTTTTATGTTTGGTTTTGGTTGGTTTTTTGGCTGAGTGGAAGCCCAGCCTGGCTCAGTGAAACCACAGGCCAGCAGCGTCACTGCCCAGCATCACTCAGCATTACACAGCCCCGTGCCTGGAACCTGCAGGAGCTCCCAGACACCCTCTGCTCGTTGTCATACACAATTTTCATTAGTAATTAGGCCCTGGTCTACGCCTGAGGCCGTAAGGAAGATCCATTATTTGGTCCATAATTGTGGAATAAATTAAGATCACCGGACTTTGTCATAGAGGTGTGTGAAGCCCACGTGCATCTGAGGTTCATTTGTTCCTTCAGACAGGGCTGTAAATCTGCAGAGTGCACAGCTGAGGGCTCAGACAGCTCTGGGGTGTTTCAGTGAGTCATTTCTTTGTCCTGGGAAGAAAAGCTCCTCCAGCTTCCCCTAATGCCCTGATCTAAACTGATTTGGGTGCTCACACAATTGTCTATATTTGGGGAGCAAATTTGTGATCTCCATTCACTGGCAGCGATGGCTCAGAAATCCCACATACCCTGTGGGAGATCCCTGTCTCTGGGAGCAGTTTAAACCACAGATTGGTGCGTGTGGATTTGTGGAAACGTTCCCTGCCTGAGGGCACAGGGTGTGCTGCAGGTATCTTCCACATTTTTTGTACACTGAGCAAGAGTCACCAGTCCACAGGAAGAGATTTTAGCTTTTCTCAGTGTGTGCATCTTCAAGTGCTTCTACTGCTCATAGAAATAATCTTTATTTTTCTTTCACCTACAACAGCAACACAGAAGTATCTGTGGGAAGGAGTGATATAAGTTCATAAATCATAGGTATTTTCTGGAGTCACAAAAACTGTATTGGATAAGATCTTGCAGGTTGCCTTTTCTCTATTTTTTTGTAATTTCTTTCCTGCTTTGATTGATCCATTTCTACCTATTCTTTCTCTTTTATTAGTAAACTTTCATCACTTCAGCATGAAGAAGCTGGAAGCATCTCATAATGGAAGGGGACCTGGATCACTGTTTCACCCACTAAAATTCTAGGGCTGGGATTTGATTTCTTGCACAAATCAATCCTTTAAAAATTTCTTTACTGTTAGAAGAATCATGAAAAGGGAGTTACAGTCCATATCCCTGTGTCAGCATTTGTTTGAAAGCCATTATACTTTGTACCTTGAAAATTTTCAAATTAGGATCTTTGGGAGGAGAAGGAGAAAAAGCATTTTGCACTGGCATCTCTGAAAAGACTCTCTGGAAGGAAGCCTCAAAAACAAGTCCTGAAATAAATTAGGACATGGTCAGGTATAGTCATCTTGAAGTTCTATGCCTGATTCCTTGGAAATAAGTGAAGAAATAGGTTAAAATGTCTTTATTTATTGATTTATTTGATTGCAGCTTATTTGATATTAAATTTAAGAGAGACGTAATGGTATATGGAGGCTTTATCACTTAAATTTTAGTAGAACTTAAGGAAGAATGTAGGAAAAATGGGGGTTTGATCAATCTTCAATGTCTCTCTCCACCCCTTTCCATCATCCTAAGGACTTTGCTTGGTGAAACTGCAGTCAGAGGAGCATATTGTGCTTATCCAGGCAGATGCAGCGTTTCCCATCCCACTTTGTGTAAATATATTCTGCATATTTAAGAAGAAAATGAAAGAAAAAAGATGTCTGTAAATGTTTTATAGAAATTTTCAGACTAGAAGAGACCTAAACCACTGGCCACTGTGTCCCCTGAATAAGACACAGGTACTGGAGACTCTCACTGCACCCCCGTCACCAGGCTGATGGTAAGAAAAATAAAACTGAATTAGTCTAAGTCTACACCCACATAAATACTCACATGTAAACCAGTAATCTGTGTTAATTTTCTAAAGATATTTCATCAGTAAAAATAGTTTTTGAACTGTGGTGGGTTGCATTTTGAGACATATATTGTTACTGCATCCTGCTTTATCACCATCAATTTCCTCAGCTAATTTTTATTGTGTGGATCCTCTAAGAATCTTGTGAAAAAATAAATTATCTGAGGTGGGTTTTTTCCCTGTAAAGCACAAGTCAACAAAAACCACTCAAAAAAGATTTAAAAAGGAAAAGCAAAAAAGAGCGCCCTGATACATATTTAGTTGTCTCTTGATTCTTCCAGGTGTCAAATCTACCAATATTATACCACAAACCCAACACACAACACCTGCAACTCCCCTCCTGAAAGGGCTGCACTCCATGGTCACCATCCTTCACAGTGAAACTGTTGCATCTTTCAGATTCAAATTTTGCGGATTATGGGAAATTTTCAAGTCTCAGTCTGAAAGAAAGATGGTACATACAAACTGATTCCCTGGGTAAAGGTTTTCACACTGGAAGTTTTATTGGCCAGGCTGAATCTAGGAGTATTTATAAATTAGCTTCACTCATGTCCCCAGATCATCAAATTGTGCACAGCCAGGAACGAGGATCTTTCAGTTCTTTCCCTCACTACAGAAAGGTAGAGCAGAAAGCTGCTTTCAGACTCAAGTACAACTGTAAAACATTGGCATTTGTCTCCATTTCAGAAACTATTGCCTTGATTTAATGAAAATGTGAAGAAATCACTCCTTAAAAGACTTTTTTTTTTTCCTTAATCTCCTTCTCAAATGCCTTTCAAACTTGGGGGAAAATTAAAAAAAAAAAAAAAAGACAAGAGAGAGAGAAAATTGCTAGGGCAGCTCCAAAGCCTGTTAATTTACACTGGTTTTACTCCCAAAAAAGTCTGACTGAGAATAGGCATATCAAGCTGTCCCCTGCCAATGCCCTCCCCATCAAGGCTTATTGTTTTAGTGCAGCTCATTAGGAAACGAGGGCATAAATTAAACCTGAAGAGAGAAATGGAAAGGCTGCAGCTGATGTGGGAATGTCGGAATGTCCTGCGTTCTGCAGAGGGCACACCAACCTTTGCCTCCCCGTGCTCTGGTTAAGAGATGCATTTATTTGGGAGCCACACCTCCCATTAAGTTTAATTGCGTCTGTGGAGCTTCCCCAGCTGGATGGAATGTGATTCTTTGCTGTGAGGATGTGGGTAGGGGAAGGCTCTTGCCAAGGGAGGATTCATGTTCATCTGTTTGGTTTGGGGGCTTAGAGGTGGTGGCAGAAGCTGCAGAGGCTCCTCCTCAGATTGTTGGATCTGAGCAGCAGAATCTCTCTCTTGTGTGTGGCAAAAGCTGCTTGCTGGAGCTTCCCCAGCTGGATGGAATGTGATTCCTTGCTGCGAGGATGTGGGTAGGGGAAGGCTCTTGCCAAGGGAGGATTCATGTTCATCTGTTTGGTTTGGGGGCTTAGAGGTGGTGGCAGAAGCTGCAGAGGCTCCTCCTCAGATTGTTGGATCTGAGCAGCAGAATCTCTCTCTTGTGTGTGGCAAAAGCTGCTTGTAGGAGGTAAGCTGCACTTACAGCACTTCTACAGGAAAAAAATGAGCTAACAGAGCTCATTCAGAGTGAATTGCATTTATTATTGATGAAGTGTTTTAGATTGCAGTGATATTTTATTTTTCCTTTCAGGATTGGTGTTTCTTACTCAGGAGGTCTTTTCTACATTATTAATTCAATCATGCAGAGCACCTTGTTCTTTTATTTTCTGCTTTCACATTCTTCTCACTCCTTCCAAAGCTGTGGGATTTTAGGCTTGCAGTAAAGTTTTTGAAAACTGTGTTCTTGCTTAAAGAAATACTTGAGGACTGATTATTTTATGAGTCAGGTTTTTATTCCTCCCTGCTCAGCATTTTGTGTTCAGGAGGAAGCGGTGTTATTTACATTAACCTCATTGGGTAGGCATCTTATAATTCCCCACTGTGATGCCATCAAGAAGCTTTTCCAGTAGCCTGGATGGAGGAAATGTTGTCAAACAGCTTTAGCCTTTATCACACATTTCTGCAAGAGAAAGCTGGAGCTGGCCGAGGGCATCCATGGCACAAAAGAGTCAATGGTTTCAAAATTCTCATGGATCTTCATCTCAGACTATTCAGATGGGTCCAGGCCTCTGTATTGCTTGTGTTGTTTTTTGAGATAGTATCTATCTCGTGCCACAGAACGTGACCCAGAGATAACCAAAGTGGCTGTGACTGAGCTGCATCTGAAACCAGAAGCAGTAAAACAGCACCACAGCCTTTTTCTGAGCAAGTAAAGCCCTGATAAGCAGCATTTTACCATGGCTGAAAAAAGTTATCCAGGGTTTCAATACAGAAAAGACATGACTTTTCTCTACAGTAATCTTTTATAAGGAGATCAAAATAACTGTAAAAGTCAAGATTCATTAGGACGTGTGCCATAATATTTCTGAACTAAAATGCAAAAATGTCTTGAGGAAATAGGATAGTCATAAAAAACCCCCAATATGAGCAACTACCTTTGTCCACTGCACTATTGCATCTGGTTCCTTGAATTCAGACTTGTTTTCCATCAATCACTGACTTTCTGGCTGGAAACTGTCCTCAAAGAATCTCCCTTCCCATTTGCTTCAATGCCTGCACCTCTCAGATGCCTTTCTCTGCACTGTATGCTCCCTCCCTTGTCTTTCCCTTTTCTTCCGGCTCTATTCCTGAACCCAATTTCCCTTTCTCCAGGGAGAATCTCCTTCTTCCCACCACTTTTTCCAGGCAGTCTCTGTCTATTCAAAGCTGCCTGGGGAGCCTCTGCCCCACATGTTGTAGGGTGAGGAGGTACAGCTCTGTGTCTCAGGTGTGTGGATTAGGATTGTCCAAAGCAGGGCCATCCCACACCATCTCCAAAGCGTTATTTGTCAGAACTCTGTGGTGATTACCCTCAGAGAAGGGCTGATAGCTGGCTCTGCATTTTCCGCTCAGGATGCACTCAGTGGTGACCTGAGACCCTCTTTGCTAAACCACTGTGCTCAGTTTGCTGCCTGGCTAGAGAGAGTAACTTGGTTGGGATACCCCAGGAAAACACCTCAGGGGCTCCACACTGTGGGCCAGCAATGTAAAGTAGGAGGAGAGGAGTCTACTGTTTCTCTGCAGCAATTTCATTCACTTTTTGGGACACCTTTCTTTTCCCAGCTACTTCAAAACTGAAACTGGACTGTTTCCCTCCCTCACTTTGGCTCTGTAGGGTTTTTGGGGGGAGGGGTTAGATTTTTATTTACTTCCTGTCAAAGTGTGATTTCTTAGATCAGGCTTTGATGAGAG
Source organism: Corvus brachyrhynchos (assembly GCF_000691975.1). NCBI lineage: Eukaryota > Metazoa > Chordata > Aves > Passeriformes > Corvidae > Corvus > Corvus brachyrhynchos. Next base: position 2,303,657 of record NW_008239671.1, read on the forward strand.
AGATTAATTTCCATGTTTTATTTTATGGGGATTTGTGTGTTGTCTGAACTGAAATTGTGCCTTGCATGGCACAAGTGTTACTGTGGGAACCAACCACTCAGCATTGACCCTCTTAGCAAGAGCTTCCTTTGCCTGGATATCCCTTTTTTCCTAGGCTTTCAATCTCTCATAGATAGACCCTGAAGTGCTGGTGTGTTTGTTACAGACACTTGAATTTCTCCATTTTTAAGTTAGTGCCTTTGTAAGACTCACAAAACTTGCTTGCGGACCATGGTGCAGAAATGTGTGCTGGGTAACATTAAACTGTTGGGTTGATTACTGCAATTAGGGCATGAAAGGCAGTATTTGGGCATTTAGCATAATTATTTGGGTTAGGTTTTGTTTGGAGGTACAACTAATCTTTCCCCAAAATCTCACATTGCTTAAAAAACAAACAGAAGTCTGGCAGACGTGGGAAAGGGTGGTGGAGGTGGCAAAGGGAACCAGACCATGGATGGAAAGGAGGTGTGGGAGCTGAGTTCATCTGATCTCTTCAGAATACTCAGAACTTCTGCACTGAATGGGAGTGTTTTGGGGTTGATTTCTGTGATCAAATGTGGAAGTTTTTCCTGCTGCCTGGTGTGTGTGTTCAGATGAAGTCTCTGACTGCAGTGCCCAGTGTGTTGGAGCTGGGGAGCAGGGAGGGGCCCAGGAGCAGCCTGTGTGTGACGGCACAAAGCTCAGTGAGGGTTTGTGAACCTGTTTGCTCTGCCTTTATTCTCAGTTCTGGCTGCCTGTCTCATTAACCTGTGTGATCTGACACCGTGTCTGTAGGACACCACTTGAGCACAGAAGCTCTCTCCCCGTGGAAGCTTCAGGAGCCAATTTAAACTTGACAATAAGTGGTGGAGGAATTGCAGGAGCCTCACCCCTGAAGTCATAAATGTATATCCAGGAATAGGAGCTTCATAAATATGCTATGTAAAATCTTCTAGCCACAATTAATTCTATATTAAAATCCATATATTGGCAGATAAGACACCTCTAAAATGTGGATAATACTGAAGCAATGAGTCATACCACCAAGGCTGAGGCCCCTTGTGAAGAATTTTATCAGGAGATTATATTAATCTTATTAGAAATTGTCACAAACATCCTTTATTCTAATTATCTTTGCCTGAGGTTCTCTTAAGAAACCGTGTATCATGTTGTAATACAAATGCTTCCTTACTGTGGTTCCTTGTCCTGTGCAGTAACATTAAAGTGACTTTATATCCCTTATGCACACAAATTAAACAGGAGAAAATTCAAAATACCCTCTCTTTAGCATAAATTTATTATAATTATTTTGCCAAAATGACCCCTCTGTCGTACATCTGCTTAGTTTATAATGCACTGATATTGAATAAAGATTTTTTTGGTACATGTCTGTTTTCTCCAACAGTAGTGATTTGACCCCAATTGAAATTTGTACTAGTATGGACATGTTTTCTACAGTGTCTTTTTGTTTTGCTTTGTTTAAAAGAAAGGACTATTTCTTTCTTTGCTTCAACCAACTTAATCAATGGCAGCTCATTTCCTTTTTGGAATCCTGTTGCAGTTTTAATGGATTTTTTGGTGTAAAATTTAAAATGCTAGGCCAGATCTTCCTTTAGCATCCTTCACAGGCAACTCTGGGAACGCTTGGCCACGGGAATGCCTGGCTGTGGTACAAGCTGTAGCACCCTGGTGACTAACACAGATTATGCCAGAAGCCAAGGAAGCAATGGAATAAGGGGGTGGGAAGCTGTTGGGTGGGAGTAGCTGAAGGACTGTTTTGCATCATGGCAGAGATCCCTGGCATGCAGAGCATGTTCCAAGCGCTTGCTCTGCCTTTTTCACTGGCAACACATTCAGTGAGCATCTTTAAAGGATCACCAGCTCCCTGAGCCTTGTGCCTTTTGGAGTCTCCAAGTGTGAAACCGCTTGAGGAGCGGCTTAGGCCTGTAGTTGTGCTGCTGTGCAGAGAAAAGGGGAAATCACTGATATTTAATTAGACTAATGCAGCATCTGGCCCAGATTAATCCACAGTTTTGTATTTTTTTTTTTCTTTTTTTTTACAACTTGTAGGTTTGGACATCTATACCAGTTTGTGAGACTATCTTTTTAAGCAAGTGTGGGGAAGAGAAGGCTCTGGAAGAGCTTCCAGGACCTTCCAGTGCCTAAAGGGGCACTGAGAGAGCTGGAGAGGGACTTTGGGTAAGGGTCTGGAGTGACAGGACAAGAGGGAATGGCTTTAAGCTGAGGCAGGGTATATTTAGATTGGATATTATGAAGAAACTCTTGACTGTGAGAGTGGTTAGACAGAGATTGCCCAGAGAAGCTGTGGCTGCCCCACCTCTGGCAGTGTCCAAGGTCAGGTTGGATGGGCCTTGGAGCAACCTGGGATAGAGGAAGGTGTCCCTGCCATGCCATTCTCAGATTTGTTGATTCTGTGAATATGGTCCTGTATTCCCAGCTTTGGTTTTAGCAGCAGATTATTTGAGTCAGTGAGTTCAGATAAGCTGAAAGAATACCCAAACATTAAACAACCTAAGGTTTCTGGTAAGCTTCTAAGGTATTCAAACTGCAGGAAGCTGTATTTATTTGACAACACCTTACTAAGAAATCTAAATAATAAGATCCTAAAAAGGATTCTTCTGCAAGCACAAGGAGCATATTTCATCAATAATTGATGGCTGAGTTTTTAATATTGGCTACAGCTGTTTTCATGCCTGTAGCTTTTTATTATTGCACTGTGACTTCACCAAGACCTCTGATTCTACTCTGAGGCCTTGCTGCAGGCATTTAAACTTACTCTCACAAGCATGCCACAAGTACAAGGCACAGAGCTAATGGCTCTGAGCATAAAAATAAGAAGGAAATCGGAGATCTGTGTTACCAGTGAGTTCCTGTCTGTGTTGAAGTTGGAATACTTAAGAATAACTCCTGAAACACAGAGCACTTTGACATCAACACCATTTAATGTCAAGCAGGGGGGGAATGCAGATAGGTAGAGAGAATGAAGTCTGGGAACCATCAGGTTTCTGTGTTTTAAAACATTTCAGAGCAAATTGAGGAGGCTCTTGCCACTCACTGTGTTCCCAGCACAGTTAGAGATGATTTGTGATGCTCCATGCTCAAAACAGCCGCTGTCAGTTCTGCCCAACCTCTGGCCCCTGTTGGACAGAGCCTGGATAATAATTTTTCTGAAGAAGGACAAGATATTATTCAAATGAAGCACCATGTGAGCACCTCTGTCATAGATACGAGGAATGAATTTGCCATAATATTTTAAGATCTAGAGGTGAAGGCTTTAGTTTATAGAATATATCCAAGGCTGGAAAGGTTTCTGTGCTCCATATCTTCCTAGTATATCTTTCTGTAACTGAGAGCAAAACTTTATTTTGATGCTGTGTCCTTAAGCAAAATCCTCCCTCTCTCCTGTCAGTTCTACCTTAAAATAAATATAAGACAAATGTTTTAAAAATATTACCTGCTTTGAATTGCAACGTTTTCAAGCAGACTTGGCTAGGAAATTGTTAGTATTTACTTCAAGAGGAAAAATATTTATTACATTATTTCATAAATATGTTTTTAGCATTTAATTTAGGGGAAAAGTCCAATAACTATAGTTTCCTAAAGTGCCAAATTTATTTCCACTCACAGTAAGAAAAATCTATGCTGAGGCTTTGAAGAATTACAGTGAGCAACTGATGTTACTGTTTTCAAACTTTAAATCAAACAAAGCTTTCTTTGAAAAGGAAAGAACTTTTTCCTGTGAGGAAAAAAAAATTAACAAAATATAGTTCCAACTAGGTATGTTTTGAAGAGAATCAGAGACTACTTCACAAAGAACACCATCATCTAATTTAAGCCAGAATAGCCACACTGTCATCAGAAGTTAATCTTTTTAGGGTCTTTTGAGTTATTACCTGGTAGTATTTTAAAACTGGGATGGTTTCTGCATTCTTCACTTGCAGTATTTTAGGACTCACCAGGCTCTGCATCCTGGAACACTTAACCAATATACGTGTTTAAAAGAGCTACTTTATGGATGCTGGACGTTTTGCCAAAGTATATAATTTTAAGAGTTACATTTTCTATGCTATGTGTTTATGAACCAGCTGAAAAAAAAAAAATAGCCTGGACTGATTCTGTCCCACTTGAATCACAGAATCATAGAATTATCGAGGTTGGAAAAGCCCTCTGAGATCAAGTCAAACAATTCCCCAGCACTGCCCAGGCCACCACTGACCCATGTCCCAAAGTGCCACATCCAAAGGGCTTTTAAATCCCTCCAGGGATGGGAACTCCAACACTGCCCTGGGCAGCCTGTTCCAATGTCAACCCTTTTTGTGAAGAACTTTTCCCAAATATGCAACCTAAAACTCCTCTGGCAGAACCTGATGCTGTTTCCTCTTGCTCTATTGCTTGTTATATATTCTTCCTATGAGTTAGAGATTATCCTGATTTTTTTTTTTAGCCCAAATATTGTGTGATGGCATAAAAAATGCCTTGTAGCAATCTCGGTATGCAAAACTGACACCATACACTTAATAATGTGCAATTTTGTGAAAGGAGGTATTAAATTAGCTTTATAGGATCACTTTCAAGAGAAAATGTGATTTATAGCATCTTGTTTTAGGTCTTTATCTGCTGTATCTTGTGACAACCGTTATTTTCCACAGAACCAGCGTCAGGCTGATGTGCTTGTCGTTACTTGGTTTGTCTAAATATTGGTTTATCTAAATACCAGCACTCTCTCCATTTGAAGGATGTGGATGCAGGACACACAGGATTGCTGTGTTTTCAGGTTTATTCTTCCCAGGATTGGAAATCACCCACATTCATCTGGGCTAATGGGGACACGTAAATCCTGCAGTCAAAGATGACACTGCTGGGTGCAGCTGAGCTCCAGTCCATTATGTCCTCACACATAATCATGAAATATGTGAGATTAACTGAGCCCTGGGAAATGCCTCTTTCTCACTGTTGGTCATGAAGGCAGTTTAGGATGATTTGCTCATAGGTGTCCACACTCTGTCAACTCCTCAAATTAAATATTGTTCAGAGAAAGTAAATAGGACAATGGAAGGATACCAGAACCTGTCAGCTGAGCAGTATTTCTGAGGGAAATGGGGTATGATGAGTGACTGCTGAGGAGGAAATCACAGGGCTGCAAGCAGACAGAACATTACAGCACATCTTTAACGTGGCAAAATTAGGCAAAACTCATAACTAAGGTATCTGACTCTCTGCTACCTGCACAGACAAATTTCTGTTCCCTGGTTGGTCTAAACTATGGGACAATCTTTAATTAATTAAGCACAGACAAATTCCTTTCACCAATATTCTGTCTTAATCCACGAGTATCTTAATCCACTTGATAGAATTCTGGGAATATTCTGTCGGACTTCATCCTCTCTGTCAGCAGCTGGGCTGAGCAAGCCCAGGGACTGCAGGAAAGGGGCACATCCTCGTGGCGAGGCACGAGGATGGAATGGTTTGGGTTGGAAGGGACCTTAAAGATCATCCAGTTCCCACCACCTGCCATGGGCAGAGACAGCTTCCACGTTCTTGTGATGTGAACAGGGACAGGGCTGAGTCAGGTAGCAGTGGAGGTATACAATTTATCCTATGATAAACTACAGGATCTTATGTTGAGGGACTTTTGTGAAGGAAGGTGCGCTTCAAATCCCTGACATTTTTGTATTCAATGTGCTTGTGAAAATAATCCTGGCCTGGAATAATTGCAAATAATCATGATGATACTTTTGTAATTAAAATGCAAATGTACAGAAAATTCTCTAGGGGTAAGAACAGTGATTCCTGTATAACACTTCTCATCAGTGGAATATTATTTTTTTAAAAAGGAGAAAATAAGCATAACCATTCCCTTTGTTTTATAGATATGGAAATTGAGGTCAGACACATTACAAACATTACAGACAACAGAAACTGAAATGCCGTTTCTACAGTGTCATGCATCATAAAGGTAGAATAAAGAAATTAATGTTCATCTCTCAATTAAATAAACTAGGAATTATTAAAACATACAATAGCTTAGACATTCTTGGTGCCAATTAAGTCATCATTCTTGTGTGCAATACCTGCCTGTAAAAAAAGATTGAATTGTATGCTTCTATCAGACTTAATAGTGCCATTTGAAAATGTTCTATTGAACAGTTCCTTTTCTGAAAAAAGGTCTTACTTTCAGCAATCTGACAAAAAGAGGGTTTGGGATTGGGTTTTTTGGCAGTTAGAATTAGCAAGGGCATTTTTCAGCTTTCAGAAGGAAATCTACATATTGGTAAGCGCCACATCTAAATTAGTCAAAGTAGAAAAATACTAATTTCTCATCTCCCTTTCCCTGAAAACATAATAAATTTTTAAGTGTTATAAACAAAGATGTTTGTTTCATCTATCAAAATTTAGATTTGAAGATAATTTGCCTATTTTTTAGGAAGTATATCACATACAAGAGCCATCTTTTTTGACTTTGACCCCAAGACTAAGCAAATTACTTGAATATGGTGAAATGTCGAAGGCAGATCCTACCAGCTCTGCCCTGGGAAGCACAAGGCCTTATTTTAGGGGGTAAAAGCATTGCTCAGGATGAGCAGAGATACCCGTGAAGTGTTGTGACTAATTGGACAAGCGACTCTGAAATTGGCATTTGCTGAATGGTTTAATAAAAATCAGCGTGGTACGAAAGAAATAACAGCAATTACTGAGTTGCATAACTCCCAGGAAACATCTATCAGACATCACAGACTAGCTGAAGATGTATAATTTAGCATTCCCCTTCCTCAGAACTGCCTGTTCTTGCTCAAGATGGTCTCTCTCCACCATATCCCCCATCTGCTCCACCCCCGCTTCCTATCCTGTCTCGTTGCTTGTACACTTTTTTTTTATATTTTATTTTTTATTACTGGTATTCATTTTAAGGAATCAATATCAGTCCTGCAGTTGAGTCTTCAGACTGCTGAAGGCCTCTGCCAGTTAAATAGCGATTTCAAGTCCCATTAGCTTCAAGTCACTGGTTTCCATTTAATCTAAATTTATCTAGCCAGACCATGGTATTGCTGTCTACCAGTGGTGTCAGTGTTCGGGTTGCAATTGTGTGTTGGCAGGGAAATTTCACAGAGGAATCCCCTCTCAGCAGAGCTGCTTTTAATATCCTGTGTGCAGTGCTGATTCTTAATTTTTCTGTGATCATGGGAGTAAAATGGCACTGTCCAGAGATGCTGAAGGAGGGTGAGTGGGAGACATCAGTGTGCCCTCAGGTGAAATCCATCCCGTGTATATTATTATAGTTGTAGCTGTTGTTGTTGTTTTTATTATTATTGTTATATTTCTTTGGCTGGGACAGTTTAAATTGGGGGTGTTTCTGACCAGGATCTTGAGGATGAAGACTTCCCAAGGCTTCCACACTTTGGGTCACAACTCCCCACTGGTGTTGTGGTCTGCAGAGGGCCTGAAGGACCTCTCTGAGGTGCAGTTCATGCAGGTGGAGTTTTTGTGAGGATGAACAGTGTAAAACCCCTGATCCAGCACTGCTGCAGTGACATGTGTGGGCAGGTGGTGTGAAAAGCAGGATGTAGTGATCAAATCTCTCCCTCCCAGCAATGTGCCCCTTCAAGCCCCCCAAAGCCTCTTGATGCCCCTTAGCATTTCATGCTCTTCCAAAAGATCTTCTCCATCTCACAACTGCTGCCTCAGACTTTTGCAAATCATTTGGCCATGCAAACTATTTGATATTAAATTTCTAGGAATTGTGCCTATAAAGAAGTTTAAATCACCTAAGATAGGACTTTAGTTTGGGTTGAAAAATTTAATAATACCTTTGCTGGCTCAAAGACAGACTGTATCTTTTGTAGATGAGATCCTGATGGAATTGTCTGGTGAATTTAGATACTTCTAGATGTACTAAAATCTTTTTCTAATAGCAACTGACAATCTGCGAGCACATAAACTCCTTGCATATTTTCGGAGGTCTCAGTTACCAACATTTCCAATTTGAAAGCACATCCCTTCTAGACCACACAACCTCCTCTTTAAATGTCAGCAACTTACCAGTTTCCAGCCCTTACAGGGAAAAGCACCTTTTACAGTGCATGGATACAGCATGTGATAAAACAGAGAGAAGCTTTATAGCTACCTGGTTTTGTTTTATTGACATTTCTGCTGTGTGTAAAATTGCTGTAATATAAAGAGGGTTAACCACAGTGTTTAGCTGAGAGACTGCTCACACAGTGACTGAAAACAAGCGCTTCTCTAATAATCTCAGGCAATTAAAAGAAAAAAAAAGTTAAAGGAGAGGAATCTTTTTTATCTAATAAATAGTTCACTAGAGAGAAGCTGATAAGAGGGGAAAAAAATCAATGACTGACATGAGTGGAAAAGTAAAAACCACTAGATTTTCAGTCCTGCTCTGACAACACCACTTGTTTTGATGGTGTCATAATTGTTTGGGCAATTTTGTGTGACAACAAAATTCTAGTTATGCTGGAAGAAGTTTTATGACCTGCTATTACTGCTTTAAGTTTCCATTAAACAGTCGCTCTTTGCATTCCCCTGCAATTTGTAGCTCATGCTTTTGACCACAGAAAAGACTCTTCTGGTTGGTTTGTGTTCTACATAATAATGAAAACCTTACACTTGTCAGGTGCAATGGAACAGGACTAAGCCTTGAGGACAACAAACTGTTCTGCTCAGCTTTTTATTGGATACAAGGAGTACACAGGGAATAAAATATCAAAATAAACCTCCATATTCTTACAGCCAGGCCTTTAGACATGAGCCACATTGAACTGTAGACTCATTTAGGCTGGAAAATCCCTCTAAGGTAATTAAGTCCAACCATTAACCTGGCACTGCCAGGTCTGCCACTAAACCACGTCCCCAAGTGCCATCTGAGGGTTTGTTTTTGTGGAAGGAAGTGGAAATATATCTATGTAAAGCAATTTGAGGGAACTACATCCTCCAGCTGAGCTGGTGTAAAATGAGGAGTAATAAATAACACTGGGAAAAATGAGAGGCTCTAAGAGAATACTCTCTCTGTGCTGTGCTTGGGGGTTGATTTGTCCTCTTGTGGAAAGTTTTGGCTATTCCTGTGCACTGTGGGAAGGCAGTGGCTGCTGTTGTCTCATGTTCCTGGGGGAGGTGAACAATTGTTGGCATCACTGGGATTGGTTCTGCAGAGATTTTGTCCTCCTCAAAAACAAACCCTGTGGTATTTTGGGAAAAGGAAGCTAGTGATAGATTCAGATACTCTCCAAACTTTTGTTGAATTACCTGGGCATTGCCTGAGTCTGATGTCAGGGATGAGGTTTGCCCGACCAAACAGTCAGACTCTTCAGTGCAGATATTTAAATTATTACAGTGAGTCACTGAAGGCTCCTCTTTTAGTAAAAGAAAAGAAGCAAGTGACTGTAGTGTGCTGCTAGTTGCATCCTAAAGCAGACAACGACCTTTGGGCAAGAAAATCACACTCTAAAAGAGTTATTTTTGCCTTTGACAGAAAAGAAAAAGGACCCTGTGGTGTCTTGCTCAGGTGTGAAGGTATATAAAGTTAGGAGATGTGAATCCTAATCTACATGCATTAGGAGAGAGACTATTAGGGAATGCAAAGGCAGGTGAGGGACTAACATTTAATGAAAATGAGGAGTTAAAATATGATGACAAAAACATCAAAATATTTTATCTTAAATAAGAATCAGGAGGTTCTTTAAAAAAAAAAATATATACTTATTGTGATTTTTCTTGCCTGTCAAGGTTGTTTTGAGATGAAAATGAACTTTGTATCAACTCTTCCACTGAAGGATAAATTAAGCTTGATGAGCAAATAGATGAGTAAAGCATGTTCCATCTTGTGAGAAGAGTTTTGCTTTTTCAAGCCTTTCCGCAGCTAAGGAGGCCAGGATTAGCACTACTGCAATGTTTTTTTAAGTAAGTCCAGCATTTCCTAGTGCAATATTTTCTAAAAGATGAGAGGAGTGTGAAAATTAAAAAGAAGAGAGCTTTATGCCAGCATTTAAAGAGCTGCTTACTTTACTCCTTGGAAACAACGTACAGCTCCCTGTGTGTTTTCTGCTGTTTTTTATAGGATAAATATCTCTCAGTCTGCAGCCTAAGTTGATATAGCTTTTCTCTTCCTGGTTGTATCTATTTTTCTTTAATCTTTAAAGATTAGGAATGTCAATATTTCATGTTAAGTGTAACAAATCCATATAAAAACATATTCTTGTTCACCTCATTATTAAGTACTATAACATTCCTCAATGGGAAATCAGGTAATGCTGAGATGCCTTTCAAAAATTTGTTGTTTGTTAAGGATATTGATAATTGGAAAATTATTCTGGTCATATGAAGGAGGAGAAGAGCACATATTAAAAAATTATGCTGTAACAGAATATTAAGTAGATAGATAGTCTAAATTAGGGATATCAGGAACAATAAGGTTCTGCTTTATAGTATGTTTGGGTCTCAATTTAGCCATATTTCACACACACAAAAAAAAGAGATGTGAGGAAATGTCTGAAGATTTAAATTCAATATATACATTTTTCCTGGTTCTCTTTATTCTTACCTCCAGAGTGTATAAAATACAGTAAAATTCCCTGGAGCAGAAAACACAAATCAGAATTTTCCCAGATGAAGTCATGAGCCAACTAGGCTAGAGATTTAAACTCTCTCTCTCCCTCCCTCCAGTCTAATCTCTAATTGTATTATATGAAATGAAACAAACCCAAAAGGAAAAGGTCAGGGATATCCTTTCCACTTTTCGCCCAGGAATAGTTATAATCCGGTGCAGTGCATTCTCCTAGAGAAAGATCAGGTTTTGAATCCTCTCAGGGAAAATCAGATGTTTATTCTGCATCCTGGCTGAGTGCATTAAGTTCTGAGCTGAAGAAAATGGAGATAATTTTCTTTTCTGAGTAAGAGCAGGAGCTGAAGAATAAACTCAGCATCCAAAACTCCGAATCATGCAGCCTGGGAGGGACCACTGGAAGTCATCAGGATTTGCCTTCTGCTTAGGACAGGCCATGGAATTTACACCTAATTTATAGGCTAGACCCTTAATTCAGAAGAGAGATTAATACTCAGGTATGGTATCCAGGATCCTCTTCTTTCTTTTTTTTTTAATAACATCTTAAATTACTCAAAAAAATCCATCTTTCTGGTGACTTAAACATCACTGTCTTTTTCAGATTATTCATTACCATAGTATCTAGCATTTGCCTTTTTGAACACCTGTCCAAAGTGTTTTAGGTTAACCAAAACTACTTCTGAAAAATCTGAAGAAACATTGAATTTATGTACATAACACCTAAAGCATTTAATATTCTTTCATGATGAAGAACATCTCTGAAGAATGACTTCACAATCAATGTGTTGAACTGGTTTGGGGTAATTTTATAGTTAGTTGAAAGGAGTAAATATTTTCTTATGAGAAAATTTAGCCACCTTAGTTATCGTGGTCTATGTATAACTAATGATTTTTATTCCTAGAATGGCTCAAAATGTGCAAAAAAAAGGGTTTCATCTCTCTCAGTGATCTCACAGTCTACAGAAGACATTTCCAAATCTGTATGTGGCCAATAATACTGTCAAAAAACACAAACCGAGCATGACCAGAAAATTCAGAAGAGCTGAGAGACATTCATAGATCATAAGAAATGACTTTTGTCTTTCTGCTCTGTTTTCTGTGCCTTTGTTTTTGTATTGGAGAGCTGTTCACTGCCTGTCATCACTGCTCCTCTGGTCTTGATTGAAGACTCCAGATGCAAGTGCAAGAGAATTAATAACAGAAAAACAACAGAAGAAAAGGGGCAAAAGAAGCAGTGGGAAGGTGGGATGAAACCAGAAGCTGATTTAATACTGTTCAAAATGGCCAGGTTTCAAAGTACAAGTGAAGAGAGGGGAAAAAGTAAAAAAAGATAAAAAATGCAGCACAAATGCTCCTTGGGAAGAAATACAATAATCTTGTTTAATCCTGAATCATTGTTGCAATCAATTCAATTTTGTAGGTAAGCTCCCATGACACATCTCTTCCAAGAACTAACAAGAGATAGAGCTGAAATATCAACAACCCCAACAGGAGACCAAATTTTCTCTTATGATGAAAATCTCTGCTTGGAGAGGTTTCAGATCCGCGTGATCAGTGTGAAATTGAAATTACTCCAAGTGATTTTGATGAGCCACTGTCTTCACAGACGAACTGTTTTATGTTAATGCAAGGAAGGAAACAGAGTGATATGAGAGCAAATGAAAGCTTTGGGCGGAGGGAGTAAGTTTTTTTTTTTTTTTAATAATCCCTATAAATACATGTGATAGAATTAAAAGAAAAAATAAAAAGAAGAAGAAAGATGAGCAGGGTTGGGCAGATACACAGGATTTATTCTTTGCACAACAAAAGAAGAAATGAACAACAGCAGAAGATAATGTTAAACAGCGCATCAAAAGCTGAACGATGTGCGTATCAACTGAATCCTTCATTTTGAATTAACTGAGTATTATATTAAAATGAAAGGGATCTCATGCACTTTCTGTAAGTTATAATAAGAAAGTTCCTGCCTTTAGTGGGGATGAGATCTTTTAATCTTACGAGGCATTCATGCTGACAAACAAGCCAACCCGTTTACATCAGCCAACTCATTCTTCTCCTTATTAATTTGCGTCACCAGCAGCTCTGACTGACATTGAGCCATTCTGGGATCAGGAGCTGGTGTTGGGCAAGGTGACGTATGGTCCTGCTTTCCTCCTGCTGGGGATAACAAGATTTATTGAGCTGCACTTGGCTCTTTCCTCTCTTCATGACTTTTCACTGGGGTTCTTGACGTTTTAGTGCAAAACTTGGTGTATTTGGTGCATAGGGAAATGTCTCACCCTCTGAATGTAGATTCAAGTATGTGTGAGGCTTTTCTTTTTTAAGATCAGACTTGAGCTTTCCTAAGACTGAAGTTTTTCAGTTTCTAGAGGTATTATTTACCAGCCTAGCACACTGAGCTGTCTCTAGTCTTTACAGTGTAAGGTCACAGGGTATTGGGAATGTGCAATAAATCTGGTGGCTTTGTATAGTTTTCATCACAATTTGACAATAGGATACATATTTTTTGAGGTAGTGCTGCCTACTGGTTTGTAAAAGTACAAAAGACCTTTAAATACCACTAATCAAAACATGGGGACATTTAATGGAAGTGCTTTTTAACACTTCTGAGGGGCCAGGCACAGTTTTTCTGCCCAGCAAGCAGAGCTGCAGCCAAATTGGAAACTTGAGGAGTTCAAAAACTTGGTCTTGCTTAATCCTTGCTCTGGAGGGTAGGAAACTGCGCCAGCTACTACTTGGCCTGGCTTAGTTCTCACATGCTCACTCAGGTTGGATGAGCTCCACCAGCTAATATATTAGCAAGATGGAATCAACACTTCATGTGGTAGGTTTGGTTTTTTTTTTTGATTATTTTTATATGGTCCAGCCTCTGTAAAAGAAAAATAAAAACCACCTTCTACTGCTGACATAGGTACCAGCAGTATCTGAATTCATGAAAGTAGGAAATTCCCAGCTGTTTTTTATGGAAAATGGATGGCCAGGAATATCTGAAAGTGTTCTTGCTTGCAAGAAGATCCCTGGTTCTGATTCATAAGGTTGTGGCTCTTGAATGACACATGCTAAAGCAGTTTGTCTTCAGCATTGCTTGCATTTTGCACGCCATATTATATATTTATAGATTGATGATGTTTTATTCTACTTTAAAGACAATTTGAAGTTTGGTTTGTTTTGGTTTGCTTTGGATTTTGTTTTTTTCCCCTGCTGTGTTTTTTTATCTTCTTTGGGCCAGAAAGAAATACAAATTGTAAGTTCTACATCCCAGATAAGCAGGACAGCAGAGTTTGTGCCATGCAGTTTATGCTGTGGTTGGTCTGGGCAACTTAAACTTCAGGGTGAATGGAATTTAGGTCTGTGCCTGTATCTTTGTAGTTACAACACACAGTGATATTGCCTATTATGTGGTTTTCTATTTGCAATAGCAAAGGACCTGAATTGTCAACAGGTTTGGGTGCCTGAGGATGGAAATAGGGATCTAGAAAGATGACCAAAAGCAGGCAGATGTCCCTGTTTGTTGGGTACTTTAATATTGCTCCATCAGCAAGATGCAGATACTTCTGAAAAATCTCTTCAGCTGTGCCCCATTAGACAGACACCTGAAAAAATCCGGTCAAAATACCTTTGATTCAATAAAGAATCACAGGAATCTTATGGTACTGTACAGTGGGAAGTATGAATTGATGGAGAGCTCTGTGAAGTAGGATATGACAGCATTGATTTTCAGATATCCTCAGCACATTCAGCCTTCCTTGTCTTGGAAGAAGCCATGGTTGCTCTTTGATTTATATTCCCCTTATCAACTTGTTATTGAAGGAATTAATGCCATTACTCACTAATACTTACCCCCAGTAATGTCTGGGGGATATATAATGCTTTCCCACCATGCACAGTTCCTAGTTTTCTCTGGTGCCAGGGTCTCCTCAAAGTAGATTTCACATATGAAAGAAATCCAGTAGAGCATAAACCAAAGGGAACACATGTCACTTGAAAAGATTGAACATTTATAATCTAGATACTCTATGTCCTGTGGCTCAATAACCTAATTATAGTTCTCATTGGTTTTTAATTTTTTTTTTTCTTTAGAGATAGGTAGAATTAATTTTAAATAAAAAAAATTTCTTCTTTAAAAATTAGTTCTGTTTATATGATTTCTTTTATTCTAATGGGTGCCATAATGTTTAATAAATTGACTATGTACAGAAGTCACTGATACAAGGTTTCAATTTAAGCTGAAAGAGGGTAGATGGGGAAAAAATCTTCACTGTGGCAGTGATGAGACCCTGGCACAGATTGCCCAGAAAAGCTGTGTCAGCCCCATCCCTGGAAATTTTCAAGGCCAGGTTGGACAGGGCTTGGAGCAACCTGGGCTAGTAGAAGGTGTCCCTGCCCATGGCAGAGGTTGGAACGAGATAAGCTTTTAGGTCCCTTCCAACTCAAACCATTCTGTGATTCCATGATTATTCCATGATGTAGAGCTGTGGGCTGAAGCATCCAAATGTTAAGACTGGAAGCCATCCTGTGCATGTACAGGAAGTTTAATGTGCTTTTCTCTTTTTTACTACATATGCCAAGAGAACCAGCAGCCAACTGATCTTCCTGAAGTATTTTGGTGTAAAGCAAGGAATATTTGAATGTGTAAGTCTCTCTTCAAAAACTGCCGTTGAATCAAGACTCACCTGTTCAGTGTGTAACTTTCAGGGACACTTCATCTCCAGGATAATACTCATAAATACTGGTGGATTTTAGAATAAGGCTGAATTGCACATGCTGAATGAATCCTTGGTTTCTGCTTAGGGGTTCCTGCAGTCTAGTGGAACCAAGATGTTACTGAATGAAATTACTGGATCAGAACACACTGAATCAGAACACACTGAATCAGTGACTGTTTTTTTACCCAGAGTGAATCAAATAACCCTTCTGTAGGTTGCAATATCACAGCACTGGGAAAAAATGATGCATTACACTTATCATTCTCTTAGATGTACTCACAGGGCCACCTAGCTTAACTTGTGAGTGGCAGAGACAGCCTGGGACAATTTGGCTGTGTGCACCTTATCAGTCTTTGTGGGACAATTATGTTCATCAGAAGAGAATCCTGTTGCTAAAAGCCCAATCCAAACCACTTTGCAAAAACTGGAAAAGCTGCCATAGGTTTTTGGATCAAACCCTCTAGTACAAGCTGGATGTAAGAAAAGCTGCTAAATTCAGATGGAATTCTTTTCATTCAGATGAAAGATAAGCTCTTCCTCAAGCTGTGAACTCTCAAGGGGAGAAAAATGAATAGAAGAGTTGTTCAAACACAACAGGCTCAGTTGTGCCTGACCCGGTGTGGGTGCTGGGGGAGTGGGAGATGAGTGCAAACAGGCTTTCCAAGCTCCCCCAGGAGAGCCTACTCCAGGCTAGGCACAGTTGTGGTCCTTGAGATCAGGGAGCCCAAGTATTGGCACAGAACATAACTCCTGGAGCAGGGAAGGGACGTCAGGATGCAGAGTCGTTTACCCCCACTGGCAAATTGTGAATCCTTTAAAGCAGGGCAGCTGCTGCCACACACTGGGTGGGATGCTGGCATCAATAAATCAGCTCGAATTAGCACGTGCTTGGAGTTGCACATAAATGGATTTGCCTAAGAAGATTGGTTTCTGTGCTCCCAGGAAGCCTGGCTGGGATGGTGCAGGTTGCAACTGTGCTTTCTGCACAGGGCTAGCCCTGGGGAGAGATCAAGCAGCTGGATGGGAAGGCGAACAAATGATAAAAGCTCCACAACACATTTAAAAAATGTACAGTCTTAGATGGTCTACCAATATGTGTGTGCTGCTGCTCTGTGGGGAGGTACTGCCTTCTCCTGTGGAAAAAGGAGGCCCAATTAAATCGCCTCAAAGTAATAGGAGGACAATGTACAGTTCATAGGTCTCTTTGAGAGGACAAAGGGCAAGGGCTTTAAGCTGAAGGAGGGTAGATTTAGATGGGATATTAGGAAGAAATTGTTCCCTGTGAGGGTGGTGAGGGCCTGGCACAGGGTCCCCAGAGAAGCTGTGGCTGCCCCATTGCTGGAAGTGTCCAAGGCCAGGCTGGACGGGGCTTGAAGCAACCTGGGCTAGTGGAAGGTGTCCCTGCCCATGGCAAAGGTTGGAATGAGATGAGCTTTGTGGTACCTGCCAACCCAGACCATTCTGTGACACTTTATATCCACCACAGCAGCAAATCCCAGCTTGTCAGACTGGGAAATGTGCTTGCTGCTTCTGCACCTCTGTCCTGGTGTATGGAAATGAGCTGTGGATGTTTTATTGATCTGAGGGATCAGAATGAGACTCTCAAACTTAGAATTGTATTTGTAGCAAGAGGTGAGTCAGCACCACTAATATACTGTTATGGTTATGGGGTGAATAAGGCCAGAAGGGTGGTCAGTGAACCTCACTGAGGGTGTTGATGCAAATTAAAGCAAAAGTTTTGGTGCCACTGTCAGTTCACGGGCCCTTTAGCAAAGATAGTTCTTCTCTGTCCATTTGCTGAATTTTTCTTCAGATTTTTGACCTTTCTAATCAACAAGAAAAGGCCATCAATTCTGCCTTTTACTGAAAGAACATTCCCCTTTGTCACTGAGAGGGAGAAGTCAATGGGCCATTTTTTCCTGAGCTGGCACAGCTCCACTAACCAATATTTTTTCAGTGAATTCAGGATCTGTGATGATTGATTCACCCATTTAATGACAAAGCAGGCAAGTACTGTGTAGACAATGGCAGTAAAAGCTTCAGTGTACTTCAGGAATGATCTGGAAGGACCATGGTGAGAAAGTCATTATTTCTTTCTCCGGCTGACCCTGCTGCTCAGTGTCAGCTGATTATGCAGCTCCTATGTGGAGATGTGCAAAAAACCCAAACAGTTTCAGTTTGGTTTCAGTTGACCCCCTCCAAAAATCTGCTTGTGTGTAGCTTCTTTTAGACTGATTCACGTTGATTGTGGGTGTAGTGGAAAGGAATATCATTGCACCATGCAAAATTGAAGAACTGTGCTCTGTGTACAACAAACCAAAATGTTTTGGCCTTTCTGATGTGTACAGTTTTTTTCTTACATAAATTGTTTGAGAAATGTGATGTATCTTTTCACACCTCTGGGGTCTAACATAGTCAGAAATTTTTTAACATCATGCCATAGAACAGAAAACTTATTTAAGATAAACCATTTAAAATCATTAGAAAAATTTCAATGATCTTAAATGAGCTTAAACCTGTTTCCTAAGATAAATCTTGTTACCAATGGACCTGCTCCTTTCTCTGCCTAAGGTATAATGTTCTGAGGTATTTGCAAATTCTATCAGGGCCTCTCTTTTTTTTTTTTTCCCTTGAGCCAGGTCTTAGTCAGAAGCCTCAGCCATTTGTCTTCAGCCCCAACTTTCAAATGCAAGGAATAAAGCTCAGATACTGAAAAATTTGTTCTGACTCCAGCACAGCCACATTTTCTCTCGGAAATGTTGGATCTTTATACAAGCAGAAGAATCAGTGACATTTTGCTGTGTCACTAAATCCATGCAAGCAGAAGTAACTTTTGCCAAAGTGAAGAATATGAAGTTGTTACACACAGTTAAGCTTTAAGGGTTATGCCAGAACAATTCTTTGAGTCTTTCTAAATCCAGCTGAAGATGGCATCAAATTTATCTTCCTAGGTCTTATGCAGGAGAAGACTAAAATATAAAATCTGTCTCTGAACTAAGTCTCTATTTAGCAACCAATATTCTGTCTATCTATACAAAGTATTTTATACACATATTTATATCTGTATATTTTCATTAAAGTTGGAATTTTGTGAATTATTTAACCATGTATAGATTCTATATCACAGGCTATTGAACAAAAGATTCAGCATACATATTTAATTTCCTGCATAAGAATTACTAACTATGCACACAGATTAGATATTTTAAAACAAACTATTGTAGCTTCAGCAGTCACATCTCCTGGAAGAATTTAGGCTACAGTAATATAATTTGGTAACAGGAAGATTGTATTTGCTGCTGCTTATTATCTGTTGTTCCAGATAAATACTACTTTAAAGGTGGTTTATTTGTCATTCCCCTTTAGAATATTCTGGCAGAAAAGCATTGAAGTTACTTGAGGAACTCTCTTTATGTGCTGTAAGCCCAATATTTTTGCAAAAAATAGCAATATTTGGATTAACTCTATTCCAGAATTTCCTCTTATAGCTCTTGTTTTCCCAGGAATTGCACTGTTTGTGTGATTTTTTGCTGTATCTTTAGGAAAAAAACCCTTATATGTTTACTTATACTTAGCTCTCTACATGCATGCTTTATGTTCACAGTGAATATAATTTTTCTGTGTGGGAATGGCATAAAGTAGAAGTAGAACAAGTGAAGTGAAGTTTTGGAAGATGAACACAGTCCACTGGGTGTTTCTCTTGTGACACCGGTTGGTTCCCTTTCCCCTTCCTCTCACCTTCCCCTCCTCTCTGTCCCTTTGAGCCCAGTCCTGTGGACAGTTCCCAGCACTCAGGGTCCCTTGGAAGTGTGATTGGAGATGTACATTCCTCACCTGCAAACCCTTAGGGAATCGTGGTTTTTATGGGTGGTGCAAAAGGCGTGGCTGTTCTTCAGCACTGCACGAGGCTCAGAGGGTTGTGAGTGGTGTCAGATGCTGAAATGATGGACCAGCACTGCTGCTGAGGGAACAGAGAGATGTTATTTAAACCCTTAAAAACAATCACCTGAATGTGTGTTCTTAGATCAGTGCAGAGTGAATTTTGAAACACAGCATGTGAGAGAGACAGATTCCCCCTTCTGCTGTCCATTTTCCATGGAAGTTAGGCTGTAACAGCATCCCCTCACGCTCTCTGATCCACCTAGAGGGTCTGGACTATCTGTGTCAGCTGCAATTTTTGCTGTGACTTGTCCTCTGGAGGTACCTGCCTTTCCCACTGCTGGCATGGGGAGATAACGTGGGGAGATAACAGACCGTGTTTGCCTCATCCCTGCCAGTGCTCAAGGCCAGGTGGGATGAAGGCATGAGTAGCTTGGTCTAGTGGGTGGCATCACTGTCCATGGCAGGGGGATGGAACCAGATGATCTTTAAGGTCCCTTCCAACCCAAACCATTTTATGATTCTATTATATTTGTTTTAGCAAATCCACAAGAATTTATTAGGAATATGATTCGGTGAGTTTTTTTGTTGGTAAGTTAATTTCATTTGGTTTGGGTTAATGAGTATTACAGATGGGCTAAAACTAAAGTAATTTTGTGTCCAGACTGAAATTGAGTAATTTTAAATAAGTTTATAAACCACTGTAAAAATCACCAATTGGGGTAAAAATTAAAACAAATTAATAATTAACACTTAATTTTAAAAGGAAGTTTAATGTATGGAAAGTGGGAAAACAAAAGCAATTTTAGTTACATGGCCACAAAACAAATTAATCCTATTCAGTCCCCAAGTGCTTTAGTCACACCACAAGAAAACAGTTTATTTACCTAGTCCAGATTCAGTGTCTTTATTTGTGGAGTTTCCTTCTCATTTACAACAGATTACTGCAGTTCTCAGAACTCCAATTTCACTCCATCTCTACATAGAAATAACTTCTAATGTCATAGAGCCATTTCTGGAACAGACATACTAAGACTTAGCAAATGTGTTTGTGTGTCTTACAGTCATGTAATTTGTTAAGATGTATTAGGTATGCATGTGAGACTTGGGAACTCTTGTTCTGTTCAGACAGTCAAGGATGCTGGCTGAGGTGGCAAAAAGGCCAGGTTTTGACCTATTTGTAGTGAAGTATTCAGGAGTTTTCCAAGTGGTTCTCTACAGTGCAAAACTCACTGGCAAGGTCTGGAAGACTGTGTAGACAATGGCAGTAAAATCTTCAGTGTACTTCAGGAATGGTCTAGAAGGACCATGATGAGAAAGTCATTATTTCTTTCTCCATTTTAATTTCTTTCCCCTGCTGAACCTGCTGAAATAGCCCCTCATTATTTCCTACTGGGCGGTGGAGATCTCCCTCATCAGGTGCTTTCAAAGGGCCACACAATCTGGTGCTTCCTGTCGAGAAGCTGGAGGTTACTCCTGGTTGTACATCCAGATCTCTCTGTTTCCTGTGGTTCAGCTGCAATTCGAACCCAGCTCAGCCTCCTGATCAGTGACAGAAGTTGTGTGTGAGTGGTGACTGTGCCCTAGTCATTCAAAAGTGTCACATTCACTCTGTGGTTTGAAACAGAGATTTTCATAAAAATTACCCTTGGGATTGATTTGTTGGATTTGACTCATCAGTTCCTGATGCAGACTTTCAAATAAATAAAACATAACCTCGTATTACTTAATATCACTTCATACAATTGGTGAAAACTAATTTGATGATCTTGTAGAGGGATTTCTTATTTCCCAAAAGAGCCAACAGATGACATCTATCTAATTTGCCAGTTAAAATTTGTACATGCAGGTTCTGTGAGAAAATTGATTGGAACTCGCTTGACTATTGAATGAGATCCACATCAGTAAATATAATGACTGCATTAGTATTGCCTAAACTTTCAAACCACAAAATGCATTTTGCCCTCATTTTATTTGTAGAAGAATGTGAATAATCAACACTTCAATTTAGCTGCATTTACATACTGTTGCAATAATTAAAATTGCACCCTTCTATTTAGATTACTTGAATGGAATAATAATTTTTCAGACCAAGATATAAGTAGATCTTTCTTTTTTAATCACAACCTTCAGAAAATAAGATTAATTTATAATCATATGTGGGTTCTATACTTCTGTTCAGTCTTCACCTGGTTTAGCCCACAATGCTAAAATATGGGTACTTGAATACACATGACTAAAATTCAAGGACTGTATTATTTAAATTGCTCTTTATGAAAGACACCTTTCCATTAAACTCTTCATTGGAAAGCAGGAATTTTCATCAGTCTGCAACTGAAGTTTCATTTCCTTCAGCATCTTGTGCTTGTTGCTGGCTGCCAGATAACGCAGAATACTGTACAGTAGGCAGTTATTTTATGCATGGCATCAAGGAAAGCTCCTTAGGAAATGTGCAGGATTTATAAATATATTCCCTAATACTTATCTCTTCACTATTTAAAGCTCTTAAGTCTAAAGACTTAAATATTTGCTCTATCTTCCTAAATGCACTTTGACCTGCTTATGATTTTCGATACCTAATTGCTGTGCTGGTCCTACATCCAATATTCCAGCAGCAAGTGGTGTCTGTGGAATATCTGCTCAGCTGCAGACTTCAAGAGAGACACTCCCCTCTGTACCCAGCCTGAAAGAGAAGGGTTTTCTTGGTAATCCTTTTGCTTCATCCATGTTTCTGTGCAGCATCTAAGCAGGCCAAAATACTGAAGTGACACACATATGTCTTGTCTCCTCCACTTCGGGAAATTTCCTTCCTTTTTTCTCTACCCATGAGTGCTCTTGTTCTCTGCCAAACAGCAGAACTGATACTTCACCTCTCCAAGTGCAAACCAAGAAGAGGATCTCTGCCAAGCCCAATCCATTATAAAACTTCAGCAGATCTGACACATATGGGTTGATGAATCTTCTGATGTCTCCTACTCTCACTTCTCACAACAGCAACAGGAGGAGATGATTGTCTCAACCTCCCCAGTTTCAGCTCACACAACTATAAGCCTGCTCTAAAATACTGTGGTGGTGCAACTGATATTATACAGAGACTTATTTGGGAATTTTAAGTAAATGAAATAGCTAAAAGGACACCTAGAAGGTCTCAGCAGAGCAAGTAACCTGAATTAACCCCCTATTCTGTGCTTTGGACACAGCTGTGGCCCCCACACCAAACCCTAAATGGGAGTAGTATTTTGTTATTTGTAACAGAGCTGTGGACAGATTTTATAGAAGGACAAAATGCCCAGCACCTGGTGAAGAGAGTAGGCATACTGCTGGACTATAAAAGAATAGACCTACCTTGAGAAAATGCTTCTTTCTGCATCAGTAATCTCAGTGCCTCTCTAGGTATGATTCAGGGCTATGTAGTAAAAAAGCTGCAGGGTACATTAATATTCTATGATGCCACAGAATTCTTTTTCGCATTCATATATGTTATATTTCTGCATATATGTTTGCACAATTAAATAACTTAGAGCAGAAAGAAAATGAAATATCTTGTTATCCTTAGCTTCACTATATGAAAAACTGCATAAAAAAACCAACTCGTAATAGCTGAGATATTAAATATTCATATGAAGTTCTGTACACCTGGTCATCTGTTTTATGAAAGACATGAAATCTAGTGTGTACAGTATCCAAACATCTGCAGCTCATTAAAAGCAACACCCACAGTAGTGCATAATCAATTAATACTTTCTGAAAAATGTTCTTGCCTAGCAATTGGTACTGGAAGCACAGTCTTGTGTTTGGAAGAGTAGGACTGTGTCAATTGTTGACCTTACTGCAAATTTAGAGTATGGTGACAGATTCCTCTTTCTGTATCTCAATCCTCCCTACAAAAATGGGAATAATAAAGTTAGTCTGTCTCCAAAGGGTCTTCTAAAATGTCATAGAATACATACACGACATCAAGATGGTACAAACACATTCTCTTGATTCACCTGCTTCATTACAATTTTTAATCAGTGGAAACTGCACTCAGTTTCCATGTAATTTTTGAAATTTTAGAGAAGTTTTGAGCCCCAAGCCTTTGCAGTATCACCACATATTTCTATAGGATTTTAAGAAAATAAATAGGCTTAGCCTGGATTTCACTCTAACTGAGCAAAGTAAAAGATAAAATATTATTTTTATAGGATCATGGTCAGTCCGGAAAAAAAGAAAACGGAAAAAGAAAAAGAGAGAGAATCCTACTTCAAACCTTTATTTCTGTCCTAATTAATGTATAAAATTCCATGCTGAATTTCTTTCCAAGATTGAACAAGCCAGAAGACCTTTCTTCTAGGGCTGTTCTTACTTTCAAACCTGAGGTACCCCTTTTATGGCTTGTGTATTTTGTTCTGTTGTGTTATAATTGCCACTAAAAACGTGGCAACTGGTGCTGAATTTTGTGCAGACCCAGAGATACCCACAAAACTTGCACCGAGGAATTTTCACCTAAATAAGCAAGATGGGCAGACTGTGAATAGAAAAGGGCTGGTCATGGTAAAGACCAAAGGCTGAAGGTGCAAAAATGGAATTTCTGGCAGAGGAATAACTTCAAGAAAAAGGAAAAACATGAACTGAGCAGGATTTCCCCAGGGACTCTAAGACAGAGATGATGCGGCCTCAATGAAAAACAACTGAGAACATGGGAGAAAGAAAAGTCAGCCAACACTGCATTTACATTACATTAACATTCCTTTACCACTCTGTAAAGGAATCAAATATTTACCTCTTTTGTGCTAATTTTCCTGCCAGGTGCAAGCTCTTTTTCCTCTTCCTCTTGCTGTTTTTGTTCAGCTGTGACCATACACAGAGAAAAGGTGCCATAGAGGCTCTACTGCCAGAGAAAGGCACATGTTCCATACAGTTTGGGGTAAAAGGACCCAAAGACCAGATTTTACTCTGTATTTCTCTCCTCCTACTGCAACCGTATCTATTTCACTTGGTCCTGCTTCTCTGACTCCCCTCAGATTTAATTAATCTGCTGGCATTATTACTAAAAATGGCAAGCACTTTGAGACAATGTTGAGGGTCTCATCAGCTGTTTCTGCTTCAGTTGCTGAATTCCACCAGGTTGTTTGCACAGACACTGCCTGCCTGCCTTAGCTAAGTGCAGCACGTGAAGAGAAGTGTTAAAGTAGGTGGAATTGCCCTTTATATCCCAGTGGAGTTGGCAGATCTGCTGGAAGCTGGCATGGTGGTAGCCGAGGAATAGTGTTGAATAATCCCCAGGAAGCTACTAGAAAGTTCTAGAAAGAAAAATAAGAATTTAAGTAGGAAAAAATCAAGTTTTCCTCCCTGATATTACTGTATTTTCAGTCTGGCACCATCATAATTTTTTAAAAAACACACTAGTGTGCCTGGTAGGATAGAGGTGCCCAAGCACATGATTATTTGGCTATTGTTGTTGCTATAAATAACAAAATCAGAAGTTGGTGATAGCTAATCTCTTGCTGTTTCTGAGGGTTTCTTTTATGACTTGGACTCAGTGGGGCTAATTTGATGTGGTTTGCTGCCTGCCAAATGACTCCAGTTGCATGGCACTGAGACCCAGCTGCCTGCAAAGTTTTTCCTAGCTGAAAAAAGTCGGCACAGCACTGGAGCTTGCTTTGCACAGGGGCTGCTGGGTGTGTGACTCCAACCCTTGGCTGGAGGCCTTTCCCAGACACAGTCTGTTAAAGTCCCTGAATTACTTGGTGTAATACCAGCTGGGTTTATTTCAGCTGTGATATCAGGCAAGAGAAAGTTCCTAAAGCCCCTAAAAGTCCACCTAGAGAATGCAAGCCTTAGGCAAAAACTCATACCCTGAAGCCTCTTTTTACCTTGGAAGCTCAGCTGGCACAAAATCCCATCGTAATTTAGGGTCATCTCAGCCTAACTGGGGAACAGACTACTATGAAGCTGCTGTAGTTAAATGCCTGGTGAATTAAACTTCTTCTCTCTGCATCAGACTCCATAATATTGTTTCCTGACTCTCCTTGTTGTAAATCTGTCTGTTCAGTTGTTTATAACTTTACACGATTCAGTCTGGTTTTGAGCTGAAGCTTTATAGTCTCACTGACTTCTCTGACCTGATTTTTTTTTGTGATAGGTTTTGGAGAACGAAGGGCAGCCACAGAAGTGTCTGGCTTTCCCCCCATATTAAATACAAATGTACACATGCTAATTTAGGGAAAACTATCTCATGAAAGCACCTTGATAGGATTATAGCTTGAGGTTTGGAGATCAATGAATTAGGATGAGCATCCTGATAACAAAAAAGCAGGAGAGAAAAAGAAAAGATCTGGGACTGATTGATCCTAAAGTGCTGGTTCAGTCCCTAGGCTGTTAGTTCTGTGATACTCAAGGAAAAACTCGGTATCTTATCTGCAAAAATACCAAATTAAAGATGGAAAGAGCTTTTCTTTGAAGAGACAAGTGCAAATATGCCTAAAGTATTATACAAATGTGTTTTGAAAGGGAGATCCAAAACCAGCAATCACCCTCTACCTCTGTTCCTCTTCAACAAAATAAGGACAATGTTGATTTTTACAAAATCTCAGAATGAGTGAGTTTGGAAGGGATCTCTGGAGATCATGTGGTCCAACCACCTGCTCAAGAAGGGCCACCTTAAAACATATGTCCAGGACCATGTCCAGATGGATTTAATTTTCCACAGAGATATTTTGAAAATTAATTAATGTTTTTGAAGCATTTGGTTACTATAGTAATAAGCACTGAAGAATTCAGGAGGAGAGTGAGCACACTGTGGAAAAGAAACAGAAGAGAATTAACATGAACTTATATAATTAGAAAATATAATGCACACTGGAGTCCATTGTCTGATTTTTGTGGGCTTGATTCTGTAACCTTGGTAATTCTTTGGTGCAATTTATATATTTTTGTTTTATAAATGCTCTAGTGGTCAAACTGGCTAGTCCTGACTATAAAATATTTTCTTTATTATTTTAGTGCTTAAGTTGTTTTATATTAAGGCTTTGCGAGAACTCTTGGAGTGCTTATGCATGAATAGCAGGAAATAATGTGCTGCTTTCCCTGACGTCTTATTTGTTATGTGTGCAACAAAATTGTTTGTCAAGTGAATCAATAAACACTGAATACCTTTGCTGTTGCATGAAGAACATGAATTTCATAACCACTCCTGCTGTATTAGCTGAGATTTCAGCCAATTAGACTTATTCCCTTTCTCTTTTGGCTGGCAGTATTTCTGTCAAAGCAGATGAACTTTGCCCTCAGTATGAGATTGGAAAGCATTTGATTAGGACCAAAACGAGTGCTGTACCCTACTTCTCCTCAGTTTCCATAGCTTCAGTTCATTCAGTGCAAAAAAAATTATCCTCTCTCCTATTTTAGCAGTGTTCTGTGAATGAACAGAAGGGAAGTAATAGCACTTCCTAATCCCTCTTCATGTTAAAATGAGGAGTATAAAACCTGGACTTCTAGCACCTTGCCCTCTCTGATTTTGTTCTTGCTTGCTGCTTCTTGCCATATTTCTCGATTTCCAAGTACAGATTTTTGCATCCCCCACCTCCACTTTATCTGTTTAGGAAACACTGATCTGAATTCTGCTTTCTGAATCCTTACTCAGCTACAATAGTTCTCTAACTCTAAAGAGATTTTTTTTGTTGATTTTATCTTGCATCAGGCATGTTTTGAGTTTGGTATGTTGTTTTGCTAGACTTGCTTTAACATTTTGAAATGCAATGAAAAAGTTAAACCGAGTAGGACCGTATCCATCTCCATTTTGCCACAGGTTTGTTCCATTTGTCTGCACTTGCAGTGGTCTTTGCTGGAATATCTTGATGGATCAGGTGGATGGGATGGAAGAAAAGAAAGAATTTCTCTTAAAATGTGGGGTTTTTTGTGTCTCTTAAGGAGCCAAGAGGCAAAGGCATAAGGCAGTGCTGGCATATGAGGAGTGACCCTTTAACATCTAAGTGACACAGTTCTCTCCTGGCTGTGACTGACAGTTTTTTATAGACCCAGAGTATCACCAGATTGCACTTGAGGTTCCAGCCTCAGCCATCACATCAGGTACAAGACTCTGTTAAGAGGATGATACTTTTCCTTTTAACCAACAGTGTAAGAGGGTATTAGTCAGTGCAGGGGCATGGTCGCTTAACAGGACCCCAAAAGGAAGCAGAAAATTGTGCAGGTTTGGGTCAAAGTACAGGGTTTTTTGCTGGGCACCGAGGCAATCAAAACAGGAATCTCAAGGTCACATTTTCTTTATGCAGCTCTCCACTGTGTAGGGACCAGAATAATAAATCTTTCTGTGATTCTGAAAACTGTGGTTTTGGCTTCCATTCAGCAACCATCCATCTCGGAGATGAACAGTTCACATCACCTCCATATCTGAATGTCTCGCATCCTTAATGTATTGATCCTTCCAGAAATCCTCAGAGGCAGAAAAAAGCCATTTCCCCTATTTTAGAAATAGGGAATTAAGACACAGACATAAGGCCTGAAAGTCATAGAGAAAGTTTGTTGAGGTGCAGAGAACTTAATCTGTTTTAAAAGCTGTAAAATCAAGCCCAACCCATCCTCCACTTATCCTAAAGGAACTTAAAGCCTCTACTATGGTAATGACTCAGTTGTGCTTTTAAACACTTGCTATTAAAAAAAAAAAGTGATTTTAACTTCTAAATCACCACACCTTTTTCTTTTTCTAGCAGCTGTATAAATATATATTCTTGTTTTCTCTGCTTCAAAAACAGACCTGAAAAATCTTTCATCTTCTTTGAAGGCTTTTAGGTTTCTTGTGTATATATTATTTCAGAGCTCCTTCACAAATTATCTTTCACTGATATAGTTTAACTGCTTGCCATTTCCAAAGCAGACAAAATCTTGATCACATAGCATGCAATCAAAATATTTTTCTTTTAATTTGGTAATCTGTCTTGAGACTGTATTCAGTCAAAATAGCATGTAACAGTTTTTACATCGTTCTAATCTCCTCTTCATTACACCTCATTATTTGGACACCCACGTAAATTACTATCAATTTATTATAGTCTTAGTAGTTATAGAGATAAGCCTGTCAGCTGTGTTTAGCTGAGAAGATTTAAAATTAAGTTCTTCATGTGAGTTGAAGATTGTATGGAGTTACCATGAGTCTTGTTTTACAAGACAGACCAGCCAGCCTCGGGATGGAAGCTCCTGTCCATGGGGGTCTTAGTTTGATAATAATTGTCCCTTAATTTAGGCATAAAGTTAGAGGAATTTAAAACTAATCAGGAAAAACTAATGAAGACTGAGATTGTCTTCATACTATTATTTTTGCTCAGATTCTAGAGAGACCAGGGGTGTCTGTAGGTGGACAACTGGTCAGAAAGCTCAGAGCCAAATGCAGGAGTTGCTGTGGGGTCTGGGAGTCAAATGAGAGACTCATTTGAACATGAGACCAGGGGAGAGGGAGGATCAAGGGACAGTTACTGAATAAACCATTTAAGCCCTGCTACAGGAGAGATCTATATGTGTGTGTAATGAACAGTCCAAATCCTGTTTGATTATCTACAAATTTTACATTACATTCTTAACTTGGAATCTACTTTCTCATCGCTCCCTCGCCGACAGTGCCTTGAGAATTTGGCCATTTTATATGATTCTCCATTCTTCA
Organism: Corvus brachyrhynchos; assembly: GCF_000691975.1. NCBI lineage: Eukaryota > Metazoa > Chordata > Aves > Passeriformes > Corvidae > Corvus > Corvus brachyrhynchos. The sequence goes on from NW_008239671.1 coordinate 2,332,506, forward strand.
GAAAGGCATCTCTAGCAGGAATATCAGTGAAGTTATTCATGCCAAGTATTTTTCTCTCTGTCCTAAATCACAGGTTCCTAAATTATGTTCCTAAATATATGCTTCTATATTAAATTAGAGGGGAAGTATTCAGGCTGAACACCTTTACATTCCAATCCTCACTCAAAAAGCATTGCTATTCTGGAATATACTCAAGGCTGGCTAACTTCAATGGGACTGCCACCAGATTAAAAGCAAAAAAAATAATGTGCCTTACTGAGTTAGGGCCATTATCTGGTTTCCCACTAATGTAATTCCACCCAGTTAAACTCGTTTCTGACAATTGAAGGGAGAGAAGGATCAGTGTCAAGGTCCCACATTGCTCTCCAAACTTGGTAATTTACAGGAGAATGTGAATACTGACAACAACTCTCCCAATATCGTCAAATTCTTGTGAGATCATGGTCTGAAAGTGAAATGGGAGTTCCCTTGGGTGAGAAATATCTAGGGCTTATGAAATTAAACCTGGTGATGGTGACAAAGCTTTTTCATGAGCAGACTTGCATTGTTTGGGCTAACCCCAATCTGCAGTGGGCTGTCCTGAGAAAGATGGAGTCAGGCTGTGTGATTTTCCAGTTGTGTTTTCAAAATGACTTGTGATAAGGAGTAAATGCAGGGAGTTTTGGTTGTTTGGTTTTTGATTTGTTTTGTTGTGGTTTTTTTTTTTTTTTTTTTTTTGTTTGGTTTTTTTTTTTTTGATGGAAAGCAACTAAAGCTTAGCTCTCTTCACCCTGCATCTTTGCAGACAAGGTTTTGAAAGGAGTCCCAGGAATCAAGAAAGTAACCATATAACAGGAGAATAAGTCTCTTTTATATGTAGAAAGGAGAGCTGGAAGAGCTAAGGAGCATCTCTGAAACAAATTTGCACTGATAGGAGGGAAAAAATTGGAAGGTAACAAACTTTGGAGGAAAGTTCAATTATAGAAACAAAGATAGGTGGGTATGGTACCCTGTAGATAAGAACATGATGCCATAAAAGAAATTCACTAGTGGCAATACACTTCCCTCTGTATAAAAAAAATAATAAAATATTTAATTGATTTAGCTGTAGATAGGGTGTTGCTAAGAAAAGGACTGGTTATAGCCCAATAATTTCTACTGTGTCTTTGGTGTCATTATTTACACAAATATTCCTTCAAGAGGTTGCTTTTCTCTACCTTTTCCTTAATTAGGTTGAGAAGACTAAAATTTTCATGCAATTGGATGGGTTCTGTCCTGGTTTTGTTGGAAAGGTCAGCTAAATTTGGTTGAGATCAAAACAATGTGTGCAGCATGACTGGTAAAATGGGAGCTGAGATTTTAAGCTGACATTCCTTACGTTGCATGAGTTCAAAGATGGCACAAGTCAAGACACTGATCGTGACGTGAATTCCTTTAAAAGAACTTGGGGAAAAAAAATCCTCTTCCACTGCGATACAAACTGAAAACCAAATTTGCGAATTTAGATTTTATCATTTCACAAATGCTATAAAATTCTTTTTTATGTTGTTGCTCTGCTGGGTGTTTTCAAACCCCTCTAAGTTTGATCTATTTCAGCAGAATTTACAAGAGAGATTTTTTTCCTTTTTTTTTTCCTTTTTTCTTTCAAGATTATGTAGTGAATATATTTAACAAAGCTGACTAAAGAAAAAAGGAAAAAAAAGTCACACCTAGTTTAAAAATATTTGTTTACCCTCCACCTTCTTTCTGAAATTTGAAAACCATGTGAAAGATCTAAAAGTAGCTATAAACAACACAAGGAGGAAACTTTTATGAAAATTTCCCTGGTCTCTGCTAGTTGAAAAGAATGAATTCTAGCAGGGAAATTTCATTAGCACTTGAAAACCTTGAGTAGCTCTAAGATCCAGCGTAACCCAGGTTCTTAGAGCTCTTAGAGGCCTCACTCCTCCTGCTGCACTCCTGTTTAATAAATTCTACTTATTTTCCCTCTTTTCTTAGATTACACGGCGTGGATATACATGCTGGTATGCAAATAAATCTTCCTGAGGTATTACATCAAACTTCTAGCGAATTCCAGTGGGGCTGTGAGATACAAAATAGAAAGATCTGAATCTCTCTCTCTCTGTGTCTTCACTAGCAGAACGTAATTTGTCTATCTTTTTTTTTTTTTTTTATGACTTCAATAATGTTTCACTAATGATCATTTAGAAAAATATTAACAAATTACTTTAAGAGAGGAGAGACCATAATCAGCATTTGTTCTACAGAGGGATATCAATTCCAGATTTCACTGGGCTAATTCCTGTGCACCTCCAAAGAAAAAAGGAGTTCCTTTTGCTTAATTTTATTATTAATTATAGGAATATATAAAATAAAATGAAACATAGGTTACCAAATGTTTGAATCTCAGAGGACAAGGTAACTTTTCACTATCTCAGCCTAGAAGACTCTGTGTTATTTTTGATTTATTTATGTCCTTCCAATAAACCACAAGTAATGGTGTGAATTTGTCCTCTGGACCCTGGTCATTTTTGCAGTCTTTATTACAGTGGCTACAAAGTGTCATAGTGAAGGGAGGTATTGATGGGGGCATAATAAGTTTTTAAAGAACTGTCATAGATGTTAGCAAGAGAGAGGCTCAAGACAGATGAGATGAGGACAAAAAGTCACCAAAGAAACTTCATAGAAAAGGAAAAAGAATTCCAAAGTATTAAGGTTTGATTTGCTCTAGACATGGAGAAAAGTGGGTTAAGGTTCATAGAATCATAGAATGGCCTGGGTTGGAAGGGATCTTAAGGATGAACCAGTTCCAATCCTCTGCCATGGGCAGGGACACCTCCCACTATCCCAGGGTGCTCCAAGCCCCGTCCAACCTGGCCTTGGACACTTCCAGGGATCCAGGGGCAGCCAGAGCTTCTCTGGGCACCCTGTGCCAGGGCCTCCCCACCCTCAGAGGGAAGAATTTTTTCCTAATATCCAACCTAACTCTACTGTCAGTTTGAATCCATTCTGTCTTGTCCTGTCACTCCAGGCTCTTGTAAAGTCTCTCCCCATCTTTCCTGTGGCCTCCCTTCAGGTACTGGAAGACCACAATTAGGTTGCCCCAAAGCCTTCTCTTCTCCAGGCTGAGCAATCCCAATTCTCTCAGCCTTTCCTCACAGCAGAGCTGCTCCATCCCTCTGATCCCCTTGGTGGGCTCCTCTGGACTTGCTCCAGTGAGGGGGGAGAGTTTTTGAGGATGGAGACAAACAAATCAAACCCTAACTATGAGGAGGAGACAGGGAATGAAGTTGCCCACAACAGAGGAAACCAGGAGGATACTCCTCTGCTACAACTGCAGCACAGCTCTTTGTGAAATACATACTCACATCTCTGAGTAAGAACTCTGAATGTTGACTTAAGGCAGTAATTTAAGGATCATTGACATCAGGAAAAGCTAACTGTCTGCCCTTTCCACAGTCACTGGAGAATTTCTGACTCGGTTGCTCCTGAGGACCTGACATCCTTCAGTGCTTTGGTATTTATTCTCTGATATGAACCTGTCACCCTGTGGGGAGAAGGCAGGAGAGATTGTACAAACTTGCCCAAAGGATGGAAAGCTGGTTTGTTTATTAAAAAGGTGTAGTCTATTGCACGTAACTGCAGTATGTAACAAGCACGTTATAGCCAGGAGAAAGTAAATACTGGGGCAGTAAGCATGGACAGGCCTAAAAAAAAAAAAAAAATTAAAAATTGCCCATTCTTTTCCCCTGGTAAAAGAAGGGGAAGAGACAGAGATGGTGGGTATTATGCTGGGAAGGTCTATAAAAGAAAAATCAGGAGAGAGGAAAGGAGGAAAGTTTTGTTATTCTATTAAATCAAATATGTGTAATTAAAATTTAATTTTTTTTAATTGAACTTGTTGTTGAAATGAATTTTGATGTTTGCAGTTATGCTGTTTTGTTTCTTTTTCCCTATAATTTAGACTGTAGATGAGAGGTTGGACTTCTTAATTTTCAGAAAATGCTTTATTGTCAGCAATAAAAATGTGTGCAGTGAGGGGAAGGTCTAATTGCAGAGAAGTTTGAGTTCTTTCACTCAGATGTCCTTGTACATGCTCAAGTTACTTCTTCTAATTTGCTGTCTGTGCTTCCCTGAGGTTCCCTCTATGTACAAGTGTTTCTGTGCAGACAGTAAATATAACATCAGGTTTCTGTTTAATGCTTTGTGTGGGCCCATGACTTGAAGTAGGGAATATGGTCTTTCTGATGCCTGAAGTGGCCACCTAGAAACAGAGACTAGACAGGAGTAAGGGAATAAAAGTAGGTATTTATTTGAATGCCTTCAGAGGTACCCCCTGGGGGCCAGAGGCTACTGCCAAGATGGACCCCAAGATGGACAACAGGTCACGAGTTCTTCACACTTTTATAAGTTTGGTTCATTTGCATATCAGGGTTAATTCTCCAATTAATGCTTCAGTCAATGATGTAATTTTCTTAAGCTTGCCCCCCCTTTAGAGGCTTTTGGTTTACACTTTTTGGGCCTAGGACAGTCTGGGTGTCCTTGGAGAGCAGGCCCTGGAGAGGCTTTGTTATGTCTACCTAGCATGAGAGCAGAAATTACCAGGCTACAAGAAACTTCAGTTACACACTAGGCAGTGCAGGATTGAAAAACATGAAAGTTAAAACCTAAGGCGTCATTCCAGGTGATGATTTTTAGAGTGGGTATTTTTATTGGTGCTTCCCACTTTGATTGCCCATGCTGTTGCTGGCAGGGATCCTTAACTCCCTGTAATCAGCCTTTGGAAAACATACGGGATGTACACATTTGTGTTCATGGTGCTCCCCTACGTTTTGTAGCCCCAGTACATGTGAAAAATTGCTGTTTGGATGCCTCCTCTGAACGCAACAGCTTATAAGGTCTTGAAGGTATGGTTCCCACCAAGGAACCATTTATGTTTCATTTTTCTAATGCCTGCTTGGCCCTAAAATCCAGTGAGAGCAATTACCTGAATTTCTGAGCTTGAACTCTTAGTGGTAAGCTCACCATACAGAAAAGTCAGAAGGGACATCCCCTTGTGTGACAAGGATTAGTTTAGCAAAAGTGTATTTTGTACCAAGGGTCATGCCAGATCTGAAAAGGGGAGTTGGTGGGGTGGTTTAGAAAGCTGTAGCATCGATGTATCACTGCACTTCTTGTGACATAGCCCCATTCTGAAGGCAGTAAGGAAAGCAATACATCATGAGTTGACTCTTGAATTTTCTCTGTGTCTCTTGTATTATATTGCCTGACCCCCAAGACTGCTGATGTATGCTCTCCTAAGATGCTCCTTTCCTCCCCAGCTGATCTTTTTTCACTGTACCTCATTTCATCTCAGTACATTTCATTGTAGTCACTCCATTGCAAAATTTTTTTTCTTTCAATTGTGTTTTATTTTATCATGTCTCCTTTCCAGAGTGTTTGTTCTACTTTGTTCTCTGATTTCAAATTCTTCCTTTCAGGAAAGGAAATGAAATCTTGTGATTTCAATGAGGATCAGCTGGGGAAGGTTTGGTCCATTTCTGTGCATTTCATGTCATCCCATTCTCTTTTATCGATTTCACTTGGTTTCAGAATTTTCTCTCTATTTTTTAGCATTTCATTTCTTCACTTTCTTCTCCTGTCTCTTTGTTTACCTTCCTCTCCTGATTTCAGGATTTCAATGTGAATAATTTTGGCAAGTTTCGGTCCTTTTTACTGCACCTCATTTCATCTCAGTCCATTTCGTTTTAGTCACTCCATTTGCAAATTTTCTTTTTTTTATTTTCAATTGAACTTCATTTGATCATATCTCCTTTCCACAGTGTTTGTTACATGCTTCCCATGAGCATTTTAGAAGCTGGGGAGCTGTTCAGGTTTAATCAGATCTTGAAATTTGAGCAGAGAGATCTAGAAGAGTGTATTAACTGTAGTACAGTCTGTTCCTCTAAGTGTTCGTCTGAAGGTTGATGGGGTAACAGCATAGGTGACAAAGAAAAATGTCATATAAAGCTCATTCAAATAGACTTAAATTTCAGTCTTGAAACTAAATCTGCATGTTACAGTAGGTTCTAACTCAAATAGTAATGCTAAAAACTAAATACAATAAAAAATACCCAATATTTGATTGTCAGGAAAAAATGAGGATGTATATTTCCAGGAGGCTTTTAAAAGGAAAATAATCGCTGTAGTGAGATTACAAAAAAGAAGGATATAAACATAAAGGAGGAAAAGAATGCCAGAAATTGTCAGGGGTTTTAAAAAACCCGTAAACGCAGGGAAGGTGGGAATGTCTGCAACAGTTAGATTTAAGAAGCCACAAATATCAGCACTGCAAAATCAGTCCAGAAGCCAGAATCGCACTCTCTTAAATCTTCCACCTATACTTGCCATTAGTAGCAGGACTTGAAATGTTAATGAATATGCCCTGATACAGTAGCCCTGGGAATTGCTACCATTACTGAATTAAAGGTGTAGAAAATGAGGCAGAGAGACTTGTGTCCTGTAACTTTATGCATCTACTCTAACCTTGTCATCCAGCTTCCATCCGGAGCTCCTGGTGAGACAGCAGCACTGGCACAGGGCAATTCAATTTTCCTCTGCTGACTTCCCAGAACCATTGAAAAGCTCAGCTATCAGTTAGTTTTCAGTGAACCCCACTTTAAGTGATGCTTTCAAGGACATGTAAACCTTTGATGGCTCTTTGGGGAATTGAATGCAAATTTGTTCCTTATGCAACTCAGGCAAGCACATCATTTTTCATAATAGTGCCGTAGGTATCAGGAAATTCCTGCACCAACCTGAGAAAACCACTGAGGGTTTGGATGGAAATGAGGTGGAGAGATGCAAAGCATCTGACTCTGTTCACACAAGCTCTCAATAGCTTGTAGTTCACATGGTGAATAAATTTTACAAAATTGAAAAAAATTAAGCATTTTCTTAGTTCAGTGAGGGCAAAAAAAAAAAAATCCATCTCTACAATAAATACATGTTCTGATTTGTTTTCGTTCCGGTGACTAAACCAAAACAACTCCAAACTATTATTTTTTTCTCTAATTTGGTTCCACCAATTTAAATAAATAAAGAAATTGCTAGTCTTCTACAATCATAGATCTCTTTGAACAATATAAATATTTCTTAACATCTATAATCCTGCTAGTGACAACTTTGTGTCCAGTTTATTGTGGGACATAAAATGCTTCAAACACTGACCTGATCTGGTCAGCATCAGGAGCTGTTTTTGATACAGCCACCTCTCTGCTGGAAACCTTTGCTTCTATCATAATTAATCAAAGCTTTTAAAAGTCAATGTAATTAAGAGTAAGGCAGTTCTAATGCACCCACTGCAAGCTGTCTGCACTACATCTAAATAAAACAACCAGTCAGTGTAGTCATTTATTTGGCACAAAGGAAGTCATCTGACCCTTTACTTGTCTCTCTTGTCTCCAAAAATTTGTGTGTCCGTGTGCTCCTGCTATGCTAGACATTGTTTCTCCCTTTTTAGAGAGAAAATGAGATGCCAAAATGCTGATTCACTAGGGGAAGTGACCTTGCTGGGAAGATGAAATCTAAAATCTAACCACCCTGCCACTGGTGAGTGTCGAGAATAAAGCCTGCTATTTGTGAACCTCTCAGGATAAGATGTACT
>NW_008239671.1:2340165-2343140 GCF_000691975.1 Corvus brachyrhynchos
AGGAAAAATCATTGTTCTCTTGTGATCATTTGTTTCTCCACTGGAGTAATGCATTCAACAGCCAGTCTTACATCCATAAAATTAATGCAAGTGAAATTTCCTTTTGAAGTGATTCCATGGTGAGCTGGTAGGTGAATCTGTATGAGGATCCATAACACATATTTGACATCATGTCCTCCAGCTGGAGGCATGTCAGCCATTAACCACACGATGATTTCTGCAGGATTTGGGGACTGAAGTGGGGCAAAATGAGATATGAAGGGAAAAGCTAATTGAATGAAAGCTAATAATGAAACTTCATTGAATTTGGCACAAAATATTGGATAATATGAATGATTCAAGATGCTTTAAGGTGATAACATCCTAGAGTCATACAATGGCTGAGGTTGGAAGGGACCTTAGAGACCATTTTCCCCATGGGCAGGGACACCTTCCACTATCCCAGGTTGCTCCAAGCCCCGTCCAACCTGGCCTTGGACACTTCCAGAAATGGGGCAGCCACAGTTTCTCTGGGAAACCTGTGCCAGGCCCTCACTACCTTCAAAATAAATAATTTATTTCAAATATCCCATCTAAATCTCCCCTCTTTCAGTTTAAAGCCATTCCCCCTAGTCCTACATTGTGAGTTTTGTTTGTTTTTTAAAATTGGTTTGACTATATGAACTACCCTCGAGCTTGAAGTGATTGGCTCTATCTTTGATCCCTATCACCTCCAGGAAATATCCACATCCTACTCTACCCCAGCCCAGCATCTCGTGACAGACAACACACTTTGTGTCTGATAGAATGGCTGTGATCCAGAGCTGTCCATCAGGATGGGCTGTGGTGCAGGCTTGTGGTCCCTGACAGCCAGGCATGACAGGAGCCTGCTGGAGGATGCTGCACGACTTACATCCCCTGTTTTCCCTGTTTTCCTTGTTTTCTCTGACAGGTGGCTCTCACCAAACCCGAGTTAGGTAGGGCTGATTAATCTCAGGGAAATGACAGTGGACTGTTTGGAGTTTTATGCTTCTCAGAACCCCTATTATTTAGGATATGTGTTTAAATATGAGCTCTCAGAGTAAAATGGAGGAAAACAAATCTATCTAAACTATTCTGAAGCTTGAATAGATTTGGAATATGTTTAAGATCTGTATCTCCTCTGCACTGGAGGTAATGCAATAATCTTCCTAAGGCTTCCTAAACTTTGATTTGTGGCTGCTTTACTCCTGCTGCTGATACTGGTTTTTTTCCAACTGGCGTAGCTGCACACACAGGAAAGCTGTTCAGTAATATCTTATTTCTATGTTTCGTTATCTTATCAATGCACTCATACACAGACAGGAACTAAAAATATTTGAAATACAAAGTTACATTCTATGCTATAATGTGATCACAGAGCCAGTTTTTCAAAGAACAGTACAGGCTTATATTTTTAATGCCATTGGCATTTATTGCCTTTATGCTGGTGGCACAAGTCTGATAAAACTTCATGGGATGTATTGCACCTTTAAGATGTTGCTGTGAAATGTTAGCCTCACTCAGAAACCCAAACGAATTCCCACACTTTGTTTATTTGCTCTGTATTGGCAACAAGAATTAGCAGTAAATATTAATGTGAATGCAGAGGTGTGTGAATCCGTTAGCCACAGCATCAGTGAAGCCTTTATGCTGCTTAAAGCTCCAGAACGTGACAATTGTCAGCTGTGACACAGAGCCACAGGAAGATCACTCATGGTGTGGATGAGACTTGTATGTTTTTTGACAGATGAAGATAAATTGCTGATGATTATGTACCAGATTTCACAGAAATCCCTTCAGGAGCACCTGACCAGGATGAAGCAGGAATAGGATACATTAAATCATAGTATGGTTCAATATTTAATTACCAAAGTTGAAATAACTGTGCTTTTTTCTTTTTTTTATCCCTGTTCCCCCCGAGTGTCTTGGATGCAGAATTTGTTGCCTGGGAGTTTCTGACTGAGAGCTTGAGGATGTGGTCTCAGTTATACAATTCTTTCTCAAATGCTCTTCCCTCTCTCTCTTCACACCCTCCACCCCTCCAAAAGACACAAAACCACCACAGATGAACACAGATGAAAAAACAACACGTGATAGCCTCAATATAGACATTGTATGACCTGAAAGATATTATGGGAAGTTGCTGCTTTTTTACTGATGAAAGAAAAAATGGTTTAGGCTCTTGGGAAATAAATAAGCAGTGAATGTAGAAGCAGACCAACAATATTAAATTATAGACTGTGTTCTTTCTATCTCACTAATAAGAATAACATTCTGATTATAGCTATAAATTCCATTTTCTTAGTACAAAGAGACTTTTTTAATACCATTGCTGTTATCAGAAAAAAAAAATTAAATAGTTAAATTAAAAAAAACTGCAGCACAGACCACTTCTTTTATTCATTAGCACAAGTTCATTAGATTGCTCTCTCCGCCTTCCTGGGACATCAGCAGCGACACTCAGGGGTTTGAAAAAGAGAAAATGCCCCAGCGATAAATAATAATGCAATGCAGACTTTCTCCACCCAAACTAGTAATTATTCCTGATGCCTCCTGCAGTCACCAAACTGCTCCTGACTTGTCTGAGGCCACTGGAAGCTGGGGGAGTGTGAGGTCAGGAGAGCTGTGCCAGCAGCTGCTGGGGATGCTCTGCTGTCTCCATGTGATTGAAGGCGCCTGTCGATATCAGGTGGCTCAGAATGTATTTCCTGGGCGTTGCCATCTTCACTGTCAGCTGTAAAACGTGGCACTTTTACAGTCCAGAGCTGCAGGGTTGGGCAGGAGAGCACAGCATGGAATAATAGGCAGTGGGTGTCACAGGAGGTGTGGAGGTGATCCCAGGAGAAAGCCAGGGACTCAGACTGTGGCAGGTGCCTTCTCCAGCAGGGTTCAGCTGGACAGCTGTCCCCTTTCCAAGGAAAATGGGACTTAAATAGTAAGCAATAATCACTGTGGCTGCTCTTCTCTAGGAGACC
>NW_008239671.1:2343151-2369724 GCF_000691975.1 Corvus brachyrhynchos
TTTTTCCAGTTGGGTTGGACTAGATGATTTTTAAGGCCTCTTCCAACCCAAACTATTCTATGATTCTAAAATTCTTCATAAAAAGTGCATAATCTGCAAGCACAAAGTGATCTTCTCAGAAAGTACAGGCAAGATATTATTGCCATATAATTTGTGTTCCCTAGCTGGCAGACTAGTACTTCCAACAGTCTTGGAAGAACATAAGGGCAATCTTTATTCCATATTAATGGAAGCTTTTGTTGGTGCCTTTCCAGGTTATTGTTTTTCTTAATGGAAAAAGAATATTTGCTTGGGGAGATAAGAGTCAGTTGAGTGAGTATATGTCTTCTAAAGTTAAAGAATATCTTAAACTCTTGCAATACTTGGTAGAAGCAGATCATTTGCACATCCTTTGTACAGGAGGAAAGGGATGTTGGGGCAAGAGGAAAGTAATTGCCCATGGCCACCCTGCAAAGCAAAAAAGTAAAACCTGAGGCATTTGGGTCCTGACTAACCACCCTGTTCATTGGCAAAGCAGCTATTTTGTGATGGCAGAGTATTATCTGCACATAGTGGAATTACTGGGGTGATCCTGTGCAAGGCCAGGAGCTGGACTTTGATGATCCTTGTTGGTCCCTTCCAACTCAGAATATTCTACCTCCAGTGATCTTATGCAATTGGCTTTGGTGCCATATACTTAATATTGGTGCTTTGGTATTTTGAAACCTTATTTGACCACTGGAACAGAATGAATGTGCAGGGATGGGGTAGAATTCAGTTTTCCCAGATTTAGCCAGGAAAAGGACTGGAGAAGGTACTGCATCATGACTACAATAACCTCACATGTGTGAAAGAAGGCTGCACATTCCTCACTTTCTGTCCTCATGCCCTCCATCCTCATCCCAGCATTACACATAACTTTGATACAAGGAATCTGCAGCTACCTAGGAAGTTGCTGCTCCCAGCATGGGCAGAGCAGGCAACTTCTAGCAAGTATTAATTATGTTAATGATGCCAAGGGACGAGCTGGAAAAGGCACTTTGTAAATGAAAGTGGGCAAAGTTGCATGTTCCTTTGGTAGCTACACTGGCTGAGCATCTACTCAGCATCATCCAGTCCCTGCAGCATTAATGCCACTTGTCCAGCTGCAGCTACTTTCAGGATTCTTCCACAAGCCAAGTCACTTGCAAGGACTGTGAGACTTTGTGTTCTCCTCCATTCCCCCTGACTCTGTCTGTGTGTGTGTTTGGGGTGGGTGACTTGGTCCTCACTCATGAGTGCCCAGGGCAGGCTGTCAGCAGCAGGGGAGCATTAAGATATACTTGGAGAATTTAGTTCCCTGAATTTGAGACCAACTCTTTTCCCATACCTCATTTTAAGAAGTATTTTGAAAGCTCCCAATTCTTTCCTCCCCTATATTTAGATTATATTACAGGGTTTAAAATAAACCTTGGTAGCAAAATATTTACGAATCATTCTTAGAACTTCTGTAAGTCCAAAACATATCTTTGGCTGCATGTCAGACAGGCTTATTGATTAAAACTATGTTCTCTTGAATCACCAAGGTCTGTGTGAAAACTGCCTGCTTTAGAATTGCCCTGTCTGGTAATCTTGATGTCCAACGTGCAATTTATTTCCCGTTTCCTGGTCCATTTTTTTCAAATTCATTTTCCAATATTGTTTCTTCAAACAAGCATTGGGACTAACACAACAGAAAAGATTAATATTGAACAACTGCAGTAACCTGGAATGTTACCAGAGCCACTGAAATTCACTCCAGGCTGAATTTTGAAGCTTTGTGCCTCTGTTTAGATCTCTTAACATCACCATTCCTTTTTCTTAGAGGATCCTTTGGATTATTTAGCATCATTTGAATAAAATTTTCCTTTACTTCCAGGATCCTTTCAATTGTTTCACATCATTTGACTAAATCTTCCCTTTACCTTCAGGAAACACAGATCACTGGGATTCAATGCAGGCAGTTATTTAGATTTTGGAAAGGGTAAGTGGTGTATTTTGTAAAGATCTTGAACACACCAACTGCCACTAAAATAAGCTGATTTCATACATTTAAACCTTACAGTACTATTTTTACCCTTTATTTGAGAAAATGTGTAGGGTAATAAGTATTCTTGAATTATTTTGAAATTTTAAGAAAGTACCCTAAGGACTTGGGTGTGTTTGTATGGGATTTCACACACACACATACACCCCCTTGGAGGATTTTAGGATTGTTTTAATCTCTTGTAGGAGTAAAGTAACAACATTCTGGTTTTCACTCAGTCTTTGAGATCCAGTCCTTTCTCACTGCCACACAGTTTATGGCTTGCACTCAAACTGTGTTATCTTCTCTTCCCTTTTACTTTGTGTTTCTTGTTCCAAAGTGTAAATTGTTTCCTGCCACTCTACAGGACTTTTCTCCCTTAATGATATGGAGGGAGATAACTACTCATAGTGCTGACAGAGGTAAGAGGACCAGGATAAGTAATACCTCAGCTGCAGAATGATATACTGCTAGTGGGAGTAAACTCCATATTCATATCCCAAAACACTAGTTAGTCTATCAGCACTTCTGCCATTATCTCCTCGGCCACAAATCCAAAGTTTCAAGGTCAGCTGTAACTGCATTGAAAATCTTGAGATCTAAGAAAAGCCCAGTGAATTAACAACCTTTTTCTGCCTGGATTTTGTTTCTGATATGAGGCCCCTTAGACGCCTTTGTTTGGCTGGATCAGGGCAGTAGGATAAGGGTAAGTATAAAACCTATATGGATAAAGTCATATTTTTTGAGGAGAGAAGTAATTTTTGAAAAAAAATCAGATATTTTAGACCACAGAAAGTACAAGGTCAGAAACCACTTTGTGTTGAGGCTTAAGTAATTACCACGTAAATAAATATGCACCATTAATACTGGCACTATGATAATTCATTCAGAACAAAGACTGATTGAAGCAATTCATTTAAACCTGGATTTAAATGTTCCAAAGTCTTAAGAAAAAAGGAGTAAAGGGGAAAAAAGACATACCTAGGTTCAAAATTCTACATTTAGGTATAAATAATCAACTTTAATATGGATCAACTGAAGAAGAAAGTAGTAAGTGTGATAAGAAATCAAGCAATGTTGCCTCTGAAGAAAACTGGAGAGATCTGGGCTATCTCTTGTAGAAAAGAGGAGACATAATATGCAATGTAAGTGCTACTTCGCAGGGGGAAGAAAAAGATAATGGATGGAGGCTGGTGACAAACTCAAGGTTACACCTGATTTGTTGGCCAGACTGTCCTAGTGAGCTCACATACACGCAATCTTGCAAAGTCAGTGCTTTATTGACTGCATGGTGTAAACCTGTCTGAAATAAATTTCCCACTGGTATTAAACTCTAAGTCTCTCCGTAACGTAGATCATCTTTTGCTTTGTTCTTGTTTCCCAGCAATCTATAAGCATGAGGTTGGCACTACGGCTTTTTCCTACACGTGAGATCAGGGACTGTAAAACTATTGTATGAGTAAACTGTTCTATTCATATCCATCAATAAATTTGGAACTCAAGTGTTAAAGCCTAGGCTTTAACCTTCATCTTAACTTTTTGAGTAGCTTTTTACATTAATATGCTATAGCTGTCTCGTAGTCTCACATTACTATCTGAATTTAAGACTGAAAGTACATCCAGCTTCAGCAATTGCTCGTCACTCACCTGTTGAAATCTGCATTTATCTTGCTAATTACTCTGACTGATTTCTCTTCCCTAGCACCATGCCCACTACTGTACTACCCTCACCTGAAATGTCAGAAACCATTTTCCATAATAGGTCAAGAAAACTGCAGGATAATATCCTTTCTGCTAATACATAAAGGGATTTCTTTTCTTTAATACTGCAATGCTTTCAGAACTTTCTCTTTATTGTATTTGCTCATGTTCCCTGGAACTTGGTTTTAGATGAAATGGAAGCACACTGGATGGATGCCTTTTTCCTTATGACCTGAAATTGGCTTTAAGCAGCCATTTAGGAGCAATTCTGATGAAACTTTAAAGACTGTATGTGATTATGTGCTTATGTAACTTCTCGGACTGGTCATTTGTACCATCCAGACTGGGGGATGAGCAGATGGAGCAGACCTGGGAGAAGGACTTGGAGGTGCTGGTGGGTGAGAGCTGGACATGACCCATCTCTAAAATCCCCCATGTCCTGGGCTGATCCCACAGCGTGGGCAGGATTCTGCGCCTCTGCCCTGCTCAGGTGAGACCCCACCTGCAGAGCTGCCTCCAGCCCTGGGACAGGAAGGAGGTGGAGCTGCTGGAGAGAGTCCGGAGGAGGCACCAGGATGGTGGGGAGAGTTGCGATTGTTCAGCATGGAGAAGAAAAGGCTTTGGGGTGATCTCACTGCAGCCTTCCAATGTCTGGAGAGTTCAATAAAAATGGAGAGAGACTATTTACAAGGCATGTAGTGATTGGATAAGGGGGAATGGATTCAAACTGAGAGGAGGTTTAGATTGGATATTAGGAAAACGGTGAGGGTGGGGAGGCCCTGGCACAGGTTGCCCAGAGAAGCTGTGGCTGCCCCTGGATCCCTGGAAGTGTCCAAGGCCAGGTTGGATGGGGCTTGAAGCAGCCTGGGATAGTGGGAGGTGCCCCTGCCCATGGCAAGGGATTGGAACTGGATGGGCTTTAAGGGCCCCTCCACCCAGACCATTCTATGGTTGTATCTTCTCAATTTAATTTGGTATTTCAGATATAGGGCCTGAATAGTCACACAGAAGATTGCTTCTCTGACAAATTTTCCCACAGTGTCACTTCGTGTAAGAGTCTGTATTGTTCTTTCTGATTTCTTATTTTTAGCTTTTTAACACCACATATTGACACTATAGAACAAACAGCTTTTTATCCCTCCAAAGAGACCGTCATATTTAACATTTACATGAAACGGGAGAATCTTTATCCCAGTTCTTGAGCTCTCTATTTTAGATGAGTTTTGAATGACTGAAGCAATGCCTGGGAAAAGTACAGGTTTGTTATTTGCTGCAAGGCTGAGGCTGGGATCCTCTAGTGCTTGGACAATCTTTGGAGGCCGTAGAGTGGTTCTGGAGTTATGGATAAAGCTGGACATTTAACACATGCTGCAGTGTCTGGGATTTTCTTCGAGCACTTGAAGACCAGAGAGTAGAAAAAGTAATAATTTTAATTTTTGTTCCACTTAATTCTAAATAGTGTATTTTGATAGCAGCTGACATATGGAAAGCTGGGGGGAAAAACGTGCTTTGAAATGTAAGTAACGTTTGTCAGATATAGAAACCATGTAATGATATGACAATATCCCAAACAGTTTGCATGGTGCCTTAACTATATTATTTGTTTTGATTTGACTGCAATAGAAAACACCCATCCACAGACTCTGCCTGGCTTGCCAGTTACGCAAAATCACAAACCCTAAATCAAAGCCATCAGCTCCTTCTTTCTGCTAAATATCAGCACAATCAAACACTACCACCTGCAGACACTGTCCTGTATCTCAGCCCACCTCTGCTGAGGCCAGTGAGCAAGAATGGTCTAGAGAGTTGACTACAAGTCTAAAGAAGCTGTTGTGTATGTTTGTGGATTTGATTTGCACATATTTAGTCCCACCTTTGGTTCTCAATTTTGTATAGTCTGTGTACTGTGATCATACAAAACTTAGGTTGTGAGGGAATGTATAAGGTCTGTAGTGCAACCTCCTGTGCAAAAAAAAGGGCTAACCTCAAAGTCAGAGCATGTTACTCAGGACTTTGTCCAGTTGAGTGCTGAAAATTTCCAAGGATGAAGATTTAAATCACTCATTTGGACCTCTGATCTGGCACTTAACCAGTTAATGGTGGCCTTGGCAGTGTTAACAGTTTAATTCAATGGTCTTAAATGCCTTTTCCAACCTAAATAATTATTTGATTCCAATACTTCTTCCTCAGTCTTATTTTCTCTCAATGCTTGCTGAGAGACAGTCACTCCCCTCCTGCTCCTTTCTGAGGAAAGGTAGGAAACTGGAATAAATTTCTATACCTGCAATGGCAATGAAAGGCCCATGTTGGAGTCTTGGGGTCCAAGAGAAAAAATTTTTGTGCTCAAACATCCTATTGATGCCAGATTGTTAATGAATACCATCTATATCAAGGGAGAGATAGAATTCAAATGTCCTGCACAGACAAATGCATGGCTCAAAAGCTGTCTGGAGTTGATGCCTGTGGCAAAGATTTAAGTAACACCTACGAAGGAAAAGCAACAAATTTGGAATAGGAGCCCCACTCAGAGTCATCATGTCCTGCTAAGTCTGATCATGATTACCTCTTCTTCAGATCCCAGGCTCTACATCTGAGCTACAACAGAACCTGCACTTACTTGGAGAGAGGGAGGTGTATTTAAAAAAAAAAAATCAAATGTGTTTTATATGAGATATATATTTGGAATGAATTTTCTGCAGAAGCTGAGAAACCAACAGCTTTGCCTGATAGATCCTGCCAAGGGAACTGTGGCTCAGAGCAGTATCACACTTGTGTTCATCTTCACAATGGAGCAATCCTGGGAGCAGATAAAGTGCACAGAGTGAACACCTAGAAGAAAGGCTTAAGTTTGCAAGTGATAAATAGCATTCACCCAAAGCTAGAGAGAGCTGCTTCAGGTGGGTTTCTCTGCTTTGTTTTGTTGAACTTCAGTTTGATCACAGCTCGAGCTCCACAGCAGTTTAAAGCTCTGAGAGCACAAAACCAGCCATCCTATCGTCCAGCATATGTCAGCTTGTTTTGATTCAATAGAAGCATTGGAGACAGACCTGGTACTGCCCTAAACTCTTTGTGGGTACAGTTTAGTGCTCAACCCTCTTTTGCAATGCCCAGATTTAAGAGCTAAAGGGAAGGGAAACATGAGGGGGGGAAAAAAACCACAGCCTTTTCACTTGCTCTGTGAATTCATGTGGTTTCTGAGGCAAAGAGATGCAGTGTTCATGATGGTACATTTGTATTCCTTAAGAAAAGCATCTCCCTCTTGGACTGATCCCGTGGTGGAAATAAGGCACTGAACTTATTTTTAGATACAAAGCAAGTGGTTCACAGACATCTCGTTTAATGAGTTTCTGTGATATACTGCAACAGGGGCAAAAATCTCAAGTGCAGGGCTATAAATGAAGTCTCCTGGCTGAGGAAGTAATTCTGTCACTGAGGTGCCCATGTAGGTTAATTCCTAAACCCAAAGCACTGAGGTGTTTTCAGAAGTGGATGTCTGTAGGAGGGCAGGCTTTCAAAAACAACTTATGTACCCAAAGCTGTGAGGAACTCCCTGTTCACTTCCCAATGCACTATAAAAGATTTCCTAACTACTGTTAAACAATGAAACATTATGTGTCCCCTCTTTGCTGTCCTCAGGACCTGGAATACAGGGTACATCCACATGGTGACCTGAACCTGGGCCCTAACTTGGTAAATAACTTCCTGTGAAGCAAATTCTGATCAAAATTTGGGAGTCATGACATTGCTGAGATAATTCCCAACAGTTTGCAATCAGCTACAGCCACACATCCTTTCCAGAGCTCTTAACTTTTGGGGCTGTAAATGCCAGCAGTAATACTGGATTTAGCATAGAACTGTAACCTTAGTCTGTTTGACTGTGTCTGGGGCTCATGAGAGAGGTCTGTAATTATTTGTAGGCATTTTTTGTCCAGGATTCCGACTACAGCTGCTTTCTGCACATTTCATCTTGCTGGATGTTTGTTGATTAAGCCTCTTAAAACATTCGACACATCAGATGGATGATTGTAAAGTCTGAAAAATATTAGTAATACCTGGTTGTTTGAAGCCACAGAATAATGAACAGAATTCTGAAAGAAGCAGAAGGTCAGAAAATGCTGGTATCTGATGTTTTATACATGCAAAACCATGGGCATAAGCAGAATTAATTTCTTTGGGCAGCAAAGCAAGGAGCAAAGGGAAGAGCAGCTTAGATGGGAGAAGGATGAACTGTGAAATAAGCAAGCTTAAAAAAATAAATATTCATCGGAAAGATGTTACTTTTAACATTTAAAAAAACCAGAAATTTTGTATATTTTAATATGTTGTAGGGATGACTACTGCTACAGAACAAAACACCTTTCTGATTAAAGGATGACTCTCAAAGCCTAAATCCTCCAAAATAAACAACAACAATAATAAAAATAGCAAATTTAACTTATTTATGCTGTAGAAGTTACGTAGCTAATGGTCAACAAAATATTGCCTGCAGATGCCTGCACAGTTTTTACTCTGTCCTCCTGCACACACATTCAAATAGAAACTGAACTGGCAATTGAGCCCAGGTTATACGAGTATTTCTTTCTTATTTCATACAAAAGATGTAAGAGCTTTGTATTCCTCAGGGAGCAGAAGATTACAGATGCAGCCTGTAAAACATTCTCCTCTATTTTGATCATACCTTAAATTCTGTAGGCACTAAGTGAAGGGGTGAAAACAAAGGCTCTCTACGTCCCCAGTTGCTGGAATCCATGATCAATGGGATCTCTCATATCATATTCAGCAGCACAATGTTAATCAAGGTCACTGTCTCTTTTTTTTGCAGTGATTAAGGGTCATGTCAAAGAAGACATATTCCTTTGATTGTTTATGTTATTCACATCTGATAGAGATTAAAATCACTCATGCCAGTTAGATGTTCCAGCCTGAGGCAGTTTAAATGGGTGCTGTGACTTCAGCAATGTTTTCAGTTCAACTTTTGCTGTACATACACATTGTGTGGGATTTTCTGTGAGACACACTGGAGTTTTAAGGATTATATGTAGCCAGTGGGCACATTCCCTTGATTTGTGTGTTTTGATCTTCCTTGTCTGCAACAATCCAAAATCAGTTTTAGGGTGATAAACAGAGTTTTCAGGCGTTTTTTTCTTTACCAAGACTTAAAGGAAGGTCTCTGCTACACAGAATTTCTGAGAGGAGGGAAAAATTGTGGCTGCTAATTGTGTAAGAAGTTTATTATTCAGAATTCACAGCTAATTGGCAGCAGCACACCGAGGGACAGTTGGCTATTTTAATTGCAACTGAGGAGTCCTCCAAAAAATGAGGAAGTGGTGTGAGTATAGCAGAGGGCTGGAGGCTGGAGCACAGGAATGAGAGAAGTTACAAGGGGAATTAGAGCAACCTTCCTTTCACTGCCTACGGCGACAAGGAGAGAAGGCAGAGTAGAGTCTTGGGGTTGCACAATGAAAGGTCAAGAGGCAAAGGCCACAAGTTCCAGCAGCTGAAACTCACACTGGATTTTAGGAAATTCATTTTCCCTTCAGCACAGCAGCAGAGGCTCAGCAGGAAGGGAGCAGAATCACAGAGCCTGCAGATTTTCCAGACTCCAGAAGTGCCCAAGAAATAGATACAGGACAAAGGGGAATGGCTTCAGACTGGAGGAGGATAGGTTTAAATGAGATACTAGGAAAAATCTTCCCAATGAAGGTGGTGAGGCAGTGGCATAGGTTGCTCAGAGAAGCTGTGGATGTCCCATCCCTGGAAATGTCCAAGGCCAGGTTGGATGGGGATTGGAACAACCTGGGCTAGTGGAAGGTGTCCCTGTCCATGGCAGGGCATTGGAACTGGATGATTTTTAAGGTACCTTCCATCCCCAACCATTCTGTGATTCTGTGACTGTGAAATCTGATTTATCTCTGAGGTTGCTCCTGCTTTGAGCAGGAGTTTGCAGAACAGACCTCCAGAGGTTGCTTCTGGGCATGACTATTGTCTGATTCTGTGATTCTGGTTGTGTGTAGTCTCTCCTGGGGAAAGGGAGATCCTCTCTGAAACAAAGAATGACATTGAAGAAGCAGTGAATGCAATGGGTTTTAATTATGAGAATGAGATCAAAGGGCTTTCGTCAGCTCAGTTCAGAATAGTTATATATGACACAGTTCAAAAGTTAAGAAAACAAAAGTTGCAGGGATCTATAAACACCTTGGAAATCTTCAGGAGCTTCCCAGAGCATATATCTTCTGTTAATAAACCGAGCATTTCTAATTAGTGGAAGTGACCACAAAACTCTAACCAAGGAGCACAAATTAGAGAAAGCACACAGCCTAATTTAATGACTCTAGAAGTTATTACCTGCCTACATGAAGCCTGACATGAGGAGAGTATTGAGTGAATTATGTGGATTGAATGAGAAATGTGGTGGGTTTGTGCCAAGTGGAGGAATGAGAGGGGAAGAGGGGGGAGTAGCTCAGATCAGAAATCCATATGCTTGTTAACCAGGCACTGGCTACATCCCAACATGAAAAATGAAGTTTACATTGTGTGTGTGAACCAGTAATTTGCATTGATTTGCACATGATTTGTGTCTAATTTGCTAATCGTTAAACTCCATGTGATATGTAAATAAGTAGAAAGTTAAAACCTCGGCTTTAAATTCATTCACTTTGACAATTTAATCTGGCTGGCAGGAGTTGCCTTCCCTCACACAGTCTGGGTACATTGAAGGTCACATTCCATGAAAGACTTGCAAAAAGGCCTTTCACTCATTATTTCCTTCTATTGTTCCTGTCCAAAGACAGACAACTTTTCCTGTTTTTTAGGATTTTTGAGATGCTTAGATTATTCCACAACCATTTATATGACTTGTGGTCCACCTGTATGTAAGACTGACCACTACAGCTAATTATCCCTTTGAGATCCCTGAAATACTGATGGGATGCAGAGCAGAAAATGTAGGAATAACGGAAGTGAAAACAGCTGCCTGGAGGTCCTGCAAGATTGGTGTTAATGTGAGCAGGACCAAGTTTAAAATCTACAACCAGACCTCCTAATATTTCAGATAAATGCTAATTGGTTTATTTTAAATGTGTTTAAATGCAAAAGGACAATCACTGTATGCCAACATTAAAAAAAAAAAAAGGTAGCAATTTGGTAGGGGTTTTTTATGAGATAGAAACAAGAGGTGACAGAACTGAGATATTTGATATTATCAATGCCTCAACTATCTTGGGTGATTTCAGGATCATGAGAAATCTTGATATCAAAGCTGGAACAAAAAAAAGGATGAGCAGGTTTCAAAGATCAAATGGGGTTTGACCTCCTGTTAAAGAAAGCCTCGTCAGCAATGTATGCAGTGTTAATACATTTAGTTGGCTGTAGGAATAAATTAATGTTTCCTGATGTCATAGGAGACAAAAATGGTATGTAAATGAAGTTGTTTCATGTGTGGGTTGTTTGGTATTTTTTCTTAAAAAAAAAAATTGATCAAAAACATTTTAAAACCACAAAAATTCACAGTGTAACTCAGTGAATGGAGCACTGGCTTCTAACATAAAATAACAGTTTTATTCTCACTTGTTTGTCATGAGTCTATAACTCCTCAAACTGAACAATAGGAGTAATTAAGTATGACAGAGGATGGAGAAGAGGTTTCAAAATGGACTCTGCAGAGCCAATGAACACCAGTCAATACATAACTCATCAATGGACCTAATCCTGCATCAGCGAAGCCATTGGAAATATTTGTCTTCACTGGGTGCAACACCAGACCTTCCAGAGCAAGGTCAGTTTGAATCCTGCCAGAAATGCCTTGTGAGTCCCTGGCTGTTCTTCCACTTCTCTGCCCTGTGCCCTGCAGCCACTGCATGTTGGGCTATCCATTGATTTAACACTATTTTGATTGTCTTACAATGCAAATGCTGACCTTGATAGGGGAAGGTTTTCACTTTTTGACTTTTTGTTTTGTAGTTGCCAGCATAACAATTAATAGATACTTAGTAGAATCCAAAATCAGTCATTCCTGAATGTAATTATGTGCTAATTATGCAATTCTTTTATTTTATGTAGACAGAAAAAAAAAAATTAAAGTACTTCAATTATAGTTTCTTCAAAAAATCAAGTCAACTACTACTTGACTTAAATAGTAATTTTTAATATAATTTGTCACTTGACCTTTTAAGACTTTAGGGATTTTTACAGTATTCTTATTGTATATCTAACAAAACCGTTTTTTCTTTGTCTGCTTTTTCCCCCCTAGTATTAGAAATTTGATGTGGCTTCACCTTACCCATCTGTCTGAAAAGAGCAGATTATATGTTCACATAAATTATTTATTGTCAGATTAGTATATGTTTACTGACTCCTAGCAGTTTTGGTGGAGTTGGAACTAAACTTTTAAACAGATCTGAAAAAGGGGGGCCAGAATAATTTTGTGTGTAAGTGAGGCTGATCAGATCAAGTTCTTTGTGTACCTGATGCTTCATTTCCTCTTTCTGCTTTTTGAATCTGCTGGCTGTTGTTGCTCCATTTGTCAGAAGTGGCAAATGGAGACAGATAAGGGTCAAATGTTTTGTGACAATTCTGTCTGAATAGGCAAATAACCTAAACTAGTGCTTCCAAGCAAAGAAAACCATATAAGCTCGACCTGTTTTGGTTGGCCAGCCAGTGTTTCCAGCAGCACATCGTGATTGATGTATCGGCAGCTTAAATCCAGATACAGCTCCCCAGGGAACAGACCAGATCTGTGACAAGGCAGCTGGAGCATCACAGTGGCTTTCCCTGTACTGAATATTGTAACAGGGAGAAGATTTTGGGAACAGATGATGACGGAAAGCAGTAGGAGATGGGACTCCAACGCACAGGAACACAGGATTCCCGAGTTCAGCTGCTTGTGAATTACTTTAATTCTCCTTTAAAAGATGTCTCCACAGTGCTTTATCTCCATAACAATATTGTTCTAGACAGTATCTGCTGTGCTCAGAGGGAAACTCTCATTTGTGTACAGGAAACAAAGAGCATCAATCAAATCACACTTATGACCCTTTCTGCATAATAATACAATAACAGGGGTCGGATTCAGAGCTACTCAGACTACACTGATAATTAGGAGTTCAAGTGAATTTGAGTCTTATTATTGTAAACAATATGGAAAGACATTCATAGAAGAATGACAAAATAATGTTGTGCTGTTTGATGGCTGGCAATTTAAGGGCAGGGAGGGGTGAATTATAAACCCAAGATTTTAAGTGCTTGTTGACTCTAGCACTAAGTCTTTGTTGACACTAAATCGATTTTTATCAGTATCAAAACTCAAGCAATATTAAGGTGTTCACATTTACAAAAAAGGATTTTGACAAAACCTTTGTAGATCCTGTACAGAAAAGCCCATCTTTACAAGAAAGCTGCCCTCTCTCTTCCCAAAGGAAGATTTTTGATCACCCTCTTGAAATGTTGCCAGTTGCTTGCATCTATTTGCTCTGGATATAGTCACTCTTTTGAAAGTTTTATGCCATTCTTGTCAGTAAAAGTACATCTGGGGAGAAGAATGAGTGTTCCTGGAGTCCTTGATCCCATCCAGCAGCTGTCAGTCCAGATAGTGCTCCCTGAGGGGCTGTCTCCTGAAACCAGCATTGCTTCTTGCTCTTCCCTGAAGGAGGTTGTGGTGGGGCAGTGGGGATGCGTGTGTATGTGTGTGTGTCTCATCTGAGATTTAAATTGAAAGAAACAGGCTATGGGGATTGAATCTTTATCAGCTGCTGCATGAAGAGTTGTATTGTAGGGAGTCTGCTGATACTGAAATACAAAAATATTCCCTAACATTTATCTCTTCCTTCAATGCCTTCTGTAATCAGCTCCCTTATTCTGTTTTTGCCTCCCTGGCTCGTGCTGCTGTCATTGACTGGCAGGCAGAGACCACAGCATTGCCAATTTACATTTGCAATCAATAGAGCACTTTGGTTTTCAATTAAGTTATTAACATGCATGTGATAAACAACAAAGTTAACTTTCAGCTGACATTTATGACTATGTACTGAAGCAGAAACACTTAAAATCTGATTACACAGAGCTCTTCCTGGATGCAATTGTCGTATACACCTCTGCTTTCCACTCTCCTTCTCAGATACCATTCAGGACTCCTCCCCTGCTGACAAGCTCCAAAATGTTTTGCCTTCTGGCATCAGTAAAAATATGTGCACTATTTTAATTGAGAGCTA
Organism: Corvus brachyrhynchos; assembly: GCF_000691975.1. Classification (NCBI taxonomy): domain Eukaryota; kingdom Metazoa; phylum Chordata; class Aves; order Passeriformes; family Corvidae; genus Corvus; species Corvus brachyrhynchos. The sequence goes on from NW_008239671.1 coordinate 2,357,081, forward strand.
GTTAGCAAAAAACCAAGGAACTTGGACACACACAAACATGAGGATGGGGTGCAATTTCCTTAGCGTGTATTGTCTGGGAGCTTTGTAATTGAATTAACGTTAATGTTTGCCCTGCAAAGTCCCTTTCAGTGATCACCACCCAGATTTGAGCAGCAGGTTAAGCTGGCCTGTCCCTCAGTGCCAACACCCTGAAGATGACACACAAGAAACCTGCCACAGTGGGGGTTTCAGCCTCCCTCTGCAGTCTGCTGGGTCGAAAAGGGAGGGAAGAGCTGCTATCCAAGTTTAACTGAAGACAGCACAACTTTTTCTGTGACTCTTAGGGATGTGCCAGCTTGAAAAGTCATGGATCAGGAGACAACGTGCCTGGTCATGAGAGCACAAGGAAAAAATGGAAGTAAACAACTGGAGAGCTGTCAGTGCAAGGGGATCATTTTCCTTTCTTTCAGAGTGGGCAATTCTATTGCTTTGAAATCCAACAAGCTCTCCCAAATTCAAGCCTCTAGCTGGCGTAACCATGAAAGCACAAGTGCAGGCTGAAGGCTGTGCTTGATCAAGGGAGAGACCAAGAGCAACTGAGAGTGAGAAACAAGGTACACACAAGAAATGAAGCTCTGCAGTGAAAATACAGCTTTACTTTCACATCACAGGAACAGAGGGTGGGGGAAAGAAGAAAAGAAAAGCCGACAGGCAGAAGATCACAGGATCAGCCCTCCTTTGTTACAGGCTGCAGAAGCTGTGAGAAGTAGGTTGTATTGGGCTTGTGTGGCCAGCTTTTGGGAGCAGGGGGGATACAGGGGTGGTGGCTTTAATGAGAGGCTCCTGGAAATTCCTCGATGTCCAAGGAATGAATTCCAGACATCTCCAAGCCAGGCCCACTGCTGGCCAAGGCCAAGCCCATCAGTGATGGTGATGTTGGTTCCTCTGGGATAACAGATTTACAAAGGGAAAAAAACCCCAAACCCCAGTAACTTCACTTGGATAGAGGAGTGAGAATAAGAAAGATAAACAGCTCTCCAGATGGGGGGCACTAAAATAAGTCTGTCTTGGTAGATAATATTTTTTTTTCTGTGGGATTTTTTTTTCAGATGGAGAATAAAGGTTTCACAGGAAAACTGTTTAAAATTTGGAGGTTTTGTCAACTGGGATGGCACAACTGGGATTTCTTATGAGGGATATTAGAAGCAAGCTCAGGATGCAGTATGCTTATGAGGTCTTAATAAAGTATGACCAAATAAACAATTAGGGTATTTATATCACTATTTTTTGGAAGGTTCCACATAGTGTAAACAGTAGAATCCCAGAATCATAGAGATTGGAAGTGGCCTGGAATGGAGATCCAAAACCTCTTCGGGGAACCTATTTCAGCATTCAATCCCTTTCACAATAAACTAGTTTTTTCTGATGTTTAAATGGAATTTCCTGTATTTCCATTAGTACCCATTGCCTCTTGTCCATTCAGTGACCACCACAAAGAGCTGGGCACTCTCCTCTGCATTATCTCAGGTGTTTATGCATATTGAGAAGATCCCCCTGGGCCTTCTCTTCTCCAGGCTGAGCTGCACAAGTGATCTCAGCTTTTTCTCACGTGACAGATGCTCCAATTCTTGAATCAATGTTGTGACCCTTCCCCACTCCAAAACGTCCATGAGTCTTCCTGGTGCTGAGTAGAAGGAAAGGATCAAATGCCTCATCATTGCTGTGTTTTCAGGCTTTTTGCATTTTGGGGAAGACAATTTCTCTTTCCTTTCTTTTGCGTTTGATATTGAAAGCATAGAGAAAAAAACCTGTCTGTGCATAAATGGCCATGGAAGGAATGGTGTGGTGAGCAGAGAAGCTTCACCTTAGGACAGCAAACTTAAATCCTGGAAAGTCCTGGAAAGAAAAAGAGTCCATTTCAGTATCAGAAGGAGAGTTTCAAAGTTGTCAACTTGTGGGGAGCTCTTATGTATTTACATATTTAAACTGTTATTTCTTCTAATGATAAAAGAATAGTAAAGCAGAACAAAAAACCCACCTAAGAATGTGAAACTTTTTTTAGAAAGCATCAGAATAAAACTTTAAATCAGAAAAGAAGTAACCCAGAGGACAAGAAAACCAAGCAAATTTGGTGGTATATTTGGTTTTTAAAAGATTCTTTCCTTTTTACAGCATTGAGGAAATAGAATTGGACTATTTGAATTTATTATGAAGTTTGGTATTTTGAGGTTGCAAGATACTCCCTGCTGAATAAGGACTCAAAAAGTATGGATGCATGTTGGAAATATTAAACAATGTTCAATGCTAAATACACTTTAATGAAGAACAAAACAGAATATCTTGTTAATTCCTCCTGGTATTCTTTTCCCTTTGTAATTTTTTTCAGTGCTGGGTAGACCAGGATTTGAATTGTGTCACAGTGGAAATAAGTTACTATGCTGTTCACTAAAATAGGTTTGTTTAATTTGCCGAAATTAATCATTCAGATGTGACATCAAACATTCCACCTGCAATTCCTGTTACGATATTTGGCCTTTTTCTGCTATTAAACTTTTGGGTCCTTCATCTTCTTAGTAGTAGTAATTAAAAGGTTAAAGAAGTGCATTGCTTGGTCTTGAAAACCAAAATACAAACTCATTCTGTTAACATATAGCAAAGGAGAGGAAAAAATGGCTGTTGTGATACAGATCATTTTGTAGTTGGAAATTATGGGCTTATTTTCATGGAAAGAGTTTATGGCATGTCCAAAGCATTGGCCACCTGAGTAAGAAGGATGAACACTATTACTATTGACATTTTGGAGTCAGGAATGGCATTATGGAGTAATTAAATTGGCCAAAGGTCTCTGAAGATGTTGGCAATAACCTCACCTTTGCTGAATGTTCATTTCCCATCTGCAAGATCATCTTTCATCTCAGAAATGAATTGCCTCATTTCATAGAAAAACAAAGACATATTCAAATGTGTGAGTAAAAAGAAGCTCCTTTTTGAACAAAACTAGATTTTTCTCCCCAGGATCAGATGATATCTGAACCTTCTTTTTTTTTTCCCCCACTCTATTTTAAAATTCAAATATGGAGATTTAAAATTTATTGTACTACAGGGATTTATACCTAAAATGAAAGAAGAGACAGGGTCTCGTCCTTAGAAATTGCTCTCTCCCAGGATCTAAAAAGACCCCATGGTTTCATGATCAATGATAATCCTTATGATATATGTCTGTTCTGCTGAGTAACTTCTGATTTCTTTAGTTCAGTCTCTTAATCTGTTTTTTACTGGATATTGATTTCAGTTCACATCTTTTCTGGAAGTACTGTACCAAAGATTGTCTTTCAATAGACTTCAAGCATGAGTGGCTTAGTAAAAGTCTCTGATCTTATTAGAGGTTTATATTCTTACAGCAGGCTCCCTGTCTCTTGTACCACACAGGCTGGTGGTGCAGACAGATGTATTTGTAAAGTCTCTCTTAACTCTTTAGGTAACTTCTTGCAATGACACTGAAATCTGCACAGTATTTCAATAGGAAATGCAGATATTATCTCCATGCTCATATTTTGCTTCGAATTTTGTATCAAGTTTTCATTAAGATGATTTCTATCAGAACAGTTTTGGAAAAAAAAATGTGCAATGCTTGCTTGCAATCTGCTGGGAAAGGTTTTCTTTTCTTCAGAATAATGTGGAGTGGTGGACAGTGGAAAATTAATTATGAGGATACAATTATAGTCAGGCTGACTGATGTGTGATTAAACAGATAGTGTCCAGGAAAGCATTCTAATTACAGCATAGTATTTCCTTAATCCCAGGTAAATTTAATTAATTTCAGGTTTGTATTAAAGTGACTGTTTGATGATCAGTCCCACACAGTGACAGAAAGGGACTCAATCTCCAAATCAAATGACCAGAGATAACTATTTGGATTAGGGGTGAGGGACAAAATTCATGGAAGCACCAAGGTGCTTGGTGTGCATTTTGTTAACCAGTTGTGATCCTCAACACTTACAACCAACTTAAAAGGTTTGTCTATGTGGTTCATATGTGATTTCCCTTCTGCTCAGGTCAGCTGTGAGATCTTGTCCCTCCAAGCCTGCCTAATACACAGCTGGAGTGGCACTGCACACCTGGCCCTATTCCAACTTTAGCCACTTTGGCTTAAAAAGACTGAAAAGATTAAAAATTTCATGAAAACCAAGCAAAGCTGAGCAGTGCCACTGTGCAAAAGAGATTTTAAGGTTCTTTGGAGGAATCAAACCATGAGCTTGTGACAGTGGGGGAAACATGAGTTCAAGCTCTTCTGGGAATATTTTCTCTGTGTAAGAGAAAAAGTCATTGGACTTCCTGTAAGGTGATTTAGTGCAATGATGTTTCTCTCTGGCTCCCAGACAGTTTGGGCAATTCTGCAGCTTACCTGTACTAACAGGAAGGTTTGGGTCCATGGGGTTTGATCTTTCCAATGTTGAACTCTCAAAATTCCAGGAAGCAGCAGCCCTGGGGTAAATTTTGGTGTCATTGTGGGGCAGCATTCCAGAGAACATCACCCAGGCTGGAGGTGTCCAGTTTGCTATATGGACACCTGAGTCCCAGAGACAGGCAAATTGATACCTATCAATTGTCATATCTGTCTCTCTGCTAAACTTGGAAGCTCATAAAAATCACTTTATAATTAGGACACGGTGAGAGTGTGATAAAGCCTCTTCAACAGTATTAGTCTGAGGAAGCAGTTTTCATGTCTGGATGTGCACATAGCCTTTACACTGCTCTTATCTACATTTAGAAAAAAAAAAAATTACAGCAGATGTGAGGATCTCCTTTCTTGGACTGAAATATGGGAAGTCTGAGAGTCGTAGCGGAGCAAGGGCTGGAGCACAACTGTGAGACAACTGTGTATCAAGTAAACTCAGAACATCAATTGTCATGATTACTAAACCTGATAAGGAGGAGAAAAGCCACTGTGCAGCTGTGAAGAAGGTTGGACATTAAACACATAATCTGTATGATGTTCTTGGAAAAGTACTTCGGTTCTAGAAATCCCAGGAGCAGTCTGGGTTCTTTGCTCTGATTTAACAGTTGCATAAGCTGAAAAGATCCCAAAAGTCTGTGCTGTGATACCTTTGCTGAAAGACCCTGAAGGATGCTAAGTCGGATTAAATTGATTTAGCTTTGCCTATAGGCCTTTTCTTGAAGTCAGAGACTGAATTCTAGTTACAATACAACTGCAGAGCAATAAGCCCCCATTGCAATGCAACCCTTTTGAAAGCCTTTTGGGAATGGCTTATTAAGAAATAAGAATATAAATTTCTTGAGAAGGAATAAAATACAATTTACCCACTTGAAAACCCAACTGCTTAAAAAACAAGAAGAAAAACCCCCAAACACCTACAGGTTTATTCAGAATTCATGCAGAATCCTGAATTCATTTGATCAAAGAAATTGCAGTTACTCTCCTTCTCACTGCCCTCCTCCCCCGTAGAATGCAGGCAAACAGTGGAGAGGAAAATCCTCATCTTTAATTTGAACTTTATAAAGCCCTGACAGATCCATCTGCTTCATTCTTTGTAGGAAAAAACACATGCTAATGATTCTGACTTCATTAATCATTAAAAAACAAATTATCTGAACTCTACCACATCACAGAATATAATACACAAAAGATTTCTACATATGGTGTCTTGCTCATAATTAATACTCCTGTCTTTTGTGGAATTGCATCAATCATGAATATTTCCCTTTGCCAATTTAGGTCATATTTTTTCATTTACAACTTAATTAATTTTGTTTACTGGATTTTTGGGGGGCATTGGTTTTTGTTTTGTTTTTCATATTTTTGTGCTTTCAGCATAAACTCTGTCTTGTAACAGTCAGTTTTTAGTAAGGCTGTGTAGCAAAATCAAAGTAGCATGTGATGAAATATTCCTGTCGTATTAAGAACCAACCTTTGTTCTTAAACATTTTTATAAAACATATAGTTTTTAAGTCAAAAGTCTTAAAGATTATTGAACTCTTGTTATGTATAACAAAAAATTGTGATGTGAGAGTATCTGATATGGGGATTTGGAATGAGACTAACTCAGATTAAACTGAGATTCTCGCTCTCCCTCACTATGGAAACACCCTGGTAAGAAAGTAAACAGTGGGTGCTTCTGCTCTGATTTCAAATTTGGTAATTTCTCAACTTGAGAGTTCAGACATAAAATAGTTAGGTTTGGGTTTGTTTGTAGTTTTCTGGTTGGGGAAGTGGACTTCACAGAAAGGAAAACAAGCACATGACCTCTTATCTCCTACCTGCTAACCGTATTACAGTATATACTAAAGAAAAAAAATACAGTCATGGAGTCACAGAGAGGTTAGGGTTGAAGGGAATTTAAAAATCATCTCCTGCACTTTTCAGTAGACCAGGTTGCTCCAAGCCCTATCCAACCTGGCCTTGGACACTTCCAGGGATGGGACAGCCACAACTCAGTCAAACTTCATGGTGTTTCTTTTCCAAACCCAGGAGGCCAAAAATCTGTCTTTGTTCTTTTAGAAAGAATAATATTTTTGAACAGAAGACCAAAGATCTAGATTTACTGAAAAGCTCTTCAACTTTAGGAAGAATTTGGACTGTGAAAAGTAAATCATTACCATACCTTAGGAGAGGAAAAAGCACCTTATGACATTTGTGCTAGAGCTGATTAAAAATTGTAAGTAATATTCACAAGCTTCATTTTCTGGAATATTCAGTGTCAGGAATCTTCACTACCATATTCTCCTCTTCTCATGCCCTGGTCAAAATTTGTCTTACTCTACAATTTACATCAGAGGCTCCCAGTAGGAGTGCTTCCCCCTCATTCCTCTGATCCTATTACCCATTTTAACCACACATCCATGAGCTCTCCTTTTCCACATCAAACCTAATCCGTTTATTTGTTTTAAGGTCCTTTCCGATCTGGCTTCTACTGAGCTTCTTAATTTCTTTTAATATGGTGTGAAGTAGTAATTCTAGTCCAATTAATTTTCCTTCTTTTTTAGTTCTCATGCACAGACAGTTTGCACACAGAAGCCAAATGAGCAGAGAATATGTACTCTGGACTGTGCACTGAACTGTAATTCATTTCCAAACTAATCCACATAGTGTTCGTACCTGTTCATTTTTTTGTGAACTAAGTCTTATTTTGTGAACATAATGTTCTAAAGGTTCAATATTTTAAAGGAGTTCAGGTATTTTATGTTCTTGATCATGTTCCATATCCTGTGTCCTCTGGATTGCTCATAAATCTGGGCTGGTTGGTTGCCATTTTCTCAGTGTTTCACTCCAGTGAAGCTGCAGACTTTGTGGGACAAAACTGGATAGTTCATCACATTTCCACTCCATTTGAATGTAACATCTGTCACTGGACATAAGACTGTTTACTGTCTTCAGCTGAATAAGACATTTTCCCCCATTCATAATGGGGAAAAAAAAGATTTTCTTGGAGCTGAAGGAGCTTTTTTTTTCTTTTGATTGCTCACATTAATCATAGACTCAGTTTTGATTTCCTGATGGTCTGAGACTGCCTTGGGAGTAGTAGCACCAGCTATTTCCCCCTGACTTCTGCTTTTTGGAGGGAGGAGATAGGGAAGGAGGGAGAAATACCAGCATTAAGTCATGACTGTCTCTACAAGTCTGAGTATGGGGAAGAAAACAGTAATGGAAACTGCTTTACTGCCCTTGATAAAGAGACCAGGGCATTTGCTGAAATGCTATTCCAGCTCTTCTCCTGCTGCCCAGCTGCACATGGGGAAAAATGTGCTCCATCCAAGGAGAAAGTCAGTTGGTTGTTTTGAACTTCCATTGCTTTTGAGGCTCCAGTTGTGAGCATTTTTTTCCATTTGATGTGCCCATGGGATGTAGGGTAGGTAGATATTTCCTGGGATGTTGCACCAAGCCCTCTTCTTCAACAGGCAAACATAAAATTAGCAAACTCCATTTTGAAATTAATGAAACTCTTTATCCATACCTTGTCAAATTATTCAAATCTTTCTCTCCATACTCAAATCTATTACCTTTAAGATTCCACTTCAACATAGTTTTCATGCCATTTATTTTTCTTGAAGGCATTTTTATTGCATTCCAATACAGTTATAGAGCCTGCTAGTGCGGTTGATAGGTTATATAACCTGGTGGTCACAATTGCTATTTAAACTCTGCTTTAAATATTTTTATTTCTAAACCGCTTTCTTAAAATCGTATCAAAACGGTGCTTGAAGAAGCCTGAGTTTCACGGGAAATGTCAGGAAAATGGTGTTATGGTCTTTGACCGTGATGTTTTTCATCTCAGAGGCTGTGGATCCCCACATGGTAAGAGCTAAATCACATCCATGTGAGAGTACCAGGAGGAATTATCGTACTCACTGCCCAGAATCTGACCTTTCTCCTGGAACAGCTGTCCATTATGTCTAAGATGTATTCAGGCAATCTGGTTTTCATATTCAATAAATAATTTTTTGGGTTCTTTTCATATACTTTTTCTCATTGTGCTTTTAGTAGCCAAACTCACAGAGATTTCACAATCACTTTGAGGAGTTCAGTTTGCAGACAAATAACCATTTGATATTGAGCTCAAAATTAGCTTTACTGAATTTCCAGCTGTGGTTTTCTTTTTATTTTTGCTTTGCTTTTTTGGTTTACTAATGAAGTCTGTCCCATCTCTACTACTTTAAAAATTAAAAATCCTTTCTTTTCTTAATGCTCAGTTTTTAAATGCACAGAGATAGTTATCATCTCTCTCCCCCCAGCCATCATTCAACCATGTTGTACATAATTAGTTCTTTTAATCTTTGCTAATAATGCATCATTTCATTAAAAGCCAGCAAGACACTTATTATAAAATGTACTTTCATTCATTTCAGCAGAGCTATGTCATGTCCTAGAAAAGCCCATGTCAGAGCAGCCTTAAGTGTCCTCCTTGCCAATTTTAAAGTGAGCAGTAGGTCCTGCAGGTAGTAGAAGAGGTTTTTCATAATGACAGTTTAGCTGGAATCACTGGTTAGTCCAGTTTAGATTTCCTCCCTGCTTGGTCTGCAGCTGGACAGACAATCTGGGCAGAGAGAAGCAGCACTAATAAAGTGCTTGTTCTCCTTTTTCTTTGGAGAAAAAAAAGATGTAACACCAGGTTTGGTGGCATTTATGGTATGAACTGTAGGCCTACCTGAGCTGTTCTTTGCCCTAGTCGTTTCTTCATGCCACTTGGCAGAAACACTCCCCGTGCCACATTGCATCACTTTTCATGGAAGTTTAATGTGAAAATGCAAGACATATGCTGTACCTTTCTGCATGTGCACAGGATGTTCATGTCAGAAAGAAAGTAAAATATTATTATATTTAGAATCTATTGTGCTTATATGCTGGAGCAAAACTAGGAAGCATTACAAATATAGGTTGTTACTTTTGTAGGTGGGAAAAAAGATAATTCTGCATCTCAAAATACATGCCACCATTCTTAATTCAGGGGGTTTTTCTGTTTGAGATCAGGATAAAAACGGCCTCTGGGATTCAGTGTAAAATCATGGAATCACAGACCAATCCATAAGACAGATTGGAAGGGAGCTTGAAAGATCACCTGGTCCAGCTTTTACATGGGATTTACATGGGATTATTGAGTACCCTGCCCAGTCACCTCTGAGAAGTGCCAGGGATGGGGACTCTACAACATTCCTGGGGAGGTTGTTCCAGTGGTTGATTGTTCTCAGTGTAAAAAATTTCTTTTGTATATCTGCATGAATCCTCTTCTGGTACAACTCATGCCTGTTGTCCCTTGCCTTCTTCATGGGCTGCTTGAGAGCCTCCACCCTCTTTGTAGCCACCCTATAGGTATTAGAATTCTGTGATGAGGGTCCCCCAGAGTCACCTTCTCTCCAGGGAAAAAAGACCCAAATTATTCTGTCTTTCCAGCCCTTTAAACATTTTTGTGGCCTCTTTCAGACCATTTCCAATCCATCCACAACTTTCTTGAATTGTGGGGACCAGAACTGGATACCATACTCCAGGTGTGGGCAGTCACAATAAAAACTGGTTTGTGTTTCTTTATGAAAAGAATATATAGGGTGATCTTATTGCAGATCTAATAAGGTGGATTTGCTCACAAGGCTTTTAAGTTTTGGTGGGGTTTTTTTTATCCCACATAATTAATCCATATCTTTCTTGGCTAGTGTGTTTTAGCATTTTAAATCTTCTCTCTCGTCTTCCTCAAACTCAAACTTTTTTTGTCCTCAGGGAGCTATTTTGTTTCTGTGTTTTTCTAGCCTGCTGCTGAGTGGAATGTAAGACTATAAAGACTCTGGAAATTTTGCCTTGCTCATTATTCATTACCCTTGCCACTACTGATGGTGACAAATGTCATTACTTTAACGACCATCGTTACCCATTGTCATAATTAAGGGAGATCATTTGATGACACCAAATATAACATTCCTTAATGCATCAAATTAAGGAAAGATGTCATGACTAGGTACACAACTTTACCCATAATTTTTAAAGATGAATTAATAAATTAAACACTTTCTCCTCATTGATATGACAACATAATCTTTTTAAAAGTTCACAGGGGCAAAGGCATAGTGTGCCAGATGGTAGTTTGTTCTTATTGCCTCCCAGTTGGTGATGACATGGGAAGCTGGATTCCTCCACCACTTTTGGGGGCTTACCAGAACGTTTCATGATTGCCAGTTATGCCTGGCTTGTGTATGGCTGCACCTCCCTAAAGAGTTTATTAGTCAAGTCACCCTCAAGTGAGTGTAGCTCAGTTATTGTTATAACTGACAAATGTATCTGTAATTTAAATGATGAGGATCTGGATCTCTGCAACAGAGGGTCATGAGCCATGGACCACGGTGGATGGTCTGGAAGATATTTCAGAAGGCTGAAGAAGTCTCTGGACCACTTCTTGACAGAAACCATGCTGTATGAAGTAGCAGTGCTCCATAATATAAATGGAAATAGTCCTGCATAACAGAGAAAGCTAATGAAGGTCTGGTCATGGTGTCAGATTCTTCCATTTCAGCGGGTGGGGTCCACAACTGAGAAAGATTCTCCACTTTTGTTGGGCAGGTTTACTGGATGGATACTTATTTGGGCTGTGTGCTGATGGTCTTGATGTTCTTTGAGATCTTGTAGGCCGTCAGTGGTTAGATATAAGAAGGAAGTTTTGTACAACAAGGGTATTAAAACACTGTCACAGGTTGTCCAGAAAGGTGGTAGATGCCCCATCCCTGGAAACATGCAAGGTCAGGTTGGATGGGGCTATGAGCAACCTGGTCTAGTTCAGGATCATGGAATCACAGAATGGTTTGTGTTGGAAGAGACCTTAAAGAACATCCTGTTCCAGCCCCTGCCATGTGCAGGGACACCTTCCACTAGCTCAGGTTGCTCCAAGCCCCGTCCAACCTGGCCTTGGACACTTCCAGGGATCCAGGGGCAGCCACAGCTTCTCTGGGCAACCTTTGCATGGCCTCACCACCCCCTCAGGGAAGAATTTTTTCCTAATATCCAATCTAAACCTACTCTCCTTCAGTTTGAAGCCATTCCCAAGGTCCCTTGGGGGTGTCCTTGCAGGGTGTTGGAGTAGATGACAGGTCCCTTCCAACCCAAACTATCCTGTGGTTCTGTGATCGGTGCTGACACAGCAAAGAGTATATTCTGATCATGGGAGTCTGGATTTCTGTTTGATGGTAGGATCAGGAAGAATAAAACATATGGTAAGTGGGCACAGGGGAAGAGAAATTTAGAGACAGAACAGGAAATGAAAATAAAAGATTGAAAGATGGGAAATGAAAAATCCATAGAGTGTGGGTCAAAATGTGAGGAGAAACATTTGGCAGGCATGTGGAAGGAGGTTTAGCCATAGATTATTTTGGCTTTGTGACAGATTGAGGACCTCTAGAGTCACTTGTACAGTCTACAGTTTGTCTAAGAAATGGAGAACAGGTCACCTCATCTCTTTGCAAAAAGAGAAGACCTTCTTTCTCAAAGAGGGTAAAGTTCCACTGTCAGTGAGGATGTGACGTGCAGATCTTGTTATCACAGACTGAGAAAGAGCAGGAGAATGGATGCTAAGCAGCAATTAAGAAGAGGATATACTCTAGTACAGCTCTTGAGACAGGAATCCCTTACCTCAGAATGAACATGATTTTTGAAACATTGACGTTGTATGCAACTCATGTAGCTGTATGTATGTTAATAAACTGGAAATTTCTGTCTGAATATTAAGAGGTACTGACTTTGTTTAGCTTGTGAATCCAACGAAATCAGTGCAGTGGCACAGCTGCAAACTTATTGGCTACCTCTCAGTCACATTCGCTGATACAAGAGCAAAAATGTCTGTAGGTTTGCAGTTCTAATTTAATACTGAGCCTTACTTCTGACAGTAAGAACTACTCCAGAGTTTAAAATATGAAAAATTATGCCCTTCAAAGTTCTGGACAGTATTTTTTTTCAGGACATGCAGTCATTTTTTAAAAATTTATTAGGGCTTGTCGGTAGATCAATGGACATTTACACCTGCTGATTCAGATTGATAAACTGTAAAATGTTTTGCACTTTCTACAGACTTTTTTTCCTTTGAGTAACAGGAAGAACTCTTTGAGAACACTTTCAGCCTCAAGGACAGAATACATAATTGTGTTCATGAGATAAATCTATCACAATAGGGAAA
>NW_008239671.1:2369886-2371658 GCF_000691975.1 Corvus brachyrhynchos
GGAAAGATTAAAGCACATTCTACCTCCCCATCTCAGGGTTTAGATCTCAGCTTTCACTATAATTTAAATCAGAACGCTGCATAGTGGGTAATCTATATCCAGCCATTTTGCACATCTCACTGATTCCCACTCCATGCTAAACCATGACAAACTCTGCATTTCTGATGTTCCATAAAAACACAAGAATCACATCTAGGAAAGGAAAAAAACAAATAACCTCCCCAAAGTATTTCTTTCTCAAGAAACCCATCCCTCATTTTCTTCCTCTTCATTTTGGAACTGAGAAATGGATTAAAGCACAGCTGCGTAATTTACAGTGAGCCTGAGAGGGTGTTGAGTTCTGCACTGTTCACACCTAAAATAACACAAGAAACCAAGATCTAGATCAAAACCCCCCCATTTTTCTTCACTATCCTTAGTGAATATCTACTCTTTCTTGAATTAATACATCTGTCCAAATAATAGCTTAAGGAAAAGAAAGCCACCAAACCACCAAAAAACCCCACAAAACCAAAAAAACCACCATTGCCAATCAGTGAAAAGTTATCTTTGGGGGCTATGTACAATGCATGCTTGAAAGTGTTTTTAGCATTTTAACCGTGATGGAGGGTCTGTCCTGTTAATGTTGCAGTTTCAGTTAGGGACATGGGCATAAGGGTTGTATAACTTCAAAATGCATGAAGAGGTTGTCCCTTTTCTAAAGAACTACTGTCCATTAAATAAAACAGGGTGATAATAATGGACAAACTATGTCTAATATTTCTTTATGTTTTCATCATATTTGCAGTCAGCATCCATAAAGACACGTTTAACTTACTGTTGCCTACAGTGTAGCATATTCTATCTTTCTCTGTGGAATTCTTCCTTCTTGGCTTCCACTTCTCAGTACCTCAAAGTTAATGCAAGGTTGTTGACCAAATACTCTGCCACTACACTGAGACAATACAAAGGAACTTCAACTAAATCAAAGGAAATCTTGTAAAGTTATCCTGGTTTCATTCCGTGTCAGTGAACTTATTAATTTAATATATTTTAAACATTTTATTTGTGAACATCTTTGATAAAATATCATTGTGTGACACTGAACATTCAGTAAACCTGAGGAAATGGCCTCACCTTGCCCCAGGCAAGGTTTAGATTAGAAATTAGAAAAAAACTTTTCGCAGAAAGGGTTGTAAAGCTTTGGTACAGACTGCCAAGAGCAGGGGTAGAGTCACAGTTCCTGGAAGTGTTCAAAAAAACATGCATATGGCACTTTAGGATGTGGTTTAGTGGGGAACATGGTGGTGGTGCTGGGTTGAAGGCTGGATTTGATGATATTACAGGTCTTTTCCAATTATATGACAGAATGATTGTAGCCTCTGCACTGAAAAAAGAGTGGAAGTCAATTGGATATGCAAGTTCAGATTAGTATATATTGAGACATAAATAATTATGGTTACTTGCTTTTCAGGAAGATTCTCAGGATTATCTGAATTTAACTTCACAACAAACTCTCTGAATGTCTCTGTGAATCTGTATTGAAAAGTCCTGTTTAAGAAAAGACATTTGATGAGATGAGTCTCTGTCTGCTCAGTTCTGAGAACTGCAACACTTCACTAACTGTTTAGAAGGCATGGCAAGAAATAAAATCAATTAATGTAAAACAACAATTTTTTGCAATTTAATAGAGTTTAATATAAATACGTCTTTCAGAGCTGCCAGGGTGTCTCTAAGTTCTTGTTGTTATAGGCAGCTTACGACATTTTTATTCAGGACTGAAGGGAAGCTGT
>NW_008239671.1:2371706-2400515 GCF_000691975.1 Corvus brachyrhynchos
AGTCTGTAAAGTGGCAACTCATGATAATTTACTTCTCAGGGATCTGTAAGATTTTATAAATATTTTTAAGAGTTTTGAGATGCTTGGATGAAGTGTATGATAAAGTGAAATTGAAAAGATGTGCAGAGTTCAAGTGTGCTTCTTTGGTGACGTTTCGTGTTGTGACTGCTGTGTTTGGCTTAGGTTGCCCAATATTCTTCCTGGCTTATGTGCTGGAACACACAGCAACTAAAATACCCTCTTCAGTTTAGTGTCCAGTGTCTGCATGCTTCCCTTCCCAAGATAATGCAGACTGTGTATAGAAATAACATTTTCTTGCTTGTGAGCAGAATCCTTGTATGACTGAGGAAAACAGGGAGTGATGGGAACATTTGCGAACTGAACGCTGGTAATGAGTAAAAGTGCAAAATCTCTGACCCCCTACAGAAGCTCTACTACATCTACTACTGCCTGTGTAGCCTTGGGAATATTCTTCATGGTTTTAACTTTCAATTCCTCTTACATTAAATGGAGATCAGCTTTTTTGAGTGCTTTTGTTTGGTTTGTTTGGGTTGGTTTGTGTGTTTTTATGTTTAGATGTCCCAGCTTTGTATTCTTCCCAAATGATGTTTCCCATGATTGAAGCAATGGTCCTCTTGTGTACTTCAGGATGCTGCCTCAAGATGGAAAAATCTTCTTTTTCCAGGTTCTTTCATAACAACAGAACATAAGGGACTTACCTGAGAAGGCAGTGCCAATATTTGTATGTTGTACCTGAAGATTTGTGGGTATTCTGCTTTGGATTTTTTTTTAACCTCTTTTCCCTGCTTGAACAATTTAACTTGATGCCAACTTCGTAATACAATTCATCTTTTAGCTCCAGATAGATTTATTCTTGAGTGCTTAGAGTGTGATCTTTAAGCAGTCTGAATAACAGACCTGGGAAATGCAGTTAGAGTGGTTCTGTCACTAAAAGTGAAATTGTGAATAATATGTTGCTCTTGGCACATAAAAGACCCATGTCCAGTGATATTTGTGCTTGAAGTATTACTGTGAGCTGATAATTGGAATGCTGGTCTCCTCTAGAAGGAGATGCTTCACATTTTTAACCCAATATTCTCATTCTAAGGGCTTAATATTTTAAGAGTTTTGAGCTGTATTAGATTAAATATTTTTTGGAGGCTGCAAATCTTATCGTGATTCCATCCCTATAAAGTACTCTGCAATTTCTTTCTCATTTTATGCCACCGTTTGGTCATTTTTCAGACAATAGCACACTGATTTTTTTTTAAGTTGATGGCATACTTAGAACAATTAAGTTTAGCATGGCATAAAACATGTTAAAATTTGGCTTGACATTGGACCTCAAAGGTAATTTTAAAGAAATTGCTGTACTGCCACATATTAGTGGTGGCCTGTTCTTTACAGTCCTCCAAGGACTAGTAATAAATTCAATTCTACCCATATATTTTATGAAAATTTTGCTTGTTTTGTCTGGGGTGGTTAATTTTCTTCCCAGTGGCTGGGGTGGGCTTTGCTTTTTTAAACTATCTTTATCTCAACCCACGAGTTTTGTAGCTTTTACACTCCCGATTCTCTCTCTGATCCCTCTGGTGGGGGAGTGAGCAAGGGACTGCGAGGGGCTTGGCTGCTGGTTGGGTTAAACCACTGCAATAATATAACCTGAAATTGTAAATTTTGTAGTATTCAAACATAACTCCACTTTCATGGAGTACCAAAAATTGCTCAAAAGCTTGGAGAGTTTTATAATATTGGTGCAGTTAGCTGTATAAGACATAGATCGAGTGGGAAAGTATCTGATACTGGAAAGGTCATTGAACCAACAGAAGCATCTTAATATCCAGAAACTCAACAGCTGGACAAGTCATGGGAAGGATACAACAGAGCTTTTGATTAGCCCAAGAAAAATTGAATGCTCTCAGTTTAGGATCATTGTGAATCAAGAGCAAGAGATTTTCTTAAGAGATTCCACCATCCTACTATAACATGTTGAGGTTGGTGCTGAATTTGGACTGACTCCAACACCTATATTAATCAGCTATTAATAATTCAGTGTCTGCTTGGAACTCCTGCATAAAAAGAAGACCAAAAAGATTATGTAGTATATTCCTAAACTGAATCAATCTTATTTTTAATGGGTTCATATCAACGTATCTGTTTCAAGGATTACACTCAGATTTGAACCACTTCAAGACTTAAATTACTACTTTTTTCATTTTAACCAATTTCAGTAAGAAACCTTGCCTATTGGAAAGTTCTAGAATTCATGACAGAAAGTTCTATATTGAGCAATTTCAAAGCACGCACCAGTGATTCTTTAAGGTTTTTATTAAAGCCAGCACCAAACTTTAAAATCACAGTTGTACCATCAATGCAATGAAACATAGCACACACAGAGTGTTTTTTATTCTTCATGAAAGATTTCCTAACATGTTGTAGATCTTAGTTTTTGCATATTCCATTAATGAAGCAGCTCCAGGTATGAAGTGCAGCACTTTTGCTTCAGAGTAGCCATCTGTTATGGTGTGGCCATCGTGACGGTGACTCATTCTGGGTGGATGAAGTCTGTAAGCACTGGGATTCTTGTCATCTTTCATCTGCACGACATTTCATTCTTTTATGGAACTCTACCAACTGTCTGGAGCACAGCAGTACTTGGATGCCTGTATTGTTTTCAAAGAAACTCACAGATTTGCAGAACCTCAGGCACATTTTACAATCCTGCTTTCCCTCTGGATTTGTGGGAGGACTGAGAAAAATGTTGAAACTATCCCTCCTTCACACAGAATCACACTCTCCTGTTTCTGCAGAACAAGCCTCTTGCATATGCTTCTGATACGATTTTACTTCTTCACCCATGATCTACAATTTTGTTAAAACTCTACTTTCCTTCTATCCTGGTGCTAAATGTCATCCAGGATTCCAGAATTTTAAACCATGGGAATGGTAAATGGAGCTGTACTGGGGGACTAATTCTGATGTCTTAAAGTGGTTTTATGGTCTATGAGTAATTACATACCTTGTTGAAACCAATAGGCTTGAAAATAAACTGTCAGGAGCTCTGTGCCCTGGCACATTTTACCATTCCAACCTTCTGATTATCACCAAATCAATGTTTTGCTCACTGAGGCTTATGCTATTTGATGAAACTTTGAGCCTGATAAGCTACTATCAGGTGCAACCCTGCTATGAGCTGCTAAGGTCAGGTTCCACTTTTCTGGTCACTTAAAGCCCAGTGTTTGAATGAAAAAAATGTCTATCAGGTCTTGGACTCATGGATTTCAGTGTAATGTAAGAAAAGTACTTGAAGGTAATTTTTCTATTGCTAGACAGGCAAGCAGGTACAAAAATTCCACAGAGTAAAATTTTCAAGCTGAGCTTAGTTGGTTAATTATGGTAAAATCCAATCTTTTTCTGTTCCCCTGCAGGTTTTCGTAATTTTAACATTTTTTTCATTAAAGAACAGTTTAAAAATACCAAATAGTTTGTTCTCTCAATTCACTCTGATAAGAACAGGTCTAGTATTTAAAGGAGAACAGTGTTACTTCCCATGGAACTCTTTCTACATTTTCTGCACAAAATGTAAAAGGTAAAGTTAAAAAGGAAAGTTCACCTGCAAGTTTTAGGTTGGACCATAAATACTTGGTAGATTATACCCGAATCTGAAACAGCTGTTTTTTGTAACAGGCATAAGGGAATGCTACCTAAGAAGCTTTGTGTAGCTTCCAAGGAAAAATGAGGACAGCAGGTCCTTAAATTACAGTAGTGAATACTCTACAAAGCAGGAGAAAAGGCTGCATTAATGTCTAGTTTGTCAAATACCCTTTTCCTTGGTCATTTTCCATTGCAAAGCAGGAGGGAAATGTCTCTTTCTTCTACCCTGTAATTTAGCTGGTTTAAAAAGGGTTCAGCTTCAAGATTAGGCACCTAAACCAGTTGCCAGTGAGGGCACGTCTACCAGTTTCGGCTAAGCTTGTACTGCAGTAGCAGGAGATAAAATCAACACAGTCAATGCAGGTATTCAGGACTCTCACAACAGAATCTATTGTGAACTCTGGAGCTTTTTAGATTCCACTGACTGACCTCTGGTGACCTGTGACAGGATCTGAGGGAACAGCTGGAACTGCGTCAGCAGAGGTCGATGTGGGATGTCAGGAAAATCGTCTTTCCCCAGAGGGTTCTGGGGCACTGCCCAGGCTCCCCAGGGAATGAGCACAGCCCCGAGGCTGCCAGAGCTCCAGGAGTGCTTGGAAAATGCTCTCAGGCACAGGTGGGATTGTTGGGGTGTCTGTGCAGGGCCAGATGTTGGACTAGATGATCTTGATTGGTCCCTTCTATGTCAGAAAATTCCATGAATTTCTGACTTTAATTCAGTTGCCCAACCACACATTCCCTAGGAAAAACCCTGAGATGTCCAGGCCAATATCCAATTTCTGGTCACAAGGGACATGAGTCTTTTCCAGATGCTGCATCTTGTCTGCCAACCCCACCACCAAGCTAAGTTTTGAGCATGTTTGTCTGTGAGCTGAACCTCACCCTTTGTTTCCTTAACTCAGTGTTTGTGTTAATCTTTTTGTTGCTCTAAATTAGGGAACTTTGAAACTTCCGAAAACGTATTTCAAATTGTGATGTAACATGGGAAAAAGTGGGATAAAGGAAAGATGTATATTCTTTCAAAATACTCCTTGTCTTTGTATGAGATAAGAAATAATGTTTAGAGGACAAGGTCCTCATTAAAATGGCAAATACAGCCCTGTGTGCAAAACCAAGTCAATACTGACAAAAAATATAAAACTAGTATTGCTTATAGATAAAGTAGTAAAGAATGAGCATTGCTGAATGAAAAAGGTTCAGAAAGAGAAGAAGCTATAGTTGCTCTGGGAAGGCAGCCTATCAGTAATAAATGAATAAATACATAAAACATCCAAGCATTTAACTCAGCAAATGAAGGTTAAGAGAGGACTTGCAGATGTTCTACGTAAATTCATCCTCTGAGACTTCTGAAAGTAAAGGGCACTTTAGTCCATCAGGAAAAAAAGAAGAAGTATAAGAAACTGTAAAACGCGCAAGTTTAACAATTAGTATCATTAGTCATTAGAACAACAACTCTATCATTTATCTTTGGATTGAAAATTAATGACTTCTTAAAAGACATTCTAGGTCAAGTACAAGTTTTTAATTTTGATGTAGCAATAGCTCGGAGAAATTTTCTAGTAAAATATTCAAAATATGGAGTTAATGAAGTGGCTAAACTGTGATGGTTTACAGATAAAAGGGGGAGAAAAGATACTTTTATTGTCAAATAATCAGATGATTTCCTCTGCCTGCATCAACACGACAGAAGTATGCATTAGTGAGATTTTTAAGAACTAGATAAGATTTTACTTATTGCCAAGAGCTATTCTTTCCTTGCTTTCCTGAGTTCATTTTTTAAAACTATTTTTTAATCGAAATGTCCATTTTCTATGTAGAATCTGTATTTGCTTGAAATAATCTAAATGGTAGAGTAGCCCCTTAGTATTACAATTTAAAGCCAATTGAGAAAAAAAAAGATAAACAGTGACTTACCCACTTATCAGACTTGAAATTGCACGTCAATTATATCTATTTCTGGCTTTGAAATAATTTTGGGCCAAAAGTAGGTGAGAGTACAGTAATAGATGGTGTATATTACCACAACATAGTATTTTGGCTATTTGCATATGCACATTGACTACCAAGGTATTACTTTGGTTATTAACATTTGCAGCAGCCAATTTACTGTTTTAATATATTATTTCATAAAACCGCAGTCAATTTGTACATTAAAAAATTGGGTGAATGGCACCAATTTTTTATGTACTGCAAGACTATTCTTATCAATTTTCACCTTCTGCTTTACAATTCAGTGTAGGTAAATGCAAGAAGGAAAGAATTAGGTAATGCACTTTATCTATTTTTTTAATTCCTGTGTACAATAAATCACACATAGTGAAGCATCTTCCTAAAGAGATAATGAAAATTGGAATTAAGAAGTATGAAGTGCGTCTTTGGAGATGAAATGAGAATAGCTGGAAAAATAGTGATTCATTAGTGTAATCCATAAGGGAAAGTGGAACAAGAGGGGGGGGGAAAAGTCTCAACATCCTCTTCTGATATGAGAATTATAAAAAATCTACTGACTAATGGTGGTTTGTGGGACAGATGGATGAAATTCACTTACTATATTTCTTGCAATTATTAAATGTCACAGGCATATATAAATAGTATGTATTTATTTTCCCTCCTGCTCTCTTTAAAAAATAAGCTCCAGCCCACCTCCAGTTTTGACTATCTGAAACCAAAACTGTAATCCTGAAGTTCAGCTGCCGCTTTACCCCAGATGCTCTTAAAACTCTTTTTTTCAATGGTATTTTCCCAAGCCTCTGAAGTTCTGCTTCTTGGCATGACCAGACCCTCAAAGCTCTTGGGTCATCAAAAACGTAGATGTGAACATCCCACCTCTGGGATACTGTCCTGCTGTAGGAAATAAAACTTCTGACATTATTTTCCCTTTTGTGTTTGAGTGTGGATTAAAAGAGAAACACTGGATTAATAGTCATGGATCAATTTCAATACCAGCTGGAGAGGATATGGACTCCCTTTGCTACACCTATACTTGAAATTATCTTCCTTTTCACTCCTTGTTTCTGGTGAGCATCTCACTCTGTAGGAAGTAATTAAACCTTTTCAGGAACTGCACTGCAACAAGGAACCACAATTTTATGTTCATTCATGCCCCCATAGACCTTAGCTGGCTGGGTAAGTGACCACAGAGAAAGAACAGGTTCATCCCCCAAGGGTGAGAGCTCTGGTTCCCCTGGAGCAGAGTGGGTGGATATCTTAACCCCTCAGGTGAATATCTTAGCAGATTGAAGAGGAAAGCTGCTGTTCACACAATCTTCACTTATTCCATGAGAGGCAGAGAAGGTTCAATGAGAGGGGTGGGAAGTCTCCTATTTCCCTGTACAATAGTTGCAAGCCACTCACTAAGCTTTCTTTACAATGAGATTTTTCTCACCACTTCCTTCTTTTTCTTTTCTTTAAAAGAAAGGCACATCTGCTGCTGTGATATTGAAAGGTAGATCACAAAGACCTTCCTCCAGTAAATGGTTTGTGCTATTGGTGCCTAGTGACAAAAAAAAATTATTCTATTTGAATACCAAAGTCCTGGAGAGTGATTAGATTTAAAAGGTAACCTATTTCCAGTGCAGGACCTAAAGTAACCCAGTTGTAGATCTGATAGGCAAAGAATTAGGCAGAAAAACGTAAAAAAAATTAAGTTTTCACTTACAGTCTAATAAAGTGTAACTTGAATTGTCTGACTGTTTTTATGTAGCCAGAGAATGGTTTTCTGGAAACTGAGGGGAAAAAAACGCAACAGAACTAAAGACAATCAAAGAAAAAAGAGCAGGGATATGACAGTCCAAACCACAAGAAGTGAGAAAATAAGGCTGACAAAGGTGAATTAGAAAGTGCCTCTATTTCAACAGAGAAATTCTTTCGACAGTTAGAACTAGGAGTCTATAACAAATTAGTAACTAGAAAAGAAAGTGAAGAAGGAAACTGAAGGAAGCAGGTTCTGGCCTAATAACATCAAGAAGCAGCACCAGGACCTACAGTCCCCTGTGGTGAGGCATAATGTTTGAAGTATCTCGCTTAATTATAGCTCTACTAATTTGTGATAGTTGTTAAATAAATTTACTGTATCCTGTAGTTTTTGATAATGAAATACTGGTGAAATGGCATGAGGCTTTATTTTTGCTTCAGAGTCTCACAGTAAGCCAGAGCAGGCATTTGGCCACATGGCTGAGGATGCCCTGCTTGCTTTTGTTTAAGCTCTGCTTGGTGAACACATCAAAATGTTTCCCTCAATTGGAAGCCCAAGCAGATTCCTCATGTGGGTAATGAAGGTGAAGTCCCCTAAAATTAAGGCTTCTAATATTGAACATGATGGTACATAAACCCTCCTCTGCATCTGAGATTTCATTCTCCAAAACAAGAACTGCTTTGCAGTAGTTGTACTAATTTTGGAGTCACTTTGGATACACCCTGGAGTCACAACTGATAGCAGGATTTGATTGCCAATAGCATAGACTTAACTGTAGGAGTTATGAATGGGGAAGTACAATTAGGTCGTGGAGAAGAATTGTGCCCCCTGGTATCTCCTCATTTTACACCAGATTCATTTAAAATGAAGCTATGCCTCATTGTTCTTTAGATAGTCTCAAGAGGCTCTGGCAGCTGGATTAAGCAGAAATTCTTCCTGATAGTAACACAGTGATCAAAGCACTCTGGAATGACTGCACGCTTACCAAATGTATTTCTACAAAGCATTATGTATGTATTTTACAACCAGAATAAATGTGCTGGCAACTGAAAACTGGAAGCTTGTTACTAGAAATTATTTTTGCAAACTGTACTTATCCAGCAGCAATAACACATTTTAGCATCTGCTGTTACCTTCCTGAAGCGTATGGATTTATCTATTACTAGGAACTTAATAAGCCCAGTGCCTTGATCAGCTCTTTCCAAATCTCTTTATCATAGGAGGAATTGTTTAGGGAATTGCAGCCATGGTGTGTCATAATGTGTTTAGCAAATGACAAATGCAAACATGTTGAAATGCATCTGCAGAGAAGGAAAAAATGCATTTCCTGGGCTGGATACTCTTTGGACTGTGGAAACAGTCTAAAATCAAATAAATACCTAGAATGTATCCTGTAGAAAACCCCACCAAAATCACTGTCTGTGGAAGCAGATGAAGTAAATGATGGTTATAAAATATGTGCTGGAATGGGCTGGGTTCATCAATGTACTAGAACTGTTTCACTGTGAGGGCAAGAAGCAGCAATCACAGTTAAATCAGTCTCATGGCTGATTTGCATTGTTTGACTGAGACAAAGCATCTCAAGCAGCAGAGTACTCCTTAAAAGTTCATATCTCTGCAGTGCCTTTCTCCTTGTTTTTTATTGTCCATCACAGAAGTCCCAGTTTTGCTCTTTCCTAAATTATTCTCAATACCAATGAACAAAGGCAAACAGAATCCACTTGATTCTTAACCTGATCATTAGTAGTTCTTCTCTAAGAAAGACGTTCTGGGATTTTGGACTTAGATGCTCCTCAATGGTGCCCTAGTGCCACGTTTAGACAAGCCTTAAACCTGTTTTGTTTTAAGGTAGTCTTGGTTCTCATGTTCTTGCATCCTATTCCTGCCCCTTGTTGTGTTGTTTCTCACGTTTTTTAGAACTGTCTGTTTTCTTCACCTCTCCTATGCTTTATCAGCCATTTTAAATGGTTATATCAATAACAAGCAGAGATAATTTCATCACATCATTTTATCACATCCTCTGTGGAATATTAGCTCATTTTATATTTCATCCACTTGCTGCGGACTTTAATATAATTTATGTTATCCCTGAGTCACTTAAATGCAGATAAAAACATTCTGCATTATAAAGTCATCTTCTCCTTATGTCCTTGCTTGGCAGCTCCTTTGGGGTGGGCATGGCAAAGACTCCTCCCTCTGATTATACAAAGAGTGCCTGCAATGCTTTTGAGGAATCTCCTCAAAGATAATTTTCACAAAGAGTTGGTGGAGAAGCCACACATTTTCACTTTCTGTCTTCCATTGCTGCCTGTTTTCTACAAACTTCCAACTTCAGCTTCCAAATCTTGAAAATCTACTGCAATCTCAGGGCAGCAATTCTACTCTGTTTTCTGTAAGGCCCTGACTGTACCTTGCATCAGAACTGTGTCCTCTTAGCATTTCCTGCTCATGGCAGTGATTCTGACATCCAGAGTTACAATGAGAATACTGTGGAGGCCTTTTCAAGATGGAATGAAGGAGCACAGTCCTCTAAACCTTGACCAGTCCAGCTGCTAATTTCATGACCAGTCCTGTTGGTTTGGAATAGTCATCAGAGGCATAGATTGTTCAAACAGGTGAAAAAAGATTGGCACCAATCTTCTCCATTTGCTCAGTGTGGTTGGGCTTTTGTCCCTCTGTTCTGTGTGATTCTGGGAGAAAAGTCAATGACTTGTATGACTGTGCTGAAATATCTATCAGCCAAGGCAGAGCAAATGGGTTTCATTGCATAAACTCCTAGAAAGTAACAGGATACAAGTCTGCCTATGAATTACAGAATAATGACATATGTAATAATAAAAGTTGACTGCAGTCCTGCAAGGATAACTGTGAAGCAGCAGCTGTAGCATCTTATGCACACACTCATAGGAGAAGAGTGAGGCTGTGGCTCTTAAGTACAAGCTGACATAACTACCAAATATTTACCAGGAAGTCTGTGGTAGCATTTCATTAAAAGAGTGTTGTGTTGTCCTTCTAGACAGAGCATTTAACTGTTATTTCAATTCCCTAAACAGCCACAGTTGCTGCTGATTTATGAAGACCAACTTGATTTCCTTTGTATAAGTAATTAGCAATCTGTTCCTAGATTACTGGATTTATACTTCACAGAGTTTATATTTCCAAATCACTTTGGAAAGATGCCAATCTATTGTAACTCTTTTAGCTGACTGTAACTGTGGTGTCTGACCTTCCACCCTTCCAAGTGTCTCCCTCACTGATGAGGAATGAGTGGTGTGTGATGCTGGTTGCTGGCTGGGGTTTCATCACAACACAGATTTAGGACTGTAGCAGGAAGAAGTCAAATGTCTCAGGAGGCAGGTGCAAAGCAAAGCTCTCTGTGCAATGTGTTAAGTGTTCTAATGAACTTGAATCTACATTAATCCTCACTAGCTTTTAAGTTCAAATAGGCAAATGAGTGTGAAATTACCTGAAATCAGGTTTTAAATATCCCTTTTTTACCACTGTAATTTTGCAGGTCACAGGCTTTAGCAAAGGAAATTGAATCCTATAAAGCATTAAAACAAGAAGACAAAGAAAAGAATTTTAATGGAACTATAAGGAAGCAGTTATAAGTATCAAATCAAAATTGTTTATCTGTCGGTCCTCAAAGACAGTAGGGGAGGCAAAAAAATAAAGACTCTATCTCTTAGATGTAGTGGTAGATTTAATTTAATTGGGAACAGACATTCTCAGTGAGACAGTGGCAATTAATGTCTGAGTGCGAAGAATCAGGTTGGGGAACAGACTTTTATGAGGATGAGTAACTGAGAGTTAGCCCATGACTACATCAGCTACAAGTGAAACAGAGTTTCAGGTTTACCCAGCTGATACAAAATATGTTGTGATCCTTTGTCAAAGATAATCAATCTATCAACAATTTGATAAGTCTTCGGGTATGCTTATTAAGAGTGACAAGTGGCTATTTTGGGCAGAATGACAGTACACACCTCAGTCTGTTTTTGCAGGAAATAATATTTAGATTATGTGAGAAATATACTTTAGTTCATGATACAATTTGATGATTCGCTGAAAACATCCACTTTTAAAGAGATTGAAATCAAACTAGAAGGTAAAATGCTTCAGTTACTTAAATACCAATAGCATAAGGTGATTATTGAAGCAATAGGGCACTGGTCTCCATAAAATAACCTTTTGCCAGGAGCTGGGAAATCCAGCTCTGCCATCACCACTACGTGGGATGGAGCCCAGTGTTCCTGGAGATGGCTGAACACCAATCTGTCCACAGGGAGCAGTGAATTAATGCCTCGCTTTGCTTTTCTTGGAATATAAAAATAGATACATTGGAATACATCTATATTGATTTTTACATTTGTCGTGTTCCTATTCAGCCAAGAAATATAGTAATTGGAACCTCTGTTGACATTTACATGTTAAAAATGTTTTTCCTGTCAAAGTTAGCAGCCCAAATAGCTTGTGCAGAGCTACATTCACGAGGATATCACAGAGACTGCATCCCAACACCCTTTGACATTTAACTCAGTAGCAGAACCAGTGTAAATGAACCCTTCCCTTCTTAAATATGAGAATAATCCTGATAGTGTGTCTAATAAAAGGGAGGTTTCTCCAAAAAATGTTCTCTCCCATTCCCTATGATATAAATAATAAAATAAATATGGCATAATATTGCATTTCTGACTGTTTATTATTTATGCTGAAAGTTCCCTCCACAGATAAGCCTGGTTATCTTTCATCAGTGGCCCTTGGAACTTTGGAATGGAATAGTTGTGAGTATGCACATTTTACATTTGGTGTGTAGAAAATCAGGCACTGAATTGATGAGGGAGGGAAGATGTTTATTTAGCTTGATTAAGAACCAGAACATATTTTCTCCACTTTCTGCTTTGTCTCAAGTTTTCAGTGTGACTTTTGTACAGTTTTTTCTCCCTGTGCATGCCATACTTCATCGTCAAAAATGGGCAGAGTATGGCTTGATTTCTTTCACTCTTTAGTTATTTAAAATATGGTGCCTTGTTATAGTATTTGCTGCAATGAAGCTCCAGTGTTAGTTTCTATCACTAGGTAAATTCCAAATATCATTTATCTGATGTGGGAAATGTGGCATAAAGTGGTGAATTATGTTCCCCTTCAGCCCCCCACACTGGAGCTACAACTCTACTCTTCCTCCACCTTTGGTCCCTCTCCCAAAACCTTAAAAAGGTTTACCTTGGAAGCTGGCAGGAAGAGTAATATGAAGAATGGACTATTAGAGCTTTGAATTAGGGAAAGCATTAAGCATATTGAATTCTTTTCTTTCATAGCAGCACATTAGTAAAGAGTCAATTATTAACTCTGCTACTTGATTTATTCCAACATTTTGAATGTATTAGAGGTCAATGTATTTAAGGGTTTTTTTAAAAATTATTATTTCAAGTGGAAATTAGGTTCTCGGAGGGTAAGTAGATTATAACAGATCCCAGTTCCTGGGCCCATGCACTGCTGTGTCAGTAGGATTTATTGTAAGTCATACCTTCAGAGAATAAGAATTAAGTGTAATTTTCACTTTTAGTTAATGAGATTATGTGCTGTTCAGTAGGTATTTTCAGTGTGATTTGATAGTGTATTCTTAGTGAGAGATTCAGACTTTGGCTTTATCAGAACGGTTTCTTAATTTCTGATCACTTCTTTTTTTGTGCTTTTCCAATTTGAGCTCACATTCCCATTTTGATATGCAAATTTATCATCAGATACAGTCTTAGTGCCTCACTTATAAGAATATTAAGCTGCGTAGGCTCAGTGAAAGCTCACTGAACAGCTGAATAAAGGCAGGGAGTTTGCAGAGTGTAAGTTTTATTTAAGAGTTAAAGAGATGAGTTGTATATTACCCCTGGAAATGTTCAAAAAACATTCAGATGTGGTGATGAGAGACATGAATTAGTGGTGGATTTGACAGTGTTGGGTTGATGGTTGGATTTGATGATCCTAGAGATCTTTTCCAATCTAAACAATTCCATGATTCTGTGACACTATGATTCTATACGTCATAAAAGGGAGTGGAATGAGACAGCACCGCTTACACCGTTGGGGCAAAACTCAATGTATAAACGATCTTCAGAGTATCTAGAACCTTATAGGACTTTTATTCTCCTGATTTCATTAAGAAGTAATGATGAAAGAAGATTGAATTAATTCAATTTATTAACTGATTTACTTTTTACTCAGAAACTGAACTAATATGCTTATTTATTGAACTATCTGTTGGGTTTTTTTTCTGAATTCAAGCAAATGCAAACCAAAGCAGTTACAGAATTTGCTGCATTCACTGTCAGAACATGATATTCAGGCAGAAGAAGGGATCAGATTGTTCCTGTGTCACGTTTAGGCATGAAGTGGGGAGAATGCAGCAGCAAAGAAAAATTACCTTTAGAGTTTTTTAATCTCTAAGTTATGAACCAGTCTTGCTTTGCCTTTGCCTTACGTGTGAAATTATTGTCCTTACTGCCACTGAGGACCAAAGAAAGCTGCTTTCTAACTTAGGTGCAAATAATTTTTTGATAGATAATGCCCCTCTCTGTGTGAGTGGTAAACCTCATTCTGGTTATTTTTAGAAACAAAAGGTTTGTAAAAGATTTCTGGGTTTCTACTGTGGCAGTAGTAGGAACTGCTCCCCCCTTGGAGTAGTGGGTACAGAGAGAAGTGGAAAATGTCTGATAATAATGCCAGTTCTTCAAGAGACCTCAGCTGGAAATACTGATGAGTTGTTTTGTGTTTGTGCGAGGATGGTTTTTTTGGGGGAAAGAAGCAGATATTGAAGACATGGGTAGAAATAGTTTGATTTTAATTTTTTTTCCCTTTGACTGATGATTCCTCATGAAGGCTTTGGTATTGTAACATTTACGACCTATGAACCACTCCCCACAATGCACTATTTCTTTAAAAATGTTTATACTTTCAAGCAGAGACTTTCCCTGACAGTTTTCCCAGATACAGATGTGTTATTTAAAAAATAACCCAGATATTCTTGCAGAAGCATTCAGATTTCAACAGCCAGAAAAATGTTAGAACTGGAAATATCTTCCCACTGGTTTGTTTTGTCCTAATACCTGTTTGGTCAGTGTCTGACAATCTTCATGATCCAAGAAACTACAGTGTAGGAAGACTTAAAAATCTTCTACCTGTTGATTGATTTTAATGTATAAAGGAGAAATTGATTTTTTCACAGTTATAAATGCTTTTCAGAAAAATGAAAAGGCTATTTTGAGAATCAGTATGAAATAGTCTGACAATCTATAAGTTGGGTTTTTTTGATAAGGAAATATAGACCTGCCAAATAACGGGGGTTCTTTGTCTTCAATTATGATAAAAGTTCCAATTGAATTAAGAATCAGGTTTATCTATTTTCCTGAATTAAAAAGAAGAGTAAGTAAATTACTTCAAATATATAGCAGAAAACAACTTCCTCATGATGGAATTAATTGAATTTGGTCTCTGGGGACACCAGTATCATATTGTCTCAGTTTAGGAAGGAATGAGATCTTCCTTTGGAATTTCAGATCCTGCCTTTGCAATTTACCTTTGGCCCTAGTATAGAATTGCATGAAATATCAGAATTTCAAAAATCCTCCTTCTTTATCAGCTTGAACTGCCATTATCCTACAGTTACTTGAGGTAGTGCACTTTTGTGTACCATGGATTCTTGGAAGGGGAGAAGGAAATCTATTGATTGTGACACAGGAGGGAGGTTTCTCCTTGTGTTGGGTTTGAGCCCTACTAAAACTGTAGGCTAGATCCTCATCTGGTGTTATCTAAAATTAACTTCAAAGAGAAAGAAATCTTAAATTGCATCAGGTAAGGATCTCCCTTCAGGATAAGAGTAGTATCTTATAAGCATCCAGGATACTTCGATTTAAATATTGCATTGTGCTGCAAATGGAAATTCCATCATGTAAGTGGGAGCTGAAAAAGAAAAGCCAGGTTGCTACTTGACAATTTTACAAATTATTTAGATGATTATTTGTTGCTGGGGAAGTTAATGTCAGGATTGTTTGGTGAATAAAGTGTTTTCTTATGTTGTTAGTGGCTTGTGTCACAGTTGTCAGCTCAAGAAAAGAGCTGGGGTAATGGTGGTGTTCTTATTATCAATACTTATTATTTATTAAGACTGTCACTGCAAGTGGTGCATAAAAAATACAAGGCAGGGCAGGTTTTTCCTGATAAGACTTGGAAGAATGCATTAAATAAATCCTGGCGGAGCCAGAAATTGAAAATAAGAAAGGGAAATGGAAAAAGAGAGGTCAGGAATAGTCAATAAAACGGTTTATTCAGAGTCTAAGTAGTATATATGGACAGGTGAAGAAGCTTTACCTGGGCCTGAATGGGAGCTGATAAAATCCCGGGTGATGAAGAGGAGAAAGGAAGAAACAGAGATGCTAAACCAGGGTAGAGATGCTTCTTCACTATGTCCTGAATTGGCTGAGGTGTTACTACATGATTTCCTTATTAGTTACAAACAACAACAAAAAATCATTGCTTAAGTTAACAGGATCAGAGAAAAAATAAAAATACTTCCACTGGTGTCTGATGGAAAAAAGAATTAGAGCCATAATTCACCTGCCTATTGGTGATGTTCTAGCTTTTTTTTTATTTCTGTATTTCCTACAGATAATATTCTGACTGAACCTTGGATTCATCAGCTGAAAACTTTTGGGAACCAAGTTTCCTGGAAGCACTGTTTGGAGTAATCTTCAACTGTATTAACAGAACTCTTTCATAATGAATTCCTGCACCCCATATAATTTTGAGTTGATTTTCATGGAGAAATTGTTCTTGAAAAAGATCATGAAATGAAAAACTTATTGTTATTCTGAAACAATTTCTGAATGATAATAGCTTTATTAAATAGGTTTAATGCAAATTAACTAAAAGCAAGTATTCTTGAACCTGCGTGACTGTATAAAGCCATGTATGTGCAATTCTGAAAAAGCATTACTTGTCATATTCCTTAAGAAGATAAATCTTGTGTATAGAAGTATGACAGGGCATCAGAACAATTATAATTATTAGAATATCTTATCTATTGTCCTGGAAAAAAAAAATGCCAGTCGTTTAGAATATAATAATTACTTCTAACTGCACAATGGTCTGAAAATTTTGACTGTTGGGTTCCACTCCCCTCCCAGAGGTGGGAAGATGCTGCCAGAATTCAGGCTGTTTAGAGAAAGCAGGTTTAGAAGAGAGGGTTGGCCAGAGCATATTTGAAGGTGATTTTGAGTTCCTTTTGAAAAGGCCCCAGGGAAGCTTGCAGAGGACTTTAAATAATTCACGTGGCAAAAATGCATCCAGAGAGCTTGAAGTCAATAAAGCCTCTAGCTCTTTATAGTACTTTATGACTGAGTCCTAGTAGATTAATTCAAGCTCTCAGATGCAAAGACACCATATTCTCAACGTGCTTGGGTGCAAATGTGAGATACCATATGGGACTTAGCTCCCAGAGGGAGGACACAATAAACCCACAGTCAAAAAGCTGAAATAAGAAGTGGGATTGGTTCCTTTATCATAAATAACACTTTTGCTCCACTGCATTTCATGAGCCTACATTTCTGATGTGAATAATTTTGAGTAGAAAAATTGGGATAGAGTAGAAATCTGTGTGGGATGGAAGATAAATTTAGGTCTGTAACGAGGGACAGTTTGAATTCTGAGCCCAGTGTATCAGCTGTTAAAGACATTTTTCTTTGCTGCTCAAAATGCAGAAGTTTCAAAATTTTTACCCCACAGTATTTCTTTCACTTTCTGTGGATATTATGAGTTTCTTAAAAGGAAAAATTCTGCAAATAATGTAAAAAGCTTTAAACAGCACATGACTGGTTTCCTACAGCCTATATTCAAGGGAAATGAAGCTCAGCTCTGACCAAGCAGTTATTTTGTATTAAAATATAACACTTCAGCAGATGCAAGGAATGTACAAGATAAATCTGTTCACATAATTGAAAACAATTTCTCTTGTTTGGGTTAAAGTTAATATTCAGTTTTGTTCATTTTAACAAGCTTGTCCAAATTCACTAAGAAAAGATGGAAATTTCTGACTTTCTAATCAGAAGATATGGATCCAGTTTATCCATGGTTTCACCATTTTATCTGTACAGTGTAGCCCAATTAGAAACACTGGATGTTTGAACATGGATAAAAGGCTTTTTTCCTACCACTGGTCATGTGAGTCATGCAGTGATCTCCAAATTTTGGGAGGAAGGAAAAAACTTCAAGACAGCATCATGAATTAGGGTATGGAAAATGTGATCGTTGCTTGTCACTTTGCTGTGTTCTGATAGAGAGTTTCTTAAGAGATTGTTCTGGTTTGAAGCAGAGATGGAACCAGAAATGTATAAGGTGTGGTTTCCTGAAAAAACCAAAACACATCCAAAAAAACCAACCACCCCCAAAAAACCCCCAAAATGCAAATAAACACAGTGATTTGACCCCTACCCTTCTTGATTTGAGCCCTGGTCCCCCCAAAGGTAGCATCTTCTAGGAAGAAAAGTTCCTTTTCAAAGGAATTCCCTTTTCTGATATAGTGAAATAGCCTCAGTGCTGTTTCTTATACAGCTGGGAAGATTTGCTATTAAGTTAGCAAAGAAATATATGCTCAAACCTAAGCTGTCCAGCATAGAACCAGTGTCCTGCGGAACACAGTACTAGAGGCTCCATAAAAAGATACCAGAATTTCACACTGGGCAGAAGTGTAATGATCTGTTCTTTACATTGTGTCTTCTGTTAATCTCTAATATTCGGCTGTATTATAACTAAACCTATCAGAACTTAGCAACATTAACTGCTATAACTCTACACAATTTTTCTAGTCTTGCTGGTGTCCAGTCTTACCAATGTCTAGTCTTTATATCAGACTGTAAAACTGGAAGTGATTTTATTAGGCTGTCTCTGTATGGGTTAGAGCTGAGGTGGGCTCCTCTCATGATTGTAGAAAGTCCCGTACTTTATCTTTCAAGTGACTGTTATCCATCAACCCCTTCATAAATCCTTTCAACAGTTAGAGTCCCTTTTAATAAGAAGAATTTTTTTTTCACCAGCTTTTACTATCCTTGTGTCTTGTGTGCTTGTTCGCATTGCTGACAGGGTAGAGAACGGAAAGTGTGAGGACAAGGAATGTAATTTCATTTCACTTCCCATTGAGCAGTGCCAGGGAGAGATTGGAAGTGAAAGAATCTCGACTGCCAGAAGCCCCACAATCTTCTTCTGTCCTGAAACTTCAGTGTGAGTGCAGCATATTGATGGGTCAGGTCCTCAGCTCAGCTGCCAGCAGAGGGTACGAAAGCTGGGAGGTGGCATGTTCAGAAGTTGTCACTGGGACTGAGAGACTCCTCTGTCTGTTTGGCTCCATCCATCCACCCACCCACCCTCCCAGCCACCCATTCCCATCTCCTTATGGTGCCAGCAGATGCTGGAGTGAGTCACAGCCTGTTTCCCCCTTGAAGGCACAGTTCTGTTAATGAAGGGATGCAGGGAGTGCTCTTGGCACAGAGGTCTTTAATGGCTGATGTAGGCAAAACCCATCTCAAAGCAGAATGGAGTGCAGCTATCATTAAGAGCATCCACAAGTGGTGCTTGCCACAGAGGAGAGGATGCTGGGGGAAGAGGATGGAATTTGGTGTAAAGCTGGGAGGATATCAAGTCGATTTGTTCCCTTTTGGGAGTGACAGCAAACACCATGACTCGGGAATTGGCAGGATTGTGGGACTGAAAACAGGCTACCTTTGGCTCCATCTGTGTTGGACTCTGACACAGCATCTGGCACTGCTCCTCACAGTCTGGAAAGCTTGACTATTATGGGTAGAAAGACTAAAGTTAAAAATATCCAGGCTATCCATGAATTTCCCAGAAAATCTCTTATCCTGCAGCATAGAGAGGAAAGGAGTCAGGAGATACCAAAAAAAGGAGTGTTTAAATGGCACCAGATGAATAGTTTGGACCAAGACATATTAGGTGAAGTATAGAGAGTAGATTGTATAAATGTGGTCATTTAAATCTCTCGCTGGTCAAGAGACATGTAAACAAATGAGACAGAGAAGGCTAAAACAGGTCAGGCCTGTATGAATTCTCAGGCAGGAAATCTAAACTGGAAATCCTTTATGTGTGAAAAAGAACCCCAAATTGCCTGTCAAGAGCAAGCCTGTGTGCATTGTTGCCAACACCATACTCAGAAAGGAAATCTGATGGAGCTGGTGATTGTTAAAAATCAGAATGCAAGGAAAATTGCTGCGGTCAGTATTAGATGCTCATAAATCACAGAGCACTGAGAGTTACAGGACTCTAAATACTAATTCATTACAGTTGTATGTAATGAAATTGCTGGGCAGGAATTTATTGTAGACTCCCTATTCTCAATAAGGAATAACCTCAACTACATCAAAAACTGTGTAACACTGAGCAATTTTAGCTAAGGAGTTTTAATTTGACATAGTGACAAATCCCACTTAGATTTCAAAACATCAGAAATACAGCAAAATCTGTAGCAAGGGAACATCTTATATTCTCTGTAAAAAATTAATCACTAATTTAAAATACAGCAACTCTGCAAATAACCCACAATTACTGCCTGGTCAGGTTTGTTCTATGCAAAGAATTTGTGGCCAACAAGAAATTGTGGGAATGCTACAAATGAAACCAAAGGAAGTGGGAAACTACAACAGGCATTATCATTAAAAACTATGATACAGGACATTTTAAGACCAGATTTGCCTTTCCCCAAATCTGGAGTTCATAGGAAGGGGAGCACTGCTTGTGTTTGTGAAGAAAATGAAGACAACTGATGGGGCAGCAGCTTCTGTCAGATGCAAATGAACTGCAAATGGTGATGGCAAGGGCAGGTTATTGCTCAGTTTGGAAGGGGGAGAACCTGTCCAGGCAAAGCTTGAGAAGTGGAAGTGAGAAAACAGCTGGCACTGCTCATGTAGGGAGAGTGGAGAGCTGGTCACTAATGACAGGCACCTACTGAAACCACCCTAACAGTGTGAAAATGAATAATAGACTGCAGATCCCTCATCCTGTGCCATCTACAGGCTGCCTATCCCTGCTGTAAAAGATGGTCGAGCTTTCCTGCACTTCAGGATGGAAAAAAAAAAGGCAAATGTCAATAAATTAGCAAACCAAAGTAATGTATCATAAGCATTAAGGGAGTTAGCCAAAGGGCCCTCTGAACCATGAATGTTTGTCGGTAACTAAGTCTCCGTTCCAGAGCTTGGAAGATTACTAATTTCAGGATTGAAAAGGGCTAAAATGAATTCTATGGGGAAATATACTGCATCAATCAGTTGATTTATTCTAGATAAAGTAGCACAACTAGTAAAATATGGAGGCAGACACCAGCAGCAAAGGACTAGAAGAAAAAAACCCCATAAGATTAATGTCAGCATAGCTTCAAAGAAGTTTTTGTAAAACAGGAGCATGCTTTATTTGACGGAATTTCAGGTCTAGCCAAAAAGGTCTGTTTGTGAAAGAGAAACTTTGGCTTTCTCAGAGCATTTGATATATGAATGGCTGTCATTTGAATAAAAGAAATTTCCATACATGGAATGAACAAAGAACATTAGGTGGATTAATTTCTTTGCAACAGACAGATCTCAAATTCTGTTCTTAATCAGGAGATGTCATTAAAAAAATTATTCTTCATGGGTTCCGGTCTTATATCCAATAACTTAGATCTTGTAAGACCATGAGTACAGCAGACAGACTGCTGGGGTATAAACAATGTTGGCATGATTTGAGATGCCTGGAAAAATGGTCACAGTTCACCAGAATATGTTCTGATATATTTTGGATGTAGTGATATACTTGGGAATACAGAACTCAGTTTTTCCTGCAGGATAGGGAAGTCTCCTGGGGTGCAGGGATGTAGAGAAGATTTAAGAGTTGCCCCAAACAGTCTTCTCATTTTACATTTCAACAACAGACTGCAAAAATTGATTTTCAACAACAAACTGCAACAGCTCTCCTTCTGTGTTCTGTTTTGACTTTGTTTTGTTTTGTACTCAGGAGAAATTTTCAGTTATCAATGAGTTCTTGAGAACTTGGGGTTAACTATCCAGATAACATTTCAAACAGCTTTTGTTCATTGGATCTTTAGATTATCTCAGCATTGAAAAATTCTCAAAAGGAACTTCTTTTCAAAATTAGTTCTCCCCCATTCCATTCTGTTGTGCTTTGTGGTGTTTTATTCAATTAGTTATCTGTGTGTAAGAGAGAGGAAGGGAAGACTGGCTTGAGAAGATTTTACAGCTAGAGAGAAGCCTCACTGAACTATTTTCCTGTGTTACTCTCTATGCAAAATGGGGCCGATGAAGAAACAATTTGGTAGCATCTTACAGCAGTCTACACCAACCATATTGAAGTAATGATGAGTCAAATTGCATAAATTATGCTTTTCTTTCCACCGACAGATGACTGCATTATTCCTTACCATGAATAAAAAATAACCTACAAACTCATGAAAAAAGAAGAGAAAAAGAAAAGAGAAAAGAAAAGAGAAAAAAGAGAAAAGAGAAAGAAGAAAAGAGAAGAAAAGAAAAGAAAAAGCCTGTATGTTGTGCAAAGAGAAATGATCCTGACTGTCAGAAAAATCAAACAGGGGGCACCAAGCATAGCTAAATCCCAGGCAGATGTGAGAGCTTTTTGGCTGGCAGGTGAGCTTCACTCATACCTACTTCCTAATGGAAATGGTATTTATACTCCATCAGTCCCTTCAGGTGTTCTGGTAGGCTTATTTCAATAATTCTACCATTATAATAAATTTGGTGAAATCCTATTGAGTCCCATCTTTCTTGCTGAGAGATGCAGAATGGGGTAGTTATTGCTGAATGGTGAACTACCAACTGGATTTCTGTTATACTTTAGAAGGAGTTTTTTTTCACTGTTCCTGCATTTTCACATTAAGGCTGACAGGTATTCAGCTTGCAGATCTGTGGGAGAGAAATGGTTTTGTTTATGCCTTTAATCCATAAAGGATATCTAAACAGATATCCCAATGGGAACACTACTGCTAAGATACCCTGAAAAGACAAGAACTTCCAAAGGTGTTTTGCAGTTATAACCTGCCATTGCCACTTTTAATTGCTTCTGTTCAGCATTATGTGGAAGCTTCTCCAGTGAAACCACATCAAGACCTATGAAAATGGCAATTCTTTAAGCCTGTGCTCATCTAATAAAGCAATGCTGCTCTCATGCGGGCACAGATCTGAAGCACCTTTATTGATTGCAAGTGCTCCAAATTTAAACTTGGACACCTGGTCCTCATTTCACTAATGCTGGAACACTAAAGGCCATTTCTCTTTTTAAATGTCTTTCTGTTTGATGGATTTTGGTTTTTATCTGACTGATTTCAGTGGCAGGGATTTACCTCACGCAGCAGGTAACAGGTATCAATACTAGAACAGAACCACTAAAAATCAGTGGAGCTTTGATTTCAAACCAGGTCTGTCAACACAGAAAACATAACACAATAGAAACAGGGAAAGAAAGAGAGAGAAGGAGAGAAAGAGAGAAAGAAAGAAAGGAGAGAAAGAGAGAAAGAAAGAAAGGCGAGAAAGAGAGAAAGAGAGAAAGAGAAAGAAAGAGGGAAAGAAAGAGAGAAAGAAAGAAGAGAAAGAGAGAAAGAGAAAAAGAGAGAGAGAGAGAGAAAGAAAAAGAAAAGAAAGAAAGAAAGAAAGAAAGCTGCTAAAAAGCTTAAACATTTGTTGATATTTACAAAAAAACTGGCGCGGGTAACGCTTCAATATTGTGTACAGTTTCACCCGATTTTGCCAATATTTTGAGTTTAATTCAGTGCTTAACTCTATTTCTTTGACAGTACAATCCTGTAGGAAATAATGAGATTGTGACAGGTGAAATTGGATGTTTGTAGCAAGCAGTTTTTATCTTGTTCCTGTATTTCAAAACGACCAGTGTCAATGTACTGCACTTGTCTTTGCTACTCAATGCAGAATGCTAATTATGGATGCTGACTTATCTTTTCCTAACTATTTCTTTACTCAAAAATTGAAACCAGTGCTAATTAGTCTGGCTGTATAAAAACAAGTTTCCAACTGGTTTGCTTACAGCTCCATTTACTCCCTGTGCAGAGAATTCTTTCTTGCCTTGATTTTAGCATGTGCATAAATGTGGCTTCGCTTCCAAATAATTGTTCTAATGGCAAAAATCTTCATTAATTCCCAGAGATTCCCTTGTGTGCGGAGCTCTGTATGTACAGCGCAAACATGGAAATGTGGCTGTGCCTACATTTAAGTGGATGTTTAGCTTTCTGCCTTTTTTTAAAATACTCAAACCTTGCTTAGGGAGACTTTGCTGGTTCAGTTTTTTATTCAGCTTCTTGCCAGAGGCAGATCAGGGCTGGAAGCTGTTTTTAAATATTTCTCCTGACCATCCTGTTTTCAACAGGGTGAAGATTGAGCATGATGAGGAAAACTTTGTTCTTCCCTTCTCCTCATCCTGTAAGGCTGGGGCAATATCAAGAGTCTTATTTTATTTATTCTTTAGAAAATTAAGTGGTGGACATGCCTGACCCAGCTGATGGGTTTAGAAGCCTGAGAGGCAAAGCTGCTCTCTGAGACTGGTGCTGCAGCTCTCCTGGTGTCAGAGTTACACTGGGCTACCACTGGGGAAGGAGAGGTGGAGATTAGAGCAAGTTAAGAGTGCAGAAGATGCACACAGGAGACAGAGAAAACATGAAAAGCAAGAGGATTTGGTTTTTCTGTAACCTCGTTCAGCCTCTGGGGGGACTCTGCACTGATGTCTCTGTTGACATTTCCATTGGCGGCCCCCAGGTTGGACTGTTCAAGTTGTCACCTCAGGCAGAGGAACTCCATCTGAACTCTCTCCTAATGCCTCTATTTCCTCCCACGTCACCATCTGGGAGGCAGCAGGAGCAGCAGTTCCCTCCCTGAACAAGGGTGAGGTGAAGGTGCAGCAGCACGAAGGGCACAGTGGGGTCAGTTGGGATTCCAGGCCAACCGCGCCGCATTTCCACCAGCAGCTGCCCAAAGGCCACACTGGATTTTGAGGCTCAGAGTATCCTTTGAGGATACTGGCGATAAATGCAAGAGGTTTGGCAAATTGGCTGTATGACTCATGCTTTCCCCCCACCTCCTTCTCTTCCCCTCAATGAGAGTCCTTATCCCAACCACTTAACATTTTAGGGTTATTTTCCGTGAGGTTTGGCAGTCAGTATGGGTAGTCCTCAAGCCTTTCATTAGTTACTGCTCTTTTTTAGTATTGGGCATATTTTTAAGCACCAGTTCTGACAATCTTTCATTTTTTCCTCCAGGTTTGTGGCCTGAACTTGACATTTTGTTTAAGCTTTGCTTTTCATACTCCAATTCTCCCTACAAATAAATTAGTTTGGAACATGTTTAATATTATTATTCACTGGATACCAGGTGCTTCATAAACTCCAGCTTCTGGCACTATCCTGCTTTTACAGAGTCCTTTTCATCACCTATCTAACACTACAATTTAATTGGTTTCCAGCTCACTGCACATCCCTCTCTCTCACAAGCACACACACAAGGCACTGACACACATGCACACATTTCCCTCCCTGCTCAGGCTTCAGACTGAATGTAAGAAATCCAAGCCTGCTGCAAAGCTGAGCCTGTTAGAGCCAGTGGACCTGGTACTGATGGGGATATTGATTTTCTACAACTTCCAGGGAGGTAGCAACAAACATTTTATCATCGACTGGACTGTATGTTCTTCCTAAGTCCCCACTGCATGCTGCAGTTCAGATAGGGCTCTCTGCTCAGCCTGAGGCTGCAGACTGCCTCTTCATTTTTGGAATTCAATCTCTTACCTGGAGTGTGAAGAATAACGTCTGCTTTCTGCTGGAAACACAACACAGAGTTTGAAAAATACATTTTGTCACAGGTCTTACTTGGAATCCACTGTTGTACTACATGATTTTATTTGTAATCTTTAGTGTAGTTATCCTCAGAATTCATGGGACATCATCTTTATCCTCCAATTTCCAGTTAAAACAAAAATACCTTCAAAGTTACACAAGCATCTAATTCCAGTGGGAAACCCCACTTAGGTTTAAGCTTTAAAATTTGGGATTAAATTAGATGTTCAGGGGGAAAATAGCAGCCTGTAGCTATAAGCTCAAAGCTACAGCTGACAAGTCCTATTTTGAGTTTTCTCCCTGGTCAGTGTCTTAAAGCTGCATTTCTACAGGACAGATAATTTCTAAAAAAATTACCTTAAAATCATTTCTGTCATTAAACTCCTACATTTTCCCACATATGCTGGATCCTCACCCTGTTCTTGTTGAAATGTTTTTAGATATTAGAAGTGAGGAATCTGGATCAGAGACTTTGGGAAGGCTGTTTTGTCCCTTTGCAGTACTATCCTTTTGCCCAAGCCCCTTCAACATCTGCCCTTCTCCTTATCCTCCCATGTGTAATCCCTCGTGGAGTTTGAACAGCTCGGTGCTTCCCTCTCTTGTTTCTCATCTTATTTTACACTTAGGTGTCCTGTGGCTCATCACTCCATAGTGGGATATCTGCATTATTCTGCAGGCCCTGGGTGCAGCTCTGTCATAATCCTGATGGCATAGGTTGGATATTCACAGTGACTGAACCTGGCTGGGTCTGAGCATGGTAGAAACTTGTAGGTTATTCCTGATATTTGCATGTCTTTCTTTCAAGGTGATGACTTTTTCCTTTCTAAACCAATAAAGCACGTCTGGAGCATCTGGTTTTTGCTCAGTCCTCTTCCTCCCTCCTCCTGGCTCCCATAGCACCTTTGATTTACTTGAAGCCCAAGGATATTTTATGATCCCAGGAGACAGACAGGTCACAGAATTGCTGGCAGCACATCCCCCAGTTCAGACAGTTTAGGTGCTGAGGTTTGTGCCACTTCCCCAGCCTCAGCATGAGCTCAGCACCTTTATTCTCTTGAATAAGGAACATGCCACAGCAGTTAAATCCCAGTGGTGAAAGACTCAGTATTACTTGAAAGGTTCTACTGCCAGGGCTGAAAAACCCTTTCTCACCTAGTTTGCGCAGGTTTGAATCCTGTTTCTGCTCTACCTCAGCGTGGCCCTGAACATGACCAAAAGATCCTTGGAACACGTACCTTTTTTTTGCATTCTAGCAAAAATATCAGATTATTTGGGTTTGCTTTCTTTGTTGTTGTTTTTCTTTTCATGTAATGTTGGTTATTGATTGGGAAGACAGAATCACTAATGCTGGAAAAGATCTTTAAGATCAAGTCCAAGATGGGCTAGATGGACCAGAAGCTGCAGGACAAGTAGGTTTTTTCTTCTTGTACCTTTCTTGCACAGATGAATGGAATTTCTGCCTCCTGATTTCATATTTGCCCTAAAAAATTCAGAATATACATATAAGCCCTCACTTTCTCCATCATTGAGATGGGTGAGTCAGCAACCATAAGTGTTTTAATTGTGCAACTGAATCAAACATGGGTGATGTGAAATGAGTAGCAAGAGATATTCTAGGTATTGGCCTGTATCTGTAATGAATATTCACAAAGACATGGAGTTTAAAAAGGACCACATTTTCTTGCTTATGTCCAATTTTCTTTCTGATGGAGGATAAGAAATTCCTTCAGATGTATGTAGAGAAGAAGGAGGCACCATACACATAAGAAATAATTAATTTTCTTCCTTCTAGAGAGCAGTGTGGGGCAGTCAGAGGACGTGTGGATTAAAGGAAGACAGTTTCTGCCAAGTACTTGATTAGGAAAAAGTAACAATTAGAAATAAATGCTTTACTTTTGCAAGCCAAATATTAGCACATTTATTACTTTCCAAAATTATTATGCAAAGGCTGCAATAGTTTCTACTAATAAATGTATTAAAATTAATGGGGCATGATGTCTATTAACTTAATAATCATTTTTGGTGTCAGACTCCATCTATGTTGCTTTTATGCATTGAAGTCCACACCCTTGTTTAGTGATAGCCTAAAGTGGAAATGAAATATTTTGCCAGGAGATGAATTCACTCTGTGAGGTGGATGCATTAGGCCTGATTTATTTTAATAAACACATGGAACAATAGGTGAGAACAAACATTTTTTGTAGAAAATGTAATTACCCAGCAGAGTTTGTCACAGAGAAAGGTTGCCTTTTGTTTAAGGCAAGGTGAAAACACCAAGGAAATTTTCATGCTGTATTTTTTTAAAGGTCAGGGTGTCTGTTTTCCAGCTGTGTGTGTAAATACAGAGAATCCAGAATAGATGGACAATACATTGTGTTCAGACACCGAAGTCCTTCTCTGTGCCATGGGGTGGGGACACTTCTGCCTTTTCTTTGCCTCAATCGCTTCTTCATCCATAAATCCAGGGAACACGGAGATTGTGTGAGGTGTAGTTCATTAACACTTATTAATGAGATCACAGTCACTGATTTGGAAAAAGGGGCATATAAAATATAGACAGACAATTCTGCAGAGCTGTTATTTTTTTCAAATGCAATTTTTCCTCTATCCAGCAGTTGAAGACCACACATTTCCTCTCCTTTAAATGTTTCCAGGGTAATACACAGTCACTTGCTGTCAGCTGTGATGAAACTTAAGTTTTCTGATCATTCTTTGAGGTTGTTTTAGGGAGTATTTCTGGGTTTAGGAGTGCTATTAGATGGGTGACTGGCATTCTACCAGATGATGCATGAGAGAGAGTCTTTCATAACATGGTAGGATGTTATTAAGATCTCTGAGAGAACATGTAAACCTGAAGGTGTTACTGCTCTCTCCTGAGCTCTTTTTTAGGATAATGGACTTATGCCTTGTGAGGCAGAGTCTGGGCAGGTACCTCAGACAGATAAACGCTAACATGGCAGTTGTTACAGCTTTTGCACAAGTCCCAGTGTAAAGAACTGAGAGACTTGGCTTCTTTCATTTTCCTTCAGAAGACTGTTTAGTCAACTTTACTAAGACCTATTTTATCTTTTTGCTTTCACTTCTGTCTCAACCAACACCCACTAATGAGCTACAAGCATCAATTCCATTGATGTATCATTAGGACTTTGCACATAAATATGGGATACAAGGTTCAGTGTACAGAAAAAAATTCCCCAAGGAGATTTACTCCTTGTCTGCCCAAGTGGAGGAGAGCTGTTAATATTTTTCTAATGCCTACTCAAGTGCAAGAGATAGCACCTATTTTTCTGAGGGGCCATTATCATTTCCAAGGCACTAAGGGCAGTCAATATCTGGAAGAAGGAGTGCTGAAACTGCCTCCTAAATAAATTAAGGATCAATAATGTTTGGTGGGAGAAAGGAGGATTTTAATCTAAATGGAGCCCTAGGGAGATTTAAGAAAAGGATTGGACATAAAAATCAGAACACTCTGCCAAGGAAAGGC
Organism: Corvus brachyrhynchos; assembly: GCF_000691975.1. Taxonomy (NCBI): domain Eukaryota; kingdom Metazoa; phylum Chordata; class Aves; order Passeriformes; family Corvidae; genus Corvus; species Corvus brachyrhynchos. Next base: position 2,400,438 of record NW_008239671.1, read on the forward strand.
TGTTTCTGGATACAGCAACTTGAGCACATGGGGTGGGCAGGGGAACATGTCACTGGCCACAGGAATAAAGAATATGAA
>NW_008239671.1:2400769-2405828 GCF_000691975.1 Corvus brachyrhynchos
GAAAGAGACAGGTTTGGGATTTGATCTGAGGATAATTAGATTATTAATTCCTAATTGTTTTATTTTTCTTCTGCCCCCTCCCTACCTACCTCTTACCTTTGCCTTCATAAATCTTTGTTGCTGCGTCACTGGTTTGATTCTGGATGTAAATTTTAATTGTTTTCACCAAAAATGGCTCCAGATGGGTCATAAGTGGAGATTTTTATGGTCAGGGAAGGGATGGATCTCCTGTCTCATACAAAGCCCAGCTCCCTGACCTCCTTCTTGAGTCTGCTCAGTGTGCACCCATCTAACCCATGCTGGACAGAAGGAGGCCTAGAGGAGGAGCTGGAGGTGGATAAGATTTCCCATAGTCAGCATGGCACCCAAAAAAAGCTTCATGGGTCTGAGAGCACATCAGAGAATGGAGTTGTGACCCACAGATCTCAGCTGAGCCTGTAATATCTCATGGGAAATCTCTTCACAGTGAAGGGTTTCAAAGTTACAGACCTTTGTTTTGATCTTCCTAATGGATAAAGCAACCAAAATCAGTAGGAATTCTCCTGAAATGGATGAAAACACCACAGATACAAACAAGTCACTAGAGAAAAACTGACCTTCCTATGTTTTGTGCCTATACTCTGAATTGTGAAATATGCCTATCCCAGGAAGCTGTGAGATTATTAAAGGGATTTACAGAAATCCTTGACTAAATATAATCTAATTTTAAATTGGAGACTAAATTTCATCAATATATAGACCAAACATGAGCATGTACATGCTTTAATGAACTTACATTATGCATACCTACTTTCTTGAATTTGACATGTTAAATTATATCTATTAAAGAGAAAATTCAAGAATTTTTTTTTACTTAAATTCACAATCAATTTCCTTGCAAGTTTCTGTCACATCATTTAATCTTTACACATTTCGATGTGTCTAAATTGAGAAAATAGAACCTTGATCTTTCAGCTTTTTCTTCTTTTCTAAAGAACAAAAAAGTTTAACTTGAAACTTTTTCCTCATACCTGAGCGTTAAAAAGTCACTTTTTACTGAATTGCAGCTGGAACTGTGTTGGTAACAGATTTTTATAATGATAATTTAAGTGACACATTGTGGTTAATATTATGTGGTTTCCTTTAGCTTTACCTTTAAAAATAAAATTAGATTAACCTATTTAAGTAGAATATTAAACTTTAAATAAACATTTTCTTAGATAATTTGAAAAAAATATATAGTGAATGTGTAATACTTTTTTTTCAGATAAAAACAGGCAAAAATATGTGAAGGTAGAAAAATGGCTCTATTGAGTTAAGAACTCAGAATTCAACTTCTCAAAGAAAATGAAAAGTTGATTTTAATTAAGCAGTTAATCAGGAATTCATAAGATTTAAATTAATCGAACTTTCAAAATGCTTATTAGACCCTTGACCAGGAATTTATACCCAACTTTATCAGACTTTTCTGTCAATTTTCTTTTTCACTTTATGCGTTTATTGGTCTTGAGAGGATATGTGTGTCCAAAGCAAAACACAAAAATGTGTTAAAACAAAATCATCTTTGCAGTTGCAGAAAGACAAATCACTTGTTGCAAATGTAGCAGTGTTTTTTGAACACCCATCCATCCTCTCCCATCAAGAAAACGAATGCTAAATTGTGAATTTCATGAGGCTATTAAGTAAATTTTCTTGATTGATTCCCCTCAACATACAAGTAAAAATTCTACTGCCCCTCTTGCAAAGCCTCTAGGAAAAGAGGAGCCCTCCGATCATCTGTGTCTGAGTAACAGGAGTGTATCTCCTTTTTCACAGTTCTCTGTAGCACAAAAACCATTCAGTCAAAAATAGTCACACCCTTAACTTCACAATGCCAAATATTCTGATGGGATGCTAACATTTCTGACAATTATTTTCCTACCAGAGGTTAGAAGTGTTGCCAAAAGTATTCAAAATGAGAAATTTCTTACTCTGTTACAATATCAGACTCCTTTTTTATTTTTTGCCAGAACATTCCCATCTCACACAAAACTAATAGGAAATTTGCCTTCAATCTTTTTCTTCCTGCTTCCAGTTATACATCGAGCTGTTCTTCAGTTTTAAAAATTAGAGAACAAAGATATTGTTTCTGCAGTCTGAAACTGTCAGTTTTGGCAGTTTATGATGAATTAGTATAGTATAATATAATGCAGTAAAATATTTATTTTTAGCAAGGCATGTGATTTTTCACCTGATCTTTTGGCATTTTTACAGACCTCGATCTTGCAAAAAGCAGGAAGGGTATACCCTCAAAGAAGATCAGGTGTTTAGAGGATAAATTTATATATATTTAAGCATTATATAAATGTGAATTTCTGTGTCTTCAGCTATGACAAGTTAGGTGCTTTATTCCCACTGAAAGTAAATGGGAGAATAGCTGAAAATTTTGTACTTTGTTGAGAATTTCCTGTTTTCTATAGGATTTGTCTACACTTGTCAAGTAAAGGACAGAAAAGAGCTCACTGCAATGTGTCTGCACAGCTCAGTGGTTAATGTAGGATGAATACACAGGAGTTCACAACATTTTGTACATAGTTAGAATGGGTAATTGATGTATAAAATGAAGTGACAGCTTATGGACTTATGGACTGTGAACTGCAACATGAAAATCCCCTGTCCACAGGCAGTTCTATGACTGTGGAGTTTAAGAGTCTGGATCACATTTGCATACAGTTAGATTTTCTTTTTCTTCCTTTCTTTTCTTCTTTTTGGCCTAGGGGTTGTGCCTATCCTATTAAAAATATATTATTCCACCTCCAATATTCTACTTCGTAATGCAATGTAGGACAAAGATAGCATCTACCCTAAATATAGGAGATGTGACCTTGTGAATATTCTAAGTGAAATAAAAAATATGGAACTAAAATCTGATTGATTTTGAATTGAGGAGTCAGATACATTAGAACTTCTAATGACATATCTGCCTTTCCCTTCAGAAATGGTCTATGACAAATAAAATAAACTAGGAGTAATCACTTCATTAATATTAAGACATTTTAATTTAAGACATATTAATAATGATTAAAATCAACCCAGCTTCAAAATCAAAGGTAGTTAATAAAAAAGTTATTTAAAATAAAATGGAGGTTAGTATTGATGGGTCATCTTTCAATTATGCATCATGAGGGAAGAATTAAGCTTTGTAATACCATGGTCTGATTTTCCAATGAGGACAAGCTGCTCCATTGTCTACTATTTAAAAATCACAGTGGGACCAAGAAAAAAGAGTGAATAATACAAACAGCAAATCTTCTAATACAGAGAAAAAATATGATACAGGGAAAGCACTGGTCTCTGAAGTACAAGGCCTTTCAAACAGATGTTAAGTCATTTTACCTCTAATTCTGTAATTCTAATTCTTACTCACTGCGGGTCAGTGATAGGTCAAAGTAAATTTTGACTGCTCCTGTAGCTCTCCATAGAGAGGCTCAGAATTTAATACAAATTCCAGTGGCAAACTCTCTATGCTTCAGAGCAGCACAATCAGGGTATCGGGGGTGGTAATAATTTCTATCATGTGTCTCCTTTTCCAGTCTATAGTAGATTCTTGAAGTTGTCTTCATCTTTACCTGTTAATGCCTTTCATTTAGACCAGCCCAGGCAAGACTGTATCAACTGATTGACCAGCTTTGTTCCTTGAATCTTCTGGTCCTTTTCACATCTCATTCTTTCCATTTAATAAGGGAAAATGAACTGTCCTCGTGATATAACCTGTTCTGTTTGCTTTAATCATTACTTGAGGGTCAATAATCTTCATTCTGGGCAAAACCAGAACGAAAACCTCGTTGTGGATCTCGCCCTATAAATCTTTGTTGTGATTTTAGTCCCTTCTACTTCAATAGGCACCAGCTGCATGAGAAACCTCAATTGCCACGACTGAGGATTTGCAGATGAAGGTTCACTGCCCTCATCCTGCTGCTGAGGTGGTATCGATTTCCTTCCCCAGTTACTTCTGTGTGCAACTAATGAGGGCTCTGATTAGCCCGTGTGCTTCCTACATCCCTGCTCAGTCGATCGTCCCCTACCAATGGAGTGTTAAACACTACTCAGGTGGCACAAATACATTATGTAATTTGTGTTTCCTGTCCCACTGCGTTAATTTGTGTCAGTCCACTTCAGATTACGCCCATTTTTACTTTTGTGCTGATGTATTGAGCTGATATTAATGTAATTAAATGAGAGATGTGTTGTATATTTGCATTTATATAATTTCTGGGGGAGTATTAGCTTTGTTAATGCAGGGCACTTCAGTGTCTCACTGAAGTATTAGTGTGAGATGATTGAAAAAACCCAAGTTCTGCTTCTGTCCCTGTCAATCACTCACAAAACAAGCCAGCTTTGATTACACTTTGATGACATACTCTTCCTTCAGTATTCACTTGCATGGAAAAGCGGGAATGCCATTATTGAAATCTAGAAACAATTAATTATTTCCCATTATATACCAGGCTTTTGCACAATTTTAAAAATTCAGAACTTTCCTTTCAGTTTAATTTCTAAGTGATATATGTTTTTATTCCAAGTACAACAAATAGGTTCATAAATTCCTTCCCCGTCAACATGATAAACTGCTTTTCTGCACTAAGGAAGCAAAATTACAGCAGTAATTAGATAGAACTGTTTTGATTCCTCTTTACCTTTTGAATAAAAGAAATCCAAAGTATTTTCTATAACTAACAATGACATCTAACAAAGTTGTCTTTTCTTCTAAATTCGGAAAAAGAAAACAAAGAGCTTGAATAAAAAGGATATTTCACCTTGAATTTGCTCTGTAATAGATACATTAGGGAAAGCTGGAGAATGAAATATACTTTGCTCTGTTCCTTAGAAAAGGTGATGTGCCTTGCCACCTACAGTTTCTATTCCTGTTTCTGCCACAACCCGCCCTGTAACCTTGGACAAGTAATTCCTTTCTGTATTTCAGTTTCCTGGGCTGGAAAGCTGAAATCTCTCAGAGAACAGGAACATAGAAAAGCCAGCTGGGACTTGGGGTCTCATTGCATTGACATGAAAATGGATTCCCTGGAGCTTCTGACAAGAG
>NW_008239671.1:2405844-2444392 GCF_000691975.1 Corvus brachyrhynchos
TCAGTCGACTTTTATACTAACAGAAAGAAAATGACCCCTAAGGAATAAACCAGCATCTAGTCTCTCTAAAGAGACGTTAGTAATATTTTAACTTTTTTATTGTAGAAACTAGTATTTTGTGTACTGGGATCATGGTCCAGCCCTAGGATTTCAGGGCACTGTGATAACCACAAATATTAACAGCAATAACAATAACATACTGTGTGGCATTTTATGTCCAGAGTCCCTCCAGGTTATCATTTGTTCCCTTATTCTTTCCTTAGACCCTGGTGCTCTGCCAGATTCAGAATCAGCACTACTAGAAAGCAAATAGGATTTAGAGCTAAATTATTTCACAACCAGGTGAAATGGAGTAAACCTCCAAATGCAACAAAGGGTCAGCGTTAGAGGGGCTGAAGGACTTCACATGTGCAATTCTTTCTGGTCCTATATAAACTCTCTAGGATCTTTGGGGGGAAAGAAAATTGAAAATTTTTGCATTCCTATACTCTCCTCTGAACTGGAATTCTCTTTTGGGGATTGAGAGGAGTGCCTGGCTCTTGAGAAAAACCTGATTCCATATGAAACTGTTGTTTTTATTGTTTTACGTTCTTCTGAAGGCAGAAGGCAAGGTACCCTTGCTGTCTTAGGGTCAGTTTTATATATGGGAAAGAAATCTCAAAATCTTCTTAGGGCTGGGTGGGAAATAATTTCCTGCTGGTAAAGAGTTTATCATAAAAGTATCCATGTTTTTGGCATCTGCTTTCCAGTAACAGCAGTCTTTGTAAGTAGTCCAGAATTCCATATTCTTAGCCGAACTGAATGACTTGCCCTGCTTGCCATGATCTGAAAGAGTTTTGGGTATCGTAGAAGTCTCTGACATCTAATAAGGGTCTTAATGTTTGTGGAGAAGAATTTGTATTTGTACTGTTTTAATTGATGATATGGCGGGGGGTGTCATTTCTTTTGGTGAGAGAGTAGAACTTATGAAATTATGAATGATACCATCATTTGCCTCCCTCCTTTGTATTCTGGAGGTCTTTGTCTTTTAATCACCCATTTTTTGAAGCTGGAAGAGTGGAGATCACAGAAAACATTTGATCAGCCCCTGGATGTGGCAGGGGGGATGATTTTGTTGCAGACTGTGTGTCTTGATATGGTAATCAGTGGGCATCAATAGAGACTAAATAAAAAGTTACAGACTTCTATGTTATGTCAAGAATACCAATAAATTCCTCATAAAGAAACATTTGTGGTTGTTATGACATGTAGACAATATGACACCTATGGGAACTTGTTACCCTGAACCCACCTGTGATAAGTTTAATTTGATGCCCAAAGTCTTCCAGATCAGGTGTGGCCAAGTGGTGGCTGCAGAAGTATATTTAAATATTTTCAGTGTTTCAATGAGCAGGAGCTGCTTTGACAATTCAGACATACCCAGGCCTATATGCTGGTCTATTATGTTGGTTGTTGTCTTGCTGATCCAGCATTTCTAATAAACTGTGAACCTTTGTGGTGTGGTTTGCCACCCCACAGCTCTGCCCTAGAATGTGATGAATAGCTGAAAAGCTTTTTTTTTGTCAAGAAAGTAATGGGGTTTCAGAATTAGCCAAACTAATCATAAATTCACAGTGAATTAATCTAATGGTTTCAGCTTGGTAGCAGGGGAAGGGGAGGAGATGAGAAAATCAAAGGGATTCATGTCACCACTTCTGAAATAAAAGGTTTTGAAGCACAACATTTGTGTTTGGAAGTTTATCTGGATTTAATTAAAATAATTCATTAGTATGCATGGAAAACATGAAAAATAGTAATTTCTTTCTGTGCCACTCCTGCCCTTCTCTGTTGGTATTTGAACTAAAATCAGCTCTTTGAATAATCCTAAACTGAATTGAATGCTGCACTGTGGAATTATCACAAGGCCTCATGCAGACTTTTAGAGTGGAACTGAGCTGGGACTCAGAACGTGGCAGCGGCCAAGGTTCTTGTCAACACACACCTATGGGGGCTCCCAGGAGGGAGGGATGTCCTGCTGGGCTCCTGCTGCCAGGTGAAAGCACCATCCATCAGCCGCAGAGAAGCGCTGATGGGAATGAAACCTCAGGATGAAAGTGCTGCTATCTTCTTTCAGCTAACACACAAAGTAGAACTACAGAATATTTTTGTTCCATCTTAATTCTTCTGCCAGGCATCTGCTGTGAAAATCAACATAACAACATGTTTCCAGTGGTCAGTTCCATGAAAACTATGATCATGCCTTGCCCAAGGCTACACAACTTTAATTTGGAGCCAAGTCAAACTACCTGTGGGAGATGGTCCTGCTTAGCTGCCGAGATCTCATCTAATCTCTGCTTGAATTACTCCTGGCTGTTTGGTGTCGTATACACAAAAAATGTGTGTGTGCGCATATATATATATACATATATGTATTTGTGTGTGTGTATATAAACATCTTTTTTTCTCTGAGAAAAGACCTTTAGTAGGATTTTCCTTTATACCAGTTATCCCATTGTGTATGACATTTCTGAGCCTGACTGCTGTGAAAAACTGTCTCCTAAGGAAGTTTCTTTCCTTACTTTTATGGAGACCTACTACAGCAGGTAAAAAATGTGAGGTGTCAGGAGGAACAAGGAAGGAATTGACCTGAATTTCTGATTATTCTGATTTCCAGTTTGTATAATATTACTGAAGGTTGATTAAACAAGGGTATTTTGTGTGCTTGTTTAATGCAAGGGAAATGATTCCCTGTAGACTCAGTTACCCTTTTCTTCCACTAAAAAAATGTTGTTCGGACCTATTCTCTATTTATCTACTTAAACAATGAATTAGAGATATGCATGCCCAGAAGTAAAACAACCCTTCAGTAAATCTTTGTTAAAGTCATCGCTAGAATAAATGAAGAGAAGTTCTTCAGGCTGCTGTGCGTGGGGACAATAATTATCCATGGGGTGGGACACTGTGCATTGTGAGCAAGCTTTTCTGAATCTGTTTTTGTCTTGAAGTCACCATCTATCACTCCTCAGACACAAAAAATTTAATCTATATTTGGCAAAAAATGAAACATTGGCAGGAGAAAGGAGAGGGAATCGAGCAAGTGAACATCTATCCTATAATTGAGTGATGGTCCATCCAGGAAACCCTACAACAGTCCCTGCTATTCCAAAATGGTCCTTCTGGCCTTGCCCAATGGAAAATGTTTTGTCTGCTGGAATTAAGAATATAAAAAGGAGTTCAACAACAAGGTGTTTACTCAGCACTGCATATGGTTAATTATCTCGGTTTCATGCAGTGCCCTGCTAAAGAGCTTCAGATCCAGTGGATCTAGGAGTCTTTAACCACTGCAAGGCTACAGAATTATGTTTTCAAACAAGACAATTGGGTATGTGAACCAATTTTTGAGCTTTTGGCTTCTTCTGTGGCCTTGATAATCTTCCCACTTAAATATACAAATATGAAATACACCTTCTGGTTGTCAAAACCCACATATGGCAATGAGACATTCTAGATTCTGTTCCTGCTCTAACTTTTTATACATTATTTGACCTTGCATAAATCATTTAGTGCCTGTAAGCCATTTTCTCTATCTGTAAAATGAGAAATGTGATGCTACAAACTCCACAAAAGCTGCTCTGAAAGAGCACAATCGCTTTTATTTTGGTGCTGCAGAATTCATGAAATACCCACATATACGAGACATCTCACAGCACCTTGTCCAGTGGTAATTTATGATCATATGGTAACAGTTTCTGGGGGAGAAGACAGAAGGAGTCTTTACTATCAGATAGCATCTTCCTTATCACCAGAGCTGTAGCATATTGAGTGAACCACATTGCATTTTCCTGAAATCCCTCTTTGATACGGGCAAGGTGGACTTGGAAAACCTCAGAATTATGGGACAGAAGACACATGATGATACTCCTGTGAATTAATTCCCCATGAAGGATAATGATTTAACACAGGTGGTTTCTTTTTCTGTACATTTAATTGAAGCAAATATATGCACGTGAAACAAAACACATACAGCTTCTTTAGGTGGTGTCCAGGCAGAGGATAACTGAGGATGATTTGAGCCAAAAGTTTGACAATGAGCAGAGGGGAAAAAAAGCCACTTTAGGGAGGAGTATTGCTTAGTTTATTCTAAGAAACCTATTGTTTATCAGTAGGATAACATTGTTTTTCCTTTTATCGTATGGCACACAACTCCCAATTTGTATGGGAGAAAAGTTTAGGGTTATTCAGCACTTTGTCAGTGGACTTCTGCTGATTTGGTATTCAAATTTCTTTTGAAACTAAAGATACTTTTCCATTAGTATTTATTGGATTTATCTCATAGCACCAACAATGAAATAGGAATAATTTTGACAAAATAACTTAGAACAACAAATGTCCAAAGGAGACTCTAAATTTCCAAATTTAGAACACTAAATGTTCAAAGTTAACTCTCACTGCTTCCTTCTTCTCTTCAGTTCCACCACGTCATCTCCAATTTTCCCTAAATTTGCAGTCAGGGAAAACTTTGCTCTCACTGCCATTTGAAATTTTACTACTTTGCCTTGTGTCTTGTTTCATGCTAAATAAAAATACAGCAGCTCATAAGTAACATTACTTAAAATGCCTGAAAATCTAAAGAGGTAACTGTGGTATTTCTCTCTGAAATCATGCCTTCTTTTCCTGCTTGCAGATCACAGTTGAAATACAAAATGTTTTACTTGTTTTTCAAGGGCTAAGCAGCCGTAAATGTGATAGCATAACTGAGAACAAACAGGACTCATTCTCACCTTGTTATCTCTGCATGAGTTTTAATATTGGATAGGATTTATGATGTGCTGTGATTTCTCACTCACAAGGCTGTTTCAGGAGTAGCCCATAAGGCCAGAGCTGTGATTTTCACTTGCGTGGAGAGCAGTGTTTATTATTCAAATGGCAGCAAATGGAAAATCTCAATTCAACACATGAGTTCGACTAGGTCTGTAAAAAATTAAAATAATAAAAAAAAAGGAGTGAAACCAAGATAATCCTCTAAAGTGTGCAATCCATGGTGGATGCAGAGCAGCAAAGGTTGCTCTTGCTGGGATGTCTGTGCTTTTGCAGAGCAAGGTTATAGTAAAGATGGTTCGTTCAAACTCCTTTGAGAACAACTAATCAGCCACATATCATCTTTAGTGCTCTGTCTTCCCAAGGAAAGTGGAAAGGATCCAATTAAGAGTGGGGGATGTTCCGCTGAGATTTCTTTAATAACTTTGTAGTAGAAGGAAGCAACATATGGAGTCAGAGTCTAATACCAAAGAAGAAAAATAGCAGAAAAGAAGGAAACATCTGATTTCTGGAAGATTTGGGAAAATACATCAAAACACCACCTTCAGGAACTCATTTTGTGGGTTAGGAAATGTGGGCAGTCTCAGGACAGAAGGCTACCTTAGGACAGAGAAGAGGATTAACTGATCACCCAAGGGTCAGTTCAACCTTGACTTTTTCCCTGGTCTCAAGTCCTTAGGCCAGTGGTGATCAGGTGCAGAGGTGTCACTCAAGGACATAAAAGCTCCATTGCCACAGGGTGCTTCAATGGCTTCACTGTCATGCTCCTGAGTGAGCATAAAAGGGATCTGGACCATCTCCTTGCCCCTAGCTTGCATGACCCACAATCAGGTGGGGATAGATCAGTGGGAGACAAGGAAGGATGGAAAGTGGGAGGGTATTAACATTTAAATTGAAATTTTGAAAATAAAATAAATTTTAAATATTCCTACATATTTAAATTTAAATAAACATTTGATTTATCTGGGTTATCTGTTTCATCACCCAGACTGAACCCAGCATTTAGACCTGCTGCACAGTGAGGGGTAAACCACATAACCTCTGCCTCAGTTTTCCTCCCTGTACGGTAGGGATGAAATTATTTTCTTAAGTATCCTTTTCTCAAAAAATTAACTTTTAAATGTGTTGTTAGAAAAACAGAGCAAAACAAACAGCCTACCAGTAAACCTAAGCTGCACAGATTTATTATCTGTCTAAAGAGTTTGATGGGTGAAACTGAAAAAAACCCCAACCTAACAAATAATAGAGTTATTAATGGGGCTTCTCAAAGTATATTTTCTTGGCAATATAGGTATGCCAATAAAGGTTAATTAAAATGGCTGGCAATCATGATCAGATTAAATGGGGTGTGTACTAATCTCCTGCACTTGCACAAGAACCTAAAAAGCATATGACTTGGGGATGTCAGCTGAAAGCAGGGTATTTTTAGCTGAATTCAATAGAACTTTCTTACACTCAATTAATTTCTGCATATTATAGAGATGAAACATTTGCTTTTCTTCCCATCACGTCTATAGGAGGAGTGAGGCATAATAGCAATATTTCTGGCATGAAAATATATGCATGAAAATTTGAGAGTTATTTCAGGAAAGAGAAATGCACCTATGAAAGAAGCAGTAGAGTGTTAGTAACTTTTTCCATTTTCTTTCGAGTGACAGGACCCGAGGAAATGGCTGGAGCTGTGTCAGGGAAGGTTTGGTTGGACACTAGGAAAAAGCTCTTCACCCAGAGGGTGGTTGGGCACTGAACAGGCTCCCCAGGGCAGTGGTCACAGCATCAAGCCGGACAGAGCTCAAGGAGTGTTTGGACAGTGCTCTCAGGGATGCACAGGGTGGCATTGTTGGGGGGTGCAGGGCCAGGAGCTGGACTGGGTGATCCTTGTGGGTCCCTTCCAGCTCAGGGTATTCTATGGTCCTATGTATTACATTTTTGGATGCTCCACTGGATAGGTGAGCATGACTTCTAGCAGCAGAAGGTACAGGATGATCCCTTTTCCCTTTGCCATCGCTGATAGCTTAAGCACTAATTTAATTATGTTTTCATTCAGACTTTTGGATGACATCATATATTTTGGGGGTGAAGGGCTATATCTGGCATCTTTCACTGAACAACTTCTGGTGAGACTTTTGCCACCTGAAGTTATCTCTTTTGGAAAAGAATTGCTGAGGTTCTAAGGAAAGCAAAGACAGGTGCAGAATGAAAACTTAGATCCATATGTTGATACCTTTTGGTGTAAAATGCTCGTTCTGGTCACTCATTAAAACAAACAAACCAAAGACTCAAAAGAAAATTTTCTGTCCTCATCCTTGATCCAGAGTCCAAGAACAACCCTAGAGAAGGGGGAAAATACTATTTTTTTCTATTTTTTCTTACCAGATGATTTTGCTCTTTGAAGATTGTCTATAATAACCCACTGAGAGCAGTACGTGGTTGTTATGGATGTAAAATTATAACTTTTAACAAATGAAATTCAAAATATTATAACGTTATGAATGAGCAACCAAACCCAGGGCTTTTCTTCATAATCCAACTGTGCTGATAATCAATGAGCAGTAGGTTGCAGACAGATTCAGATTCTCCATCTCCACCTATTGGCAGAACTGTATCTGAATGATACAAAATAGGTGTCCTTGCCCATGGCAGGGGGTTGGAACAAGATTATCTTTAAGGTAATTTTTAACCCAAAGTGCTCTATGATTTTATGAGTCTATGACAGTTACTTACTTGAAGGGAAATGTTTAAGATGAGAAAATTTAGAGTATGTTGTTGTGCCTTTTCTTTTTTTAATTTTCCCTTCACTATAGTGGTTTCCAGAAGCAAAGTACTGGTATCTCAAAATACCTGTGAAGCTGCAGGGCTGGAAATGCAAATGAACTACCATGAAAACTGTAGTTTGCTCACATTAAGTGAACATATTGTAAAGATGTAGTAGTATTACCATAAACACAGTTTGTTTTAATTTATAGACTTCTTTACATGCACACTCCAGTATCCCTGAGGACCATAAAACAAAACCTGAGGAGAAAATAGAAAATGAATAAAATATATCTTGTCTTCATTTGTGTCAAAATCACAATAAAAGGAGAAAATATAATCAACTTAGATGTTGTTTTCTTTTTATTTATAAAGCTTACTGTTTCACTCTGTTTTAATTATCATCATAGTGTTACTAAAGTGTGGTAGCACAGAAAAGGCTGCATCCCACCTTGGCAGTCAGATTACTATCTATTTCTAAATAGGGGACACTTAATTTAAAGTTAGCTCTAGAAACCATTTCCCAAGTCTCTGTTTTTGGGGCCCTGCTCATCCCTTCTTTTTTTCCCCATGTGCATTTCCCTCTAATTTTATGGGTCTTATTGGACAATTCTTTGAGCTGGATGAAAGGGACTGAAAATTTCATGTACAAAGCTGGATAAGGCCAACCAGTGTTGTTTCTAGATGAGTGGTGTATCAAGCTGTGTCTTCCCCAGAGCAGAGGAAAATATGTTCAACTAGATACACTTGCTGAAAAACAATACCATCAGTTTTTGTCCAAAAAATTGGTGCAAAATAGGAAAATGGAGAGGGAATATTAGAAAGCATCCAAAACAATTCTGATATTTTTGTTTTATCACTGCAACACATCTAAACCTTTCAGTTTTGGTTTTTTTTTTTTCTTTTGAATCAGAGAAACAAGCAAGCTAAAGTATTTTCATATTGGAATTGCTCTTTGTAAAACTCTCTGAAGGACCATACAAATCTTGTTATGATTTGACTGAATGGCCAGGGTCGGGTGCATTGCAATCTGCTCATGGGTTTAGAGTTTATTGCTGCTTTCTGTGTTTCTGTGAAGCAAGGTTCAGAAATAAAAAATACACCTCATCTTAATAAATTCTCTCTGAGGAAGGAGCACACTGAGACCTCCTGCTACACACCCTGCTTTGTGAGCAGGGCAGAGCTGCACTGTCTCAATTAAAGAATTAAAAAAAAAAAAAAGGTTAAAAAAACCCCTTTGCTGCTTTTAATTAACAAACCAACCTTTGTTGTTTGCAAGGGTGGTATTGAAACAACTTTTATTATTGGTTAGCACTTCATGGGTGGATTAATTATAGATACATTAATAATATATAGTGCAATCTTATATTGCCTAGTGATTTTGATCTTTCATGATATAAACCTATTGAGGTTACTAAAACTGGGGTGGGTTTTTTTGCTATTTTTGTTTATCAGGTTATCATTAAATTATTATAGGTAAATTAAGTGCACAAGAAATGAGGGCATAAAAGCAGAGAGAAGGGTAACAAATAAGTTATGGAATTCCTTGTTTTAGAGCAATTCACCATGACATTCAGTAGGAATAAACACAGAAATATAGGGATCCATTTTTAATAGGATATATTTTTCTTTTATTTACAATTATATTATGTAAAAATCATGAAAATTATATGACTACAGAACAGAGCCCTAGTAGTATTTTTTCAGGCACTGTTCAAATTCCATGCATATAAGGTAGCTGACGTTTGAAACAAGCAGAATCTTTTCCATCTAGAAAAGTCTTCCTTCCTCTAAGAATTTAATAAAAATGAACCTTCAAATGAACCAAAACATCTGGAATTAATTCGCTGGAAGAAGAGGCAAGGCCTTCTTCAAGGAAACCCCTCCCTCAACTTGCTGGCCAGACTTCTTTTCACATAGCCCATGGTACAAATAGATTTCTGACACCTGTAGCTGCCTTGGTGCAGGTGCAGGACCTTGCACTTGGCCTGGCTGAATTTCTCACTGTTCACACCTCTCCACCTCTCCAGCCTGTCCAGGTCCCTCTGGATGGCAACAATTCCCTCTAAAGAACCGATGGCGCTGCTCAGCTTGGTGTCATCCACTCCCACTGCCCCTGGCATTAATGAAGATCTTGCACAGATCTGGTCTCAGTACTGACCCTGAGAGACGCCACTTGCCACTCATCTGTGGCAGCCTTCAACTGCAACTCTTTGGATGTCACCATCCAGCCAATTCCTTATCCATCGAATAGTCCATCCATCACACCTATATCTTTCCAATTTGGCAGCAAGGATGTTGTGTGGGGCCATGTCAAAGGTCTTGAAAGACCCTCAGTGAGGTTTCAAATAAGCACCCTGAGACATCTGGAATTAGAGATTAAATAGGGATTGGGGAACCCACTGGCTTTGGATATGTACCTGAATTAAGACTACCTGTAGGTGCTTTCAGTCCACAGATCTTGAACAGCTTTCCCAGCATTAATGACACCATCCTCCCCCAGAGCTAGAGTATTTTTTCTTGTTTTTATTTTACAAATAGGGTAAACAGAGGGACAGCCTGTGATTTTGCAATAAACCCAGTTATCCTCAACTGATTTCAAAAGAGAAGACTGCAAAACCGAGCTTGAAAAATCAAAGTTACAAAAGATCTCCAGGCTGGGGGATTTTTGTGTGCTTAGAGCCTACAATTTTTGAAGCACTTTTGAGTGCTTGTCCCCAGTTGTTGGTAATAAAACACTTTTAGAATGTCTCATTTAAAGGATTTGCCTACAGGACAAGGCCAGCTTGTAATAAAGAGGGAACTGAAGCTAGCTCTCTCAGCAGCTTCCTGTGCTCTCAGCCAGAATAGCAACCTTTTCATGGTTTCTTTTTTTTTTTCCCCTCACCAAGTCAGACCTTTTGTGTGACCCTAGAAAAATAGCCAAGCAGAGGTGATCAAAGAACAGTGAGAAAAACAGCAGGTGGGGTTTTTTAATTCCACGTCTGCATGCTGATTTCAAAACAACATGAAAACATGCTTCAATAGAATCTGTTTGATGGCAGAACTGAGCAGCCTACAGTAGATGGAGAATAGACCTATTTATCAAGCAGCTGATGAGGAGAATTTTTTTACCATAGGGGAAACTTTAATCTCTAAAATTGAAAATAAAAGAGAGGGAGATGCTATTGATGGAGATTGCAAATTTGTCTTTAATTGATTGAATGTTCTCAGTGATTTTGTAGATACGATTTTTACTAGCCCTAAGAGACTCTGGAAACTAAAATACTTCTCAAATACTTTAATACAGTACTTGGCTGCATGTATTTAATGCTGTCTAAATGAAGATTTCAGACTGTCTGTACATTAAGCCTCACTGTTCTCCAGCATTATGGGGCCACTAAATCAAATATCTTTGGACCTCTAACTCTACCTCGAAAGTTGTGCATTAATTTGTGAACTGGCAGAATAATTCTGTAGTCTATATGCAGTTTTTACCTTCTTCATGTCTTCTCCATGTTCAGTTTGCATTGCCCAAGATGATGGATTAGTTTTAAATATCAAATGTATTATCACTATCTATTATGATGCTTATGAGAAGTGGCTGGGGTGAGGTGTCCGTGAGCTTGGTGTTTTCCATGTGTTTCTGAGGTCTTGGGTTCACTCTTAGCCACATTTCTGAGTGCGTGGCTTAACTGATGTATAATGGATCCTAACAAAAAATCAAGAAGGGGAACATGTATCTTGCAGTAATTAGTTTGGTTTTCTCCCACGGGCATCAAACACTTTAACATTTTTGCACGCTGCAGTGCATCCTGTGAGACTGAGCGCTGGTAGCATCAAGACAGGTTCATTCCTTGACAATGAAGGAATATCCCACACAGAAAAAAACCTGTGATGTTTTTGAATAGTTTCTGCAAACTCTCTTACCAAATTTTAGCTTACCTCCAAATTTGCTGGGGTTTTTTGTTTGGTTTCGTTATTCTATTATTTTTTTTTCATTTAGAAAGTTATTTGGTTTATTTTTATTTAAATAATTCTCCTTTTTCTTGGTTTATTTTTAATGACCTGTTTCACTTTTATTTTATAGAGCAAATTTACTGTAAAAAACCATGTATTTAATAAAACCATGTATTTAATAAAATAATATGTACCTTAAGTAACACTCCTCACTGTTGATTGAAAATGGAAATTAATAATGAAAAGTAGCAAAGAGAGAATAAAAGGTATGAGTGGAATTCAAAGGGGTCAAAGTTTGCCATGCTGGCCATTAATGATATTCAACAGTAGAGAAAGAAAAAAATTTTACTTTTTCATGAAATTTAGTGGTAAAAAAAAATCCTTTCTGCACTAAGATGAGAATAAGAACTTTAGCAGTTTCACACAAATAAATAAATAAAAAAAATGCACCAGTCAAGAAGAACTTATCTCTATCATGGATATTTGTCCTGGAATAAATAGGTCTGATGTAGAACAAGTTTATAAATGCAGTTTTCATAGCCCATGATATAGTATGCAAAATAGTTTGGTTTCTTTTCTTCTTTTGCTTTCCATTTGTGTGAATATATGTGTTATATATCTATGCATATAGATAAGAAATAAATACACTTACCTGTATATAATATACATTTCTATACACGAATATTTTTATGTAAGCAACTGGAATTTTGACAAAAAAAGTATATATGTCAGTCTGAAACACTTTTCTTAAATGAAGTTCCACGGAAACTGCCATTTTCTTGCGTAACATTCGCTTCTTAAAAGATTTGCAAAGACTTGTAGTATGAGCTTTTTCACCAAATGTATCTGAAAGACATGACCAAACTTCATAAAAATGAGAAGAATACACAGGCAGGAGGAATATGTACATGAGAAATAAGGCAGAAATTTACTCTGTCTACACAGATCTATTAATGAGCAGTAAGGAATTAAAAATATCTGGTTGGAAACCAGGTATCTTGCATTCACGATGTCTGATTACATGGAATAGTAAAGCCCTTTCCTGGAGGAAAAGCATTATAATATCTATATTAGAAGCCTTGCAATATTTATGGTGGACTGATGGGGTGCCTTATGGTGTTACACAAGGTGGCAGCTTGGTGTGAGCCTAATGAGGACCCAAATGCCAGAGGTCTGACAGAGCTGCCACTGGAAGGAGATACCACAGAGACACCTGGCAGACAGGGAAATATTCAAGGCACTCATACTTTTGTCACTTAAGCCATATATTCAGTAAAGACAGTCGATGGGAACATAGATCTTAACTGTTTACTGAAGATTTGAACACTTCTCTTCTAGGCAGGTGGGTTTTTTGGCCATCCTGTGTGCTGTTGAGAAGTGTCTTTCTTAATTTACCCTTTCTTTCTCCCATTTTCTTGCCCACAAGTCTGCCTTGTGCATGGGTCAGCCCAGAAGCAGACAAGAGATTCACAGCACTGTTCATTTTGGAGGGCTTAGGGAGATGATAACAGTTGTTTATTCAAACATATCCAATGCATCTAATCCTGGCTAGATATTAATGGAATTTTGTCTAATAAAACAATTATATCATCTTTTGTTACAAACCAACTCAGTGTGATCTCTGAGTGTTGGTTTATCAATAACTAAAAAGGTAAATATTTGAAAGGTCCTGGGGATTTGTTGTTATCAATTTCTTTGCTCCCTAGTCTTATTCTTATGTTCGGCTACAATACGTATGACAATCCTTATCCAAATTCTTCTTCTTAGCTATAGGAAATTTTTGGTTCTGGTTTTATTCTGACACCCCCTAAGAATGTAAGACCTAAATTCCTGGCATCTAAATTCCTGGGGCATGATGGCAACCAGCAAAAGTACTCTGTTAGCAACACAATTTTCCTCTCATAGGTACATTCAGAATGCCTCTGACAGGGATTTGTTCTCTTGATATTTTAAGATTAAAAGTTCATGGCTACCCGTACCTGTTCTGTATGCAGAGAAGCCAGATGGAGCCATGACTCATTCTAAATATTTCTTTTGAGGTTAGCATAAGTGAATTGCTTTTCAGGTGGAATCCATCAGGTCCCCAGAATGTGTTCCTGTCTACAAATTCTTCCTGCTGCATTATATTGCTCTTCTTCAAAATGTTAAATGTCTTGATTTGCATTTGCAGGAGTTGATTGAACCCTTGTTCTTGTTTCCATTGCATTTGATCCTTTTTCTCATTGTAATTTTTAGTTCATGTTTCTTTCAGAGCCATTGTTATATGGGCTTAATTTTCAAATCATTTTACATATATATCTTTTTCTATTGTCATTATGAATTGTGATAAAAATGTTGGCTTTATTTTCTTTCCTTCTCATTTATTACTCTGCTAACCTTCTGAAATCCCCAGTTGCATCTTCTGATGGAGACTGAATGAAATGCTGTCTTCATTTAGAAAATTATTCTATGCAGTAACTGTGTAAGAGTGTTTTTTTCCAGGAAAAAGAAAGAAAGAAAAAAGTAAAGAAATTCTCATTTTTTACCAAATCATGTTCTAAGCAAAAGTTTCAATGGTTCCACCACAGTGATCTGTGAGGGAGATTTCAGAATAGAGGGTCCTCATTTTCAGTAAAAGATCCAAAACCTGTGATGACTAAAATCCTAATTCCTTACACTTGGGATTCCTTACCTTAGGGATGAAGGGAACTCAGGACCATGAGCAGCAGGATCATGGGTGGAAGGTGTCCCTGCCCATGGCAGGGGAGTTGGAACTGGATGGTCTTGAAGGTCCCTTCCAACACAAACCATTCTGTGGTTTTGTATTTCAGTGACAACCTGACACCATGTGAGACAAACCTGAACTCAGAATCACTTTGCAGAGACGGCCAAGGTGGCTCATCTTGACTTAGTCTCTAACAATATAATCACATTCAGGTGATGCTGTGCCAGACAAACTTATCTCTGTTTTGGGACAAACTTTGATTGTTGTCAACATCTGGGATTCATCACTGAATGAATTCTGAATGCGAAAGTCAGTGTTGAAACTACCAACTAACCCTAAAACTCTGTATCTTACCTATTACCTCTCTGTACCACCTTACCTATCTCTACCTTTCCTTTCCTTTAGTGAGACTGGAAAGCAAGAGGGAAGATAAATTATCTTCATTGGCTTATATATCTAAGATACAGGGCCTTAAATAAAAATTATGGTGGATGTATAAGTGATTGATTGGAGCGTGTTGTTTGCATTGTATTCGGAAATGAAAATGTAGGAAGGAGGGAATTTCAATAGCAAAGTGGAAATGGTTGTCATCAGGATTAATGGTAAATGATCATTCATGTCTGCCTTATCTCACGCTAAGTTTTCTTCAGTAGAATTTTAATAGTGTAGACTTTATTGTGCATTATAGTGATAAGATCCTGCCAATGTTTAGTTGAGCTGGTTAATTTACAGGAGCTAATTTAAAAGGCAGCTCTTGTGTTAGGGAATCTGTCCTGTTGGATTGATAACCCAGCTTTTAGGATATTATTTCCATGGAAGCAGATCTTCATCTTTTCTCCCCATCTATGCCCTTGTGCTCCATCTTCTAATTATTCAAGTGTGAAGGGAATTTCCTTCATTTTTAGACACAAACATCCTCACCACATGATTTATTAGGTTGTCTGTAAAGTGAACTGGTTATTTAGGCTTGTAACTATTTCTATAGAATTTTGTGGTATGTTAAGTTTGTGCATAGGGATAAATATAAACTCTATCTCATTTAATCCTGTCTTGGAGAGAGATTTTTCTTCTCAAAACATTTTTATGTATTTACTCACAAGTTTTATCATCAAATGTAACCATTTAGCATACAACTCATGTATGCTTATAACACTTCACAGGCACTTTTCTCACCACTGAAATTGAACCACCGATGTTGAATGTGGCAGCTCTTTAACAATTCTCATCTGTGCAATGTGAGAGTTTAAACAGAAAATGGCCTTACTACTTTCCCAGCTTTAATGCATATTCAAGCATTTTCTGTCAGCTGTCATTTACTTCTCTCAATTCCTTTGTGTGTGGCACTGGCTGCCATTTCTGTTGTCACTCTGAACTGAATCCTAGGATCTCCTTGAAAGATTTTCTTCTATATTGGCCTTTGTACAACTCTCAGCAGTCCAGGATTTAGAGAAATTTCAACTAATCCATTGAAAAATGTGACTGGCAAAATTAAATTCTCTTCCTGGTTCTTGCAGCCAACCCTCATCTGTTCATCAAGCATAGTAAAAGATGTAAAAGAGATTTAGCAGCAAAGGATTTCAAATTCTCACATCTTTTCTGCTCACTTTCTGCACACATCCAGACAATAAAGTTTTACTGGCACAAATGTTCACAGCAAATGAAAATCAAATCCTCATATGAGCATCTCTAGATGGTGAGATTTAAATCTGAAAGGCATCCTATGGGAAGTCCTTCTGTGTTCACCCATTCAAGGAGCAGGAAGATAGGAAACATGGCATATTTTATAATTGAAAGTGATAAGCAACACCTGTTGTATCTCAAGTACTTGCACTCAGTCCCCAGGGAGAAATACTGGGAGATGGCAATGGTGAAATAAATTCATACAGCATCCAATCTAATACTCATTAAAATGAATGAAAGGACAGTTTGAAATTGGACTAGGCCTATAGGTCCCAGCCTAGTAAGGTACTCAAGCATGTGAGAAGGCATTGTCTTTAAGCTTGTATTTAAAGTTATGCACATGTTTAAATGCCGAGTTCCTTTGGGGCCAGAATACATTAAACAAGACAGAGTAACTTGCCCTGCAGGGGAAACAAAAAAAAAAAGGCTAAATTTGCTTGATACATTTTAAATGTTTAACAAAAATATCCAGCAGCTCAATAGAGATATTCAAAGAAAGTTTTCTACAGAGTTTGCATTGGCAGAATGCTAAATGATTCACCTTTTGGAAGTGGCAGTATCACAGATGCCATCAGATAATTTCTCCAAATCCTTTGAGGCTGGGTTCTTGTTTTTTTTTTTTTTTGCAGATCATTGTTCTGTATTATTCAAGTGTGCTTTGGTGATGAGAATTATAAACCTTGTGTTTTGTCTTTTCGCTTAGAAATACAGAGTAAAGCACTTCAGCAAAAGTCTACTCAAACCAAGTATACTTAAATCCTAATATTTCATGACTCCATGCTCCACACTGGATTCTAGAGGTAAAACCTATTCAGAAAATGTCCTCCAATTTTTTTCCCTAGACTTGTGTTTTATTTTGGAACATTTTTATTAAAATATTAACCAGTTCTGGTCTCCAGAAGTTTATAAAAGCTATGTCTTATAGCTGTAGTTGAGTTTTTCTGTCTTTTTTAAGTCAAATAGAGTTTTCCTCTGCATATAATCCCGGTACTGCTGAGTGCCAGCATCAGGAGAAGGGATGTCATCTGTACCTACTTTAGAAAGAAAGATTATTCAAAAACATTTCAGAGCAGTTTTGCATCTGAGGAATACCAAAGCTAGGTTATGTCTGGAATACATTGCTGAACTTACATTTTAAATTACTTGAACATAAACAAAACCTGAAGAAAATGGAACTTTGTAGGTAATAATGTAAGGAATGGGCAGGGGCAATGGACCGTATTAACATTGCAATTTTAATTTGAAGTTCTGGTCTACTCTGATTGCAAATCACTGCTTACTTTAATACTTTAATGTCTCTGTACATGAAATGTGCCAATTTCCAGGCTGTTCAACAAAGAAATCATATTTATTCTCAGAAATATGGAATGTACATTATTGGAATGTTTTGTTTTGCTTTGTTATCAACTTTGTCATAGAATGAAAGAAATTCAATTTCAGATTGCATTCAAACCAGAAATTATTGATACTTTATCTGCTGTTGTTATGACAGTTAAAGATCTTTCTGTATTTCAATTTTGAAATCTTAAATTTGATACGCTGCCTCTCAGGCATTTAATAAGAAACAAATCCTTAACAAATTTTAAGTTGAAAAATAACATCATGCATCTCATCTCATTATCTTTTCTCTGACGTGCTTCCTTTGTAACTTATCACTTTGTGCATGTGCACATCCAAACATTATAAATCAAATTTCATACCTGCATAAAGCACTGAAATAAATGGCTTCATGCTGGTGTAGAAAATCAGTGATGAACTGGGCTCTGATCCTGCTTATTTTGTTTTCCTGGGAAATAAGAAAGGAAGACAAAGACAAGTAAAACACCAAGAAGATCAAGTGTGAGACAACACAAATGGCCTGAAATTGATTCCTTTTACTCTGGTGATATTTCATTAACTTCAGGGAACTTTTGGAGGATTTTTAGAGAGAGGCAAGTGAGAAGACAATAGGGAAAAAGGAAAGAAAGAGTTTTCTTCCAGATCCCAACAGCCTGATTTGCTGAGATGTGATTTTATATAGGGAAGAGCAATACACTACTTTCAACTCTCCAAAATAAACTTGCCTCTTTATTCACATGTGACTTTGCATCTCATTTATATCAAGATTTTTTGGGGAAAATCCCAGCCATGCAGCAGCCTGGAAAAAAGGCTCATGCTAAAAATCCCAATCACTATTCTGGTATTTTAAATTGAAAGTTCTCTAAACATTTTTACTAGTCACAATAAGAGGCTGTGACTATGTGATTATCCAGAAATGTTCCAGGAAGATGGGTCATCTAAGGAAACCAAATATATTGTGTTTTCTATCTGCTGGTGACTATTTTTTAGTTACTACTACCAGAATAAAATGTGCAAACACAGAGCCACTGGGAAGTAGAGCTTTTTAAGATTAAGCAATGAACAGTAGTCTGTATTTGGAATATCCCCTGTTCCACATATTCAGTGGGGAAAAATGAACACTAAAACACTTCCTGAGTCAAAAATCAGGCTGTAACCAGAAATAGGCCAAAAGTTCCTGCTATTTTTATCATTGTACAGTTTAGTACTTCTCCTGTTTTAGGCGAAACATTCAAATTTTAGGATGGGCCTCAGCTTGCAGATTCTGCTACATCTAAAAGTAGATGTCTGTGAGAGTCTGGAGGCAGTTGCTGCAAACCAGGGATCTGGAGCCACTCCAAACACATCAGCAGAGCTGTGGCACCTCCTCAAGTTTGGATGGTGTGGAGAAAAACACACATCTTCTGGCTTTGTGGCTGCAAGCCATGTTGGGTGTCCTAGAGTGTCCCAAATGACACAGGTGGATTTGGCAGATGAACTGAATTCATAGACTCCATGGCAGCCATGAAGAACTGAAAAAAATAACATGATAAAAACTGTTAAGCAGACACCTCCACCAAATAGCTCTTATGGTTCTGTTAAGTTCACAGCCAGGGAAGACCTTATCAGTGTCATAATTACAGAAGCAAATTCAGGTTCAGTCTGATGGACCCCACTTTTGCTGGACAAATCAGTGTCATGGCAGTCAGGAGAGCTACTTTGCTGTAGCAAATGTAAATTACTCTGTGACTGTAGAACAGCTGATAACAAAAGATGAATAAATGTCCCAGAGAAGCTGTGGCTGCCCCTGGATCCCTGCAAGTGTCCAAGGCCAGGCTGGATGGGGCTTGGAGCCACCTGGGACAGTGGGAGGTATCCCTGCCCATGGCAGGGGGTTAGAATTGGATGATCTTTAAGGTTCCTTACAACCCAAACCATTCTGTTGTTCTATCATTTTTCACTTTGCCTAGAAAATAAATAATAAAATATTCTGTAACTCAGGCTCCAAACTGAATTCAAGAACTTGTCTGATTTCAATACTTGCATACAGCTGGTGCTCTTGTTCTTTGAAATCTGTCAATTTTATTTTCTATTTTAAATATGTTTTAAAAACTTCGTGACAGTCAGGCAGCACCAGTATGAAAGTAAGTTTTATAGACAACTAAAATCCATGAAAATCTGTATTCCTTATAGAGATTAATGCAGCTGCTGGTGCAAACAGCAGTGCCCCAAGGTGTGCTTATATTATTTTGTGAATGATACCTGCTGTGAAGGGTGGTTGAGCACAAAGCTGCCAGATGCTCCCTGTGACTTGCATATTTGTAAGTCACATTTGTGCGTTCTGATGACTTTGGTGTAAATGATAAAATTATGGAACAAAGAAATAAGTCTTTAACAGGCCTGCATTTCACCTCATGACTGCAATGATAGAGCATTTGATGGACTTTCAATGCAACTAAATTTAATTCAGAAGAAACATAACTGTGTCATCGTTCCACCTGTTTTCAGCTGGTACAGTTTTCTCTCCCAAGCTTTTAAGGGTTGCAATGGTGAAGCAAATGTGCTTCTGTGTATTTATTGATGTCACACATAACTTCATCCAGGAGAGTTCTTGATGGGTTCAGTTTGTCAGAACAGTGCCATGAGGAAAGGACAAAATTCTTCTTAGTCTTTATAAAAATGCAAATGTGAAGTTATCCATCACTGTGGTGTTATCTAGAGACCTCAACAAATGCTTCATCCCTCGTGCTGTTCTCCTGTCAGACCAAGGAGCTCCTGGAGGTCTTCTAGGTTAAATTCACAGTAAAAAAGAGGTGAAAGAAAACATTGAGATGGAGATGTTCACAGCAAATATTCCTATGAGATAGGGAATATGCTGATCAATCACCCAGAGACAGATCTGAATTTACTCCTGGTGGCATCTGGAGATGACCCAAAGATTTGTGTTCTATTAGATAAAAAAGAGTACACCAATGACATGAAGAACTTGGTTTTACTTGACAATTTTGGATGTCTCAAACAAATCATGTGTCAGCACAGCTGAATAAAGTATTAGAGACCATGGAGCAATGAATGTCAGTCATGCGGAAGGTGTGCTGGAAATTTAAGGAAGTACAAGGATCTAAGAGTTCTACAGTTAAGAAAACCAAGCCTTTAGTGAAAAAGTATGATTGTGATTCCTGATGTACAAAGCAGGGATTAATTCATTAAAAATGAAAGTTAACAGTAGCTTTCCTGTGACATCTGTGAGCCCAGTATTGGAAATCTGTGTACTCAGTGAGAATGCTCAGTGATTTTAGTAGGGTATTAAAAAGATGAAAATCGAGCAGACAAGAGGCACAAATAAAGGCTTTTGAAGACATAAGAAATGCCACAGAGTGATAAATATTTGGATTTTCACAAGGAGATTGAGAACGGACTTCATTAGAGCACATAAATACTCTCTCTGAAGAAAATGCCAAGTGCTAAAGGACCTTTAATCATGCATAATTGTTGAAATTTAGAAATGGATTAATACAAATTCAAAACAAAGCACAAATCCTTAACACGGAAAATAATTACAGCAAACTGCAAAAACTGTGGCACCTTCTCAATCTCCTGAAATCCTCAGAGTTGTTCAAGAGTGTAGAATAAAAAGTGACTGTCAGAAGTCTGTCAGAAGACTATTTGATGACATTAGGTGGTCTGTGATATATCAGAATCTGACTGAGCCATCTAATAACTTGAAACTTTTTAAACTATGGAAAGAGCTTGTGTCGGCTCTCCAAGAATTCCAAGAAGCAGAGGAATCAGGAAGTTTGAACAAGGAATTTCTCTTTTGCTGAGGAAGATGGATGATGTCAGGATGAACCGCAGAGAAGATTGGTAGCACAACCAAAGTTTGAGGCAGGCTGAAACAAGCATGTGGATCCCTGAGAATACAAAAGCAGCTCAATCCCAAAGCCAAAGTGCTGCTTTGTGAGTGCTAGAAAGTGTTGCTGAAGGCTCACACACATTCTCTGGCCAAGCCTATTGACTCTTTCTTTGCTTTCTTTGTTCATATCACTTCTAGCAATCTTTACTTGTCTTTTTTTCAGGAGCAGAGATAGGCTCGAGAATCCAGAGTAGATGGTCCTTTGGAACATAGATGACATTTATTTATCTTTATGCGATGCATCTGTAACAACACCAGTGGGAAGGATAAAACTTCCATGTCCAAACATACTGATCTGTTAGTGTATGTCAGAAAAAATTACTCTCCCAAAGGACTAAGTTCAAAAAGAAAATGAATTAAAGATATTGAGCATGAAAATTATCTTAAATAGGGAATATTAGGAAACTGAAATCTGAAGCTCTCCTGGGAGAACTTGGTTATATTTCCAACCCACTTTATGGATCAGATAATTATGGGCAGGTTCAACAAGGCTCAAATGTTTTTGCATTGTTTGCATCACTAGACCTTCAAACCTTCTCAGATTCAGTGATATCATTAATCACAGTTAGTGATAAGCAAACATAAAAAGCTAAGCCCTCTCATTCTGTCTGAGTGTATTCAGATATGGATTCAGATTAATTTTTGGTTAATTTATCCATATTTCTCTAGGTTATGAGTACTTATTTATGAATTGTAAAAGACAGCACAGTGAGGAGATGTTAATGCAGTCTGTCCAAAGCAAAGACACCTCTTAGGTAAATATTTGGCAAGAGCAACAAAATATTTTACACTTGGTATTAACTTCGGGGTCATTTTCCATAAGAGAAGGGCTCTGGTTTGTAAAAGCATCCACGATTATTAAGCCTTTTTTGTTCCAATTACAGAATCTAAAGCGACAATGCTCTGCTCATAGAATTTATTCAGCGATGCCTATATTAATTCCCTAAAATCTTCTGGTTAAACCTGCTAAAATCACTTAAAAAGCCTTCTAATCTTGGAGACTTTAGATCATGGAACTGATCATGTTCTTGGATAAACTTCTGAAATGCTAAATTAACCTTCTTCTTAAACTGTGTGACTCATTTCTTATGTAAATTTGTCTGTCTTTGGACCCCAGAGATAACACTTTGTTTGTTCAGTGATTCCTTTTGTCAATATAGACATTTCCCCTTCATCTGTGTGGTGCATATCCATAAAACGTGACCAGACTGAGATCCCTTGGCCTCCCTGTAGGATATTTCTGAGTAGATGATAATCTTGCAAATGACAGGGAAATTGCAAGGCTTGGGTCCTGTCTTCAGGGAAACTCATTTGGTTTTTTATGTAGTTGCTTCTGCAGTTAATACTGTTCACTATGGTAGCCAAGGTAATGAGGATTTCTGACGATGCTTAAATTTTGTGTAAAAAAGTCCTTACTTCCTAAGCTTTCCTGTACAGTTGATGGCACTTCTTATCAATCATAAAGTGAAACAAGAGAAAAGAGCTCAATTTTCAGGCTTTAGCCATTCTTTTCTCTTGCCAAAACACTTGAGAGTAAAGTTGCCTGAAGCAGATATTGCTCTAAATAAGGTATCATATTCTGATGCTGCCTAAATTTTTAATTAACCCTGGTTATATATATATTTTTTTTTCTGCAGATTCACCCCAAACTACCACCAGAGAGATCAAAACCTATTAATGTTGTGCCTCTAGTCAATAAACCTTAGTTATGTATGGAGTAGGTTTTCAATACAAGAAACGGAGGTTTTACTTTCTTAATATTCTCAATACTTTTTTGCCAAACACATTCTTAATTTTTAGGCAAACTCTTCAAAGTCAGGGGCACTCTATCATTTATGTGCTTTACACGTTCACAGCATTATGGATAAATATAGTTTTGAACTTGTGTTTGTGTTTGTGTAGACAAGTACAGCTGGAGTACACAGTGTGAAATTGTGAGGAATTTTGTTTATGATTTCACTGCCTTGCTTTAATTATTGGAAGTCAACAAACAGACAAAACAAACAAGACAAACAACAACAACAACAAAATAATCAAAGAAGTGAGGATTTCAGACCAGAAGAAAGCTTTATGATTAGGTTTGTGGGTTTCCCAAGTTAAAAGAAACCAAAAGGTGACTAAGTCGAAAGGAGAAACTTTGAGTTTGTTTTATTTGTGGTCCTGGAAATTATATTTTTTCTAGAGGTCTTTGTAGCTGAAACAATTCCACTTGCAGAATGAATAGCTATTACCTCAAATTATCAAAAATTATCTGCACGGTAATGGAATTTTTTAAAAAATAGGAGGTTTCTGCTGTATAGGCCTTTTAGTATCAATTTATTGCTTTTTTTACTGCTAAACTAGTTAATAATTTATCCAGTATCTATTTACACACAGAAATACTATTCCTGTAATTCCTAACTTCAAGATATATTTAATTCTAGGATTAAAAATCAAGTTTGTGAATGATTTTAAGTAAATGTAGAATGAATTTCTGTTGTGAAATTGGTTCCTTTCCTACCAAAACAGAAGGAAGGAACAAATAGAACAAGTAAAAATGAACAATAGCTTATACTTTCATTAATGGCTATTTACAGATTGCAGGGTTATGCCATTTCTCATGGAAAGATTATTATTCTTTTTCTAATTCAAGATTTTAGGTTTTTTATATGTTTCTCCAGCTTGTCTCTTTTATGCTTTTGCCAATAGAATAATCAGCTGTGCAGAGCTGTGATCCAGCAGGTCAAGGAAATATATGTGAGGTTTTCTAGGTCTCATGCAAAAAATTATTTGCCTTCCCTATGGGAAGGGGCTTGAAAGGGCCAGTTGAATCTGGAAAATGGTCACAGGACTGGTGAGCAATAGCAACACCCACAGTTCTGCAAATTTACTGAAATAATTATCCACAGTTTCAGACTGTAAAAATGTAGGTACCCTCGTGCAACTATTACCACTGCTTCACCATGCTCCTTGTTCCCATACATAGACAGTTATTTTAGTATATTGGTCATTTCTACATTTTTATGGTGAAGTGTTAAAACTTGAAGTGCCATCGTCAAGAGATTCTGTTGAAAGGTCTAACACCAGTCTGGCAAAAAAAAAAAAAAAAATAGGTAAAGTTAAAATTGTGGTTTTCTAACATAATCCACATTTATTTTTATCACACTGAGAAGCTCTTTCCCAAAGTTCCTCTTAAATAAAGTAATATATTATTGTCATTATTATTATTGTTGTTGTTGTTGCTATTCACTTTGTTTCTATTTCTTTGCAGCTCAGCAAAGATTTAGCATCACCTTGGAGACACCAGCCTGTGAAGTAGGATGTAAATAACCATCACCAGTTACAACTTGAAGGTGATTTTATATTAAATTAATTGATCATTTCTCATCAATGTCTGATAGATCCAAATCCCCAAGAGACAGAATGAATGCAGGCAGAAAACCTCCCTTGAGGTCGAATGCCCAGTGATGAGGAAAAACTTGCACTTTTCCAGTCTCACCATCCTTTTTGCAGACAACTCCTTCAGAATTGTCAGCCTGGAAGCTCCAACCAGAATTTACCTCATTCAGAAGAAATTCATACTACTCATTTTTAATTCATTATCCCTCATTTCAGCTATAAGCTTTTGACTGCTTCAGTGTGGTTACTTCTTTTTTCTTTCTAATATCTCACTTCCCCAGCCATTCACCCACTGCCAGTTTCATTTCTCTGTAATGCCATAGGTGAGCTGTTTTCATCTCCAGTGTTCCTAAGAACATTAGTTTGCGAAAGGCTCCTTGCAAGACAGAATTATACAGACAAAAAGAAGTCAGAAGCACTTACAGGAAAAAGAGATTACACTAGATGTCTTCATCCTGACACTTAAATAGAGTGTGACATTCTTAAAATATTAGTAGAACATTGGACGTCAAGAAAATAGTAAAATATTTGTGTTCTGTTAACAAAAAAAAGAGATGTGTAGATGCATAAAGGGAGATTCAAAGCCAGGTATGACAGGGTGAGTTAGGAAAAAAAGAGATCTATTAAGGCAGTAATACTATCATGTGGAGGAAACAGTATTGTACCTTAAAACAGATGAAAGCTTCTCTCTACGGCATGAAAAAGATAAAAAAGAAAAGCAATAAATTCTGCATAATCCAAACTCATTGTTCAAGCCATGCACTGCTCATTCCCTGGCATCAGCCAAAGGATAAACATTAGTGCTATGTATGTAAAGGCTGCTTTCATAAATATTTAAAAAGTACTACACTGAGTCAGTGCAGTAAATAATACCATTTATTAAAGTAGATAGAATACGTGAATTAAGGTCACTTGCTGGCACAAAGAATAGAGGCATCAACCTAAGCCTGCTCAACCCTGGGATCAGCAGATTCAGTTTTTTCCCACTCAAAGAAACATTAACTGAAATATGCAATGAGAGAGCAGTTCAAGCAGCTCAAATGCTGCTTCTGGCTCAAGAACAGTTTACAGGGGCAAGGAAGAAAAAAAGTGAACTAAAAAATCCTCCCCAGAATAAGCGATTCCTGTATCAAACTCATAACAGTTTGTAAATGTGTGAATGCATTTCTTTTAGAAAATTACTGATTCTAGAATATCAGGGGATGAAATATTCACTGTCCACCCAAGTATAATGTTCCAATGGTTGATTTCATTCATCCTCAAAATGTTTCCCTTATTTCTGTTCTGAATTTATCTCCCTCCAGCTTCCACCCATAGTGTCTCATTATACTTTTGTCTGATAAATTAAAGGGGTCTCAGAAATATTTTTATGTTAATACTGATCATAATTCTATAAGTTGAATTTTGATGTTATTGAAGCTGATTTGACTTTTCATAACTTTTTTTTTATTATTCTTGCACTTAATGAATACAGGAACGTTAAGTTCCAATGCCTGACATATTTAACATTGCTTTATTTTAGTTTCTGCATCTGTTCAACAACCTGAATGACTATTGATAATTAGGGGGATTTCTGAGTGTCCCAGTCAGTATATTTGTTTTTCTAAAATGTTTTCCAAAACCTGAAAGACCCTGGAAGATCTCTTTCTTGCCATAGCCAATGACCTTGTCATAGGATAATGTTTAAAATCCTCCTTTTCCTGCCCGAAGTGATATTATATTTTTAGAAAGGGATGCACTTCAGAAAAAAAAAGATCAGTCCTTGAGACTTGGTATGCAACAGGACATGGAAAATAGTTTAAAGTTAAATCACATTATGAAATGTAGCTGGTCAGTATAATTTTAA
Organism: Corvus brachyrhynchos; assembly: GCF_000691975.1. NCBI lineage: Eukaryota > Metazoa > Chordata > Aves > Passeriformes > Corvidae > Corvus > Corvus brachyrhynchos. The sequence continues at coordinate 2,432,173 of NW_008239671.1, forward strand.
TTTTGAAGAAACTGCTTTAAGGCAACCTCACACTGACCCACTTTCTTGCTGTCATTTCCTCAATAAAAATTGATAACACATTCTCGCCCTTGCAGAATTTCCATATTGACAGAGGAAATTTAACTCCCTGCATGATTAATGGCTGAGGTAGCGCTCTATCAAACATGCAGCACGCACTGGGATATTCGATGCCTCTGACAGCCCAAGAGTGATGATCCTTGGGAGGGATGGAAAGCAGACCGTGACAAAATTGCAGTTGCTGATGCCTCCTGCCACATCAATAAAATGGCACTGCACAACAAATGGGACTCTTGACCTCATCACTTACAGTGGAGCAGATCATTTGTATAAACAAGTTATTTAGGTGCTTTAATGTACTTTGTGGTTGATTAATAGGGCTTCCCTTCACCTTCTGCACTTCAGATGCTAGAGAGTGCTTGAGGAGGGAGAGAAGCAAGGCACGGTCCTGGGGGTGAAGCAACATACTGGAAATTTCAAATCTGTGCAGAGCTTTTCTGCAGATCTTATGTTCTAAATTGGGCAAAGGACATACTTTCTAAGGCTTCACCTTAAGAATGTGTTGTGCATGAATATGCCTGCAGGTACTGTTGAAATATTCCAGAAATGCCAAATTAATGGCAGACTTTTTGCATGTGATAGTTTGAGACTTGTGCCAAGGAGCATAGCAACCTAATTTTTAAACAAACTCAGCTGGTATTTGCTCTTCTGACTACAGATATCTGCTCTCCTAACAAACCATTAAGTAGCTGTCATTGTGCTTAGGTAATTTTTCTCTTTTCTTCCTCTTATTTTGGAATTTGAAAACATGGGAGAAAACAGAGCAGTTTCTGTTACAGCCAGAGCTGATCTGGAACGTTGTGCTGTGTGCATTCACAGGCAAACAAGGATTTGCAGTAAAGGCAATGTTTTATTGAAGCAATGATTTAAACTAATGTTTTCCAAAATAACAAAGTGTTCTGTGCCCATCTGTTTAACTTGTAAGGAATGAATTTTCAAAGGTCATTCCAGGTATGCCAGAATTTCAAGTTGTCATCAGTTTCTGAATTATAAGGCAGGAAAATGATTCAAAGGCAAGGCTGTCTGATTTCTGAATTATTCCACTATACAGGGAAGTCTTTCAGTCCAGAGGACTCTACCTAAGCCAGTTATAGAGCCACCATGAACCAGGCAGCCTGTGCCTATTTCTTTTCCTGAAAATAACACACGACTGAGTTTATTTTAATCTTCTAAGGAAACTTTTAGGTTTGCTTTGCCTTGGGTTTGTTTTTGTTTGGTTTGGTTTTGATTTTTAGAAATTTTGAGTCTCTGTTTCAATTTAGAACAAACCTATTCAAATAATTTCTGATTTTGTCTACTGAAAAAAATACAGCATTAATGAGGTAGATAAGATTCTTTATTCACTTTGCAGTCTTTATTTCTGTCCTTTTCTGTAGACCTAGATTTTGGAAAGCCTGGCTAATTCTTTTACTTTTGTCTTTCTTATGGTTTCTTGGCACCATTCAAAGTCAAAAGAGGACATTGCTGAACAAAACAGCAAAATCTGTTCTTAAGTTCCAGTTCCAGCTAGAGAGAGAAAGAGCTTAGAAAACTGTCAGGAATACCTGTTCATGTCCATTATAAATTATAAACCTTGTCCAGTGTAACTATAAAATTAATTTTAAAATCAGGTGGCTTACCTATACAGTCCAAGGCATTTAGGGAGGCTCTTTGGATTCTCATCTCTTAAAAGAGCTGCAAGAACAAGTAGACTGCATTATGCAGTCACATATGATGCATTATTTTACATATTTTCATATTTTGCTTAATTTTTTGTGCATTAGCCCTTACATTAAAGCAAGAGTGGAACATTTTGTATTTTTGCTTACTTCACAATGGTTAGATTGTATGTGAAGAAACACTGGTCTTCAATTTAAGCTACTCCAACCTATTCAGGCCTTCATATTCTCCTTAATAGTTTACCTTTTTTTACACAGCCCATGCAATGTGCTATTTATCCCGCAGCAAAATTCTCACTCCACTCCCCTGGTGTGTAATTTTCAAGGAAATGTCTCCTCACTTGATGGAAGCCTTATGATTAACCAATGAACCAAATTAACTGGAATGTGTTCACTTTTCACAGAAATGCAGGAGCAGAAAAAAACCCAAACAGATGCTGCTCTTGGTTGAAGGAAGAAAAACAACTTCTGGGAAAGGCTGTCCATGTTCCCCCTCTGGAACAAAGCAAAACTCACCTTCCTTCTAAGTGCATAAGATATCTTGTGTCTGCAGCTGGCAGGCTCACAAGGATCTTACTAATTATGGTGGTTGGCAGAGCTCTGAACTTCTAAAGTCTTGTCTTTCACTCCTTTGCTCCATCTCTGGATGCCAGGGAAACAGAGGAAGAGGAACTAAGTGCAGTTGGGCTGCTCCCTACTGCTGCTGCCTTTGCTCCCAACCATCCCTCTATCCCAGGAGGAGGCCAATGGGAGCGTGGGGAGCACTGGGCAGGACTGACCCACAGTTGCTCTGTTCTCCTGCTCCTGGATTTTTCCTGGGTGGTGTTTGCACAACCTGTGCCTGACACTGGACTGAACAATGCTGACCTTTAGTGTTCACATAAATACCCAGCTGTGTATTAAGCCCTTCGAGTGTCATGTGTTGGTCTTCACATCATTCCAAGTGTTTTACCAGACAGGAACATCACCTGCTTAGTAAAGGTCTTTGTCTTCTCTGGTGCTTACATCTCCTCACTGCGTGATGGCTAAATTGTGACAGAATCTAAACATCCTGGTTGCTGTTTGTGTGATCAATATTCATTTGCACAGCCAATATTCCTGGTACTGCTGGAGTCAGGGGTCAGGGCTGTGGTCCCTGCCTGGTGCAGCTTTCAGCACAGGAGGGGCATTGCTTTCCTGGAATTGTCATTACTCTTCTCTGTGATCTTCTCATCATGAAACTGCTGTGTTTCATATGTTCCCAGTGATGTAAACAGAGAGGAGCTCAGACCAATAACAAGATGAAAACACAGCTTGATTTTGCAGTTAATAATATGACTGGGACTGAAACCAGAAGATTGTACTCTCTTCTAACCCTCATCCCAGCTCTGCCTTTAGGTAGATCTTCCTGTTACACTGTGAATGGATCTGTTAATTCAGTTGCTACAGAGAGCAGGAGATATCTGTCAGCACAGATGCTTTACTGCAGTGCCACCCATTTTAACTAAGGATGTATAAATTAGTATTTCTGATTCAGTTATGCAATCTTTGCTGACAAATATTTTGTCTCCTATTCTAACACCTCCCTTGAAAAAGGAGTGCTTGAAAAAGATTTACTGTGACTGCAGGTAAAGGAGAGAGAACTTTCAATGTTACATTAAAAGTATTTGCATCTAAAGTCTGTTCTTCTCATCCTGCTCACAGCCATGGAGAACAATTAGTTTATAACAGAGTAATAAGGATTTTCTGGCAGTGTATCAGGTGCTTTGGGATTGGAAAGTTGGTGCAGCTGCATTGGAACCACTTGCACAGTCTTGCATAGAAGCTTGTATAGGTTTTTCCTGTTGGAAAAGAAAGGAAAATCCAAGAGTCTCACAAAATCTTGAAAGGGAATTTTGTGGTTTGTCACTAAATTGGTGTTGTGTTGTTTAAAGAAACTTCTTGATGAAATCATTCCTGAAGATGGAGTAAAATGTCCTTTATTTCCCGTGACACCCAACTCTGGTTCCAGGGAATCTGCAGCTGCTCCTGTACAGTGGAGGAATGATTGATCCATGGACCAGCGTGAGATGTCACCCCAACCCTGCAAATCAAGTGATAAAGCTTGCTTCTCCAGCATGACCCTGTGTTTGTGACAACTTCCTCTTGTTGAACTTTCATTTTTGGTAGGGGTGAGTCACACTGTGTTTTTGTGAGGTTGTGACCACCAGCCTCAATAATTGTTTTTTCTCTCTGGCCTATTTCTGTAGTTTTCCCATTCAATTTCATTTATCTGGTAATGGAGGGAAGAGGTAGGACAGGTGTTAGTGTACACCAGCAAGTTTCAGAGTAATGCTGACAATTCTAACTCAGCCCTGCAAGCAACATCTTTCATTACAGAGCTCATGCGATTTGAGTTACATGGAGGAGTTTATTGTGCCATATCAAATTCTGTGCAGTGCTGTAGATGAGGAGTTAGAAAGGTAAATAAAGCAAAATAAAAGCAAACCAAGACAAAACAAAAACAAACTGAAGAAAAGAATTGGAACAAAACTGAAAGCATAATTCTGTCAACATTTGCAACTCTACTCATTTTTACAGGAACTGTGATCAAACAAAATTTTAATTTGAAAAAGAAAAGGGGGGAAATCCAAGCACTAGGAATGAATGCAAAAATTGGCATTTTAATCTGTATTCACATAGAAACTGTTGTGGATTCCCTGAGATCTCACAGCCCTGTGGGAAACAGCAGCAACAGGGCAGGAGAGATTTGGAATAAGATAAGATGGAAAATACTAAACTCAGAGGGATAAATAAATTGAAAGATGTTGTAACATCATAAAAACCGAGAAGATGGGTGAGAATCACATACAGTGGTTTTTTATGTTGACTGAGGCACATCTTATGATGTCAGTTTTAACATCTGCAGGCCAAAGATGCAAATAGAAATATTCCTCAAATATGCAGGGGAAAAAAAAAGAAAAAAAGAGAATTGCCCTGGTCTCTGGTCTGTCTGATACCACCTTTTAGATATTTACAGGACTTGTTCATAACCCAAAGTTGCTTACAGACCACAGCTTTACAGAACCCATCCTGAGGATAATTCAGTAAAGAGACAAGAAATTATCACTTTTCCATCTCCTTGAAGGGTAGGACAAGAGCAGTCTGTTTAATTTATATCAAGGAAAATTTGAGTTAAATATTAGGAGCAAAAACACTGCCAGGGTTGAGATACACTGGGATATATTGACCAGGCAAGTTGTGGAGTTCCAACATGGGACACCATCATGAACAGGTTATATAAACTCTCCTTATAGGTGATGAGAATAACTGAAACTACTTTAAAGAATACTTTAAAAATCCTGTTTCTTTTTTGGCCCTTCCAGCTGTATAGTTCCATAGTGCTGGGTGGTCTGGAATGAAATAGGAAACCATCCGAGAATTTAAACAAAAAAACAAACAAAGGCCAGCAAGAGCAATGTAATTTATTCTCAAGTACTTTGCTTTCCTTCACAGCATCTTCTTTAGCAGTCCATCTCCATGAAAAGTCTCTCTCTGCCTCACTTCCTCCTGAGAAGGAGAACATTAAAAGAGAGAGGTTCTGGGTGTTCCAACAAAAAGAACACCACACAATCCATACAACTATGAGGCTTCTGGCATCTTCTTATTGTCTTGGTTTTTTTGCCATTTCTCTTTTTCTCAGTTTAGATGTATGCTGCAATTTTTGTTTTTTCCTGTTCAACATTTGAAAGATACAGCCCCTGGATCAGGTGTTCATTTACCAACCATTTCCCTTTAGTGCTGTGCCTTCATTTTTTGCCTGTGTGACAGCAGATTCCTCTTTCCAAGGAATTTTTTGAATCTTGGGCACTCTACTAATCCACATTAATAAATATTAGGTGCTCTGCATTGCAGCATTCCCTTTTTAACCTCTCTCTCTTGATTAGCTGCATAGGGAATGTGGATCTAAACTTTTACTTTGCAATATATTTGAATTAATTATCTATGGTATATGATGGGATCAGTAGTCTGGGTATGTTCGTATTAGAGAATTAGCACCTGGCATAGTTTTGGTGGGGGTTTTTAAGGGTTTTAGTTGTTAATTTAAGGTGCCACTATGAAAGAAAGTACTTTAAAAAATAGGTATTGGACACACACTTCTACATTTTCCAGTTCAATATATTTATGCTCCCCAAAACAGTCCTGCTTTAATGTTATTTCCTCACATGAGACTACCTGAATGAGTAAAAATTTCTCATAAAGTCATAGACCCTTTAAGGAAAAGATCTCTAAGATCTTTGAGTCTGACCATCAACCAAACACTGCCAGGTCCACTCCTAAATCCTGTCCCCAAGCACCACATTTGCTCCTCTCTTGAACATTCCAGGGCCAGCCTGTTCCAATACTTCCCCAATTCTTGCTCTCATGAGCAAGTTCTTTGTTCCAGATGGTGTCCAGCCATACCTGCACTTTTCAAATTGTTCCCTTGGCAGTACTGCTGGACTCCACAATTTACATTGAGTATTTTCCAAGGGAAAAAGAGTGGGGCTGTAATTTGGTTTAAACATCTCTGCCCCAGTCTTCTCTGGTTTCACAAAATATTTGCTCCTGGGTTTCTGCCTTTGTACAGCAGTGACAGTAGAATTGATGTAGAAGAGTTCTAGGGTAAAAATACACCTATAAAGTATTTCTCAATCTTAGGATGGCAAAGACTAGGTCAAGTCTAAGTCACTAATTATGGATAAGCTAGAAGGGAAAGATTAATTCATGTAAGTTGTTTTTCATTAAAATTCACACTGTGCATTGGGTGTACGAGAGGAGAAGGAATGAAAGAGAGCTTCCATCCAGAAATGTGAAAAAAAAAAAAAAAAAAAAAAAGTGGGCTTTTTTTTCTCCAAAACATTGAGGGCTTCTGCCTTTATTGATCCAGATTTACTGCTGTGGTGTGAAGCAGGGCACAATCTTTAGAACACACTGAGTGTTCACAAATTGGCCGAGTGTGTGGTATCTCCTGCCAACACTTACACTCCTTTACTGCAGCGCTCCGAGGCCAGGACCCAACTGTATTTCAGAGGAGGAAAAAGGGCTGGTAATTCCATCACTCTCCGGGTGATGTGGTGGTACTGCAATACTCACTGGGGGGATATTGACTCAGCGCTCCCTGGGTTCATCCCTAAATCGCTGCCTGTGTGACTGAGAAGGGAACAATACCTGTGGGCTGCTCTGCAGAGAGCTGCCGTGCTTGGCTGCACATCATTAAATGTATGGATTCAGTGCATACAGGCTGGAGATTTTACCACTAATTCAGAAAGACAACAGTCCACAGAAGGAGTTCAGGCTTGAAGTTGGGCAGTTGCCTGATCAATTTGTGGAATCACAAATATGTGAAGAGAATGCTTTTGTTCTCAGGGAAGATTTTCTTTTTTGATTTGTTTTGTTTTTACCTGCTGTATAGACCAGCAGACCTGTTCTGCATTCTTTCTGTTCAGCCATTCCTCCCTGCAAACACTCCCTGACAACTTGCAGATTTTTGTGAACACTTTACAAGGGAAAATATGTCAAATGAAAACGACTTTGTAGCTAAAGCCATGTAAAAGTCAGCAGGTTTTGTTCACTGGGATGTATGCATGTGTTGCATTTTGGGTTTGGTTTGTACGGATTCGTGCCAGCTGAGCTACAGGTTCATACAAGACATCAAAACCCACTCCAAATCTCCCCTTTTATTCTGACTTCACAGTGAAACCATCACAAACACTTGCCTCCTCTGTTTGAAAATAAAAAGGCATGACTCACCACTATTTTCTTCCAGCTTTATGCCATTCCTAACTCCACTGATTTCAGTGTCGACTTGATTTCAGAGAAGTAATTTGACATAAACTTAAAATGATACAACATAAAATCAGATCCCTCAGGCTTAAAAGATATACTGCAATGATGTCTGTTCGCTGACCTTTGTGAAATGAATATGGAGATTTCGGTTCAGGTCCTACTTGCAGCACAGAGTCAGCACTGAAACCACCATCACTAATGCATCTCCTCTCTGCAGTGCAAGAGCTCTGCAGAAATATAGTCCTTTACTCCATTAGGACAAGTTTAAGAGACACTGTCATATATCTTAGGAGAAGAGGGCATCTCTGGGGTCATCAAACACTACATTCTGCACCTGTGTATCACACACACAAAAAAATCTCTTTTATGCATTGAAAACCTTTCCCTTAAACAGGTGGGGTTTTTTTTCTTTTTGTTTGGCAAGAATCCTCTCTGGCTATCAGATGGGTCACTGAAAAAGCTTCAGGAAGGACCTTAGGGAACAGCTTTAGTTTGGTTTTTTCCACCTTTCAGTTCTCTGACAGGAACAATAAAATATTCAGACTTTGGACAAAGAAACAATAATTCACAGCTTGCAGGATAAACCTGCCACAAGAACTGTCCATGCATTGGGAGCTACATGAGCATCACAGAATCATGGAATGGTTTGGCTTGGAAGGGACCTTAAAGATCACCCCATTCCAACTCCTGTCATGGGCAGGGACACCCTGCACTATTCCAGGTTGCTCCAAGCCTTGTCCAGCCTGGCCTTGGACACTTCCGAGAATGCAGCAGCCACAGCTTCTCTGTGCAAATAAGTACTGAGATGATTTTGCCTCTTCAAGAAGGTGTTTTATCCCAGTCTTACCCATGAGACCTGATAGTGGCCATTCTTTATCCCCTCTAAGCAGTTTTGTGACAGCTCCTCTTACCTTTCCTTACATTAATGACTGAGATGTGCAGTCAGAGACCTCTTACACCTGTAAAGCCCCTAACTACAACCATGTCTTGGTTGCTTAAAAACCAAGTTATTTCCATACAGTCTTTTGGCACAACAGCAGTTTTAAAAAAGGAGTAAACAAATTGCAAATTCCTTCTCAGGCACTGTTTCAGGCAGTTGTGGTGCCTGTGCCAACACAAAGTGTTGCACCATGAAAAACTGAGGTGTAGTTTGTACTTTCTGTGAAAAACTTACCTGATATCTGGGAAAGATGGCGGAAATCAAATTGTTATACTTTTTCTTCTTATGCAAAACGTGTTTTAGCTGTAATTTTCCCAAATCTCCCTAAGATTACCTGCGTTGAAAAGCACTTTGAAGTTTACTGATGAAAAGCACACCAGATAGTAGCTGAATACTGTTATAAACACATCAAACAGGAGATCTGTAAAACTTTTATTATTTCCTGCCTTATTCTTATGGTGAAGAACACCACATATTTCTGTTTTTATTTATCTTCTATTGCTTGAAAACATCAAATCACCCTTAATAGTGAAAGTATGCAGTTAAATCCTTTTCTTACCTATGTATTCATCTTGGCAGACCATGGAGAACCTTGATTATTTTCACTGTCTCTAGCCAATGAAAATTGTCACCTTTTTTCCTTGATTTACACACAGAGCTCTAATCATAGACCGTCTTAACAAGAAGATGTGTGAGGCTGTCTGCCAGAGCTTTCAGAAAGAGCTTGTCATAACTCAGCATCCATTACAAAAGCAATTTCCAAAAACTTAATTTTGTTGGCCTTAAAGATATTTGTGCTTTAAAACCTAACTATTAGTTCCAAGTCTGTGTTCTTGAGGGGGAGAAAAGCAGAGTATATGCTTTCTGTAATAAACTTACTCTTCTCCAGAAAAAAAAAGGGAAAAAGATTTTTTTAATATTTCTTTCACATGGAAATTCCAATTAAAAATTACCTAACTCCAACTTAGTTGAGCAGGAAACCATTGGATGTCACGGCTGAAATTTTATTCTGTGAGGAGAATGAGTGTGAATGGGATTACCTACTGAAAATAAGATTATGAACGAGAAATGCTATTATATATTTCTTACCCAAGATTTTTTTATCTATATATGTTGTCTATATTCTTAAATATTTTTATATGCACAAAATTGCACATGTATATATGTATATATGGATATATATCTCTCTCAAAATTCTGTGGGGGTATTCAGATAGATAGAGATGTATCTGTAAAATTAATATCTAACTTGAAAGGTATGAAAAAGATTAATTCTTCCACAGCAGCTTTGAAGAATCCTCAATATGCCATCATAATACAGACAAAGTACATTTCAGCTTTGCTAGTTTATTACACGGTAATTTGCTCTCTCTGGGAAGGGATTCACTCATTGGACGAGCAGTTGAGTGTTCAGAAAACTTTTATTTGAAAACTCCTATCTCCCCAATGTTCCAAATTTTATTCACAAGTATCTTATCTCTTATTACTTGCATTATTTCCTATACTTTCCACACCCTACTTTTGGCCCCAAATAGCTGCAGACATACCCAGGACTTACCTGAGCCATCTCTGAAATGTGTTCAAGAGGTATCACACATCAGTGAGGGAGGTTTAGATTGGATATTAGGAAATATTTCTGCACTGAAAGGGTGGTCAAGCATTGGAACAGGCTGCCCAGGGAGTCACCACCCCTGGAGGGATTTAAAAGACACATAAAAGTGGTACTTGGGGACATGGTTTAGTTGTGGCCTTGGCAGTGATGGGTTAAGGATTGGACTTGATGACCTTAAAGGTCTTTTCCCACCTAAATGTTTCTGTGATTCAATGAAGAAACTTCCCCTGTATTCTTAGCATTGCCTTTAAGTCATCAGAGTTATTTCTTACAAAGTGGAAATTTTTGTGCTTGTACAAAATGAAAGTTCTACTGATATTCGTTTCTTTGATATTAATAAAAACCAGTGTGCAATATATATATTTCTGCCTTTTCAGTAGTTAGTGAGTTGTTAGAACAAGAAATTGATGGAATGATCACTACTTGAATGGTACCAATAAAAACTGAGACCAAATAAGCCAGTAGTTTAGGAACTGGTTGCTAGAATTATGCCATTTAATAGTTCAAATGGGATTGAAGTGTTCCCTTCTTTCCTACAGGATGTGGTAGGAGTAATTAAATATCAAGCAAGTATAAGAGGGAAAGGAGCATGTGCAGCTACAAAACTTGAATTTACAAAGTAAATTTTTTGTTTGTGATGATTATAGGAATAAAAGGAGACAATACAAACAAGTGGGACGGGACTTATTCAAATTCCCAAAATGAACCAGATGTCCTAAAAGCTGGACCACACTTGTTTGTGTAAATCCATAAGGCTTGGACAGTAAAGAGTGAGACTTAACTCTTCAGCTCACAGAAGAATTTGTGGTGGAAAGGATTCTTCATCTGCCTGTCTAAATATGGATTCTAGGGTTTCCTACTCCAAAAGAAATATTTTTCTTTTTTATACATGTCAAGCTTCCACATATACAGCATTACCTCATCCTGGCTAAATGGCATCATTTTAGTGTGGGTGATTCAGTTTCTGTGTCCAAGTCCAGTCATTAGGTAGGATTTAGTCCAGCTATTTGGTAGGATTTAAAAATATCTATAAAGAAGTTTGACAGTTCTTTTGGACATTTTTCACCCCCCACATCTGCTAACCTATCACACACACTTAGGATGGGTGCCTGTCCTTGAGTCACCTGTCCCCAGTGATTTCCCACAGGGGGCTCTTGTTCCTTAGACTAAACTCTTTGACATCTGGTAAACGTGAAGCTGAGTGTCAGTGCTCTCAGTTTTTGCAGGAATTGCCAGCCATTGGAACAGTGCTTTCATAAAACCTCGTTTGGAAATCCCAGAGAACATTAATTAGTCATCCAGCTTTTTATGAATAGGCTGCTTACTGAGCTTTAGCAAATCAGAATTCTGGTCATGCCACAGCTTTAAGTCAGAGGCAACCTACCCAAACAATCCGCTACTTGTGGAACAACCAGCTCTAACAAGAAACCTGAGTAATGACATGTCCAAACCAAAAAATACTTCCGAGAGGGCACACCAGAAGGAAACACGCATGGAAGGAGCACATCCGACTGCTGACAACATGGAACTGATGTCACCCATGCAGTGCACTGGAATGTGAAGTTGTCACAATACTTGTCCTGTCTTGGATTAAGGTTTTGCTCAGCCTCAGGCCAGGAATGGTATTTGAAATAATTTCAAACCTTTTGTCCTCGCAGTCCTTTTGAAGCAGGCCAGGCTATTTTGTTTTCTCCTCAGTGCTTTTAGACATTTTTTCCTCATAGATGAGCCAAGAGTACAGCAGCTAAGCAGATCACAGGAACACACATCCCATTCTGAACATGGACACTGTAATCTCTGAAGGCAGCAGTATTTCATAGCCCTTGTCACAGGAATCCTAAATCTTTGCAGATTTCTTACACTTCCATGCTGTTCTAATTAATACTCCTTCCTTTGAAAAGAAAATCCATTCAGTGTAAGTGGGCTAAGTGCTATTTATCTAAAAACCCCTGGCAGCTGAAGTCTGGATTAATCTTCCAACCCAAATCAAATCATGTCAGCTCAGATCAGCTTCCTTGTATAATCTGATTTTTTCAGGAAAGTCAGCTCCTCCTGCTGTGTGTGACCTATGGCAGGAACGTGGAGATGGAAAATTGGCATCTCTGTGTGAGGAGGATCCTGAGACACTGAAAATCAGCACAGATTT
>NW_008239671.1:2444551-2447361 GCF_000691975.1 Corvus brachyrhynchos
TTCCCTACAACTTTACCAGTTTAAATCACCTGAAGATAAGGCTTGAACTCTTGAATACATTTCATGGACCATAAATTTAAAAAGTAATAAGTCCAAAACCTTATTTTTCTATTTTATTGCTTTCTCTTGTGCTAAAGTTTTCCTGTGTCTATTCACCAATCTTAGCCCTGCATAATTTTTAGAATGGCAACATAAATTCTCATACTTGTTCTGCATATGTATATCCTTATATTTAGCAAACCCTTTGCAGCATTTACTTCACAATCTTCATGCAGCCTCCATTTAAAAATGAAAAGTCTGTAAGAGGCCTGTGGAAATTGCAGTAAACAGCAAATGTTCCTGCAGACAGATATCGACTCTACAGTGAGATTAAATTATATCCCTCTCTTCTCTCTCTTTCTGTCACGCTTTTGAACAAGACTTCAGTCACTTTGGTTAAAATTTACAGTTCCAGAGCAATTCTTTTCAGCAGTGACTATTGCTGTTGATGATAATTTTATATTCTGAGCAGATCAGTGTAGTATTTTTTTATTAAGCATCTTGCCAAGTATGGTGCATCCCTTGGCAAGTTAAGTTCCCATTCTAGCTTGGCTTTTGTGAATCTGTTTTAACCTTAATTATATTGATATTCTGAACACAGAGTTGCTGATCTGATCTACATTTTGGCCTGCAGATTCAAGGTCAGTGATACTATAATATCATTAAAGTAAACTGTAGTCACAAAACACCCCAAAAAACAAACAAGCAAACAAACAAACAAACAATGTAAAAAACCCCACAGGTCTCAAAAACATTCAGATTTCTCCAAAATATTCAAAACTCATGAATGCAGGACTGGAGGGTGGGAGAACTACAGACAGGTGAAAATTTTGGTTCACACAGTTATCTGTGTAGTGAGTTTTCATTGGTTTGGTTTTACTTTTTTTTTTTTTAAATCTGAAGGACAGTATTAATTCTAAATCACTCATAAACCAACTGTAAGTTACTCCCTTGCTGGCATTAATTTCGTGTCATATGTTATAGCATTTCTGGCAGGAAGCTAAATTAGCTTTATTAGCTTTTTCATTGTAAGTGAACATTTTTTCTTTCTCTCTGTCTCTTTTTTTTTTTATTAATGTGTTCAGCATCTTCGACAAGGAGACACATTCCCATCTGTAGATTACTACCTGCATGGGATGTCAAATTTGCTCCTTTGCAACAAGATTCCTGTGAGGAGCACAGCTTAATCATAAAAGGAAGTTACTTAGGGTTGAATCCATAAAGGAAATTAAAGTGCCATGTCTGACTCCTGCATTCCAGTCATAAACTCCAAATAGAGATTTCCACATCTCCCTAGGACATTTCTCCCCTCTGTCTCCCAAACTGAAGATCTGCAGGCAACGTGTCTTGAGATGCAGAGGTTCCCCAGGAGTCTCAGATTTCCTTAGGAGTATTTCCGAACCCATCTTGTTCTTGATAAAACTGATTTTTGTATCTTCCGGATGCCTAATCCCCTCGCAGTCACAAACTGGGGTTTTTTATGCCTGTCACTAGTGCCAGGAGTGATGGGAACAAAATGTGGGATGTGGATTTAATGATTTTTGACTGCCCAGGGACTGAAACACCATAACTACTACTACCTTCAGGTTTCTTCTACTCACAGCAAATGAGCTATTTGTGTGTGTCAGGAGGTAAATATCTTTGGATTTCCCTTAATGAACAACTTTAATTTTGTGCAGAATAACTGAAATTTCTTGAAGTTAACAAGCAAACAGTTTTATTATGCCAGTGTAGACTAATGGTTGTTGTATCTCCCTTGGAAAGGATGATTAAAGGATGAACCTTGCTGCAGTGTACTCTAAATTATTTTATCTACTGTACAGTGGCAGAATTGCTATAAAAGAAAATTTTCAATTCTGTTGGTGTGATAAAGATGAGACTTTAGGACAAATATTCTGACTGGGAAGCACCTATTGACTGGGAAATTACCTATGTATTCTTCAACACCAGCACATTATTCTGCACGAGATCTTCATGATCTCTTTTAAATATTGGTTATGCAAATAAAACTTAAAATTTCAAGAAGAACAGAGTGATGTCTGTTCATTTTCTGCAGAGACATTGGCTTTTGGAGCTTATGGTACTTGTCAAAAAAATTGAAGAATAGGTAGCAGTAATGATCTCCATAAACACTTCCTCTGTCCTCTACAATGCTAAAGTGCCTTTTAAACTCAGGCATAACTTTTTATCTCTTTTTATAAAAATAAATATATATGTAAAGATCTCTTAAAGATCCCAGATAATAGAGGGTAACATCAAATTCTTTAGATTATTCTCCTGTGAGACAGGTGAGCTGGCAAAGCTGGTAATTGCACCAACATGAGCCACTGAAATCCTAGTGTAAGCATCTAAGATCTTCTGTTCTGGCTCACTTCTCCTCTGGGAAATTTTAGCTGGAGCTGTGAACCCATGAAAATAATGTCTCCACCTCAGAGAACAGCCTGTACATACTTAGTTCAGCCATTAGTTTCCAAGGAAACTTAGCAGAGACACCAGAGCAAAGTGCTCTCTCTGGGAAGTGCTGCTCGGGAGCTGAGATCCTGCTGCCTTGCACAGCTCTCACCATCTGCAGGTTGGTGCTGGGTTTCCTTTGGAAGCTCAGTCTGCTTTTACTGCCTTCAGTGACTCATAACTACACAATACTCTGCATTTTTAACATCAAAGTTTCCAGCTGGAGATCGCTGACTGAAGTAAAAAGAAAAAACCTGGTGGCATCCGTGGATGATACAGACATTGCTGGTCTATAAAACCACCCCTGGCACAGAACTGAT
>NW_008239671.1:2447380-2492086 GCF_000691975.1 Corvus brachyrhynchos
GCGCCAACCACGCTTTCCTTAAACACTTCTGTCTGCCATCACTTCCAGTTTGTCTGATTACCATTTTCTCTTTCTTTCTGAAGCAATTGGTACCTACTTTTCCCCTTCCAGCAGGACTTCTGGCTTTTCACTTTACATTTCTCTTACTGTGTTGCTTTATGCAATAGATACAGCACTACTTTCAGTGTCCCCTCATGCAAAGAACTTCTGTCATAATTTCTGTTCTTTTTCTAGATTTTGATTTGTTAATCTATCCAGCTTTAATTTTGATATTACTTTCATACAATCAGATTGGTATCAGGAAAATTTCTGGGGAACAATGAGATCATAGCAAGAGGACTGGTACAGTTGACCCAAAATGAATGTACCAGGGCTACTGTTCTTCCAATTTTAACATTAAAAAGTACCTACAGACCTCCATGGGTATCCATGTAGCCCATAGGTCCACAAGAAATCCCTGGCTGATTTTATTTTTTTCTTGTAAAAACAGGAATAGTTCCCACTGAAACCAAGAGTGAAAGTGTCTGTATTTAATATTAACAACAATACTTACAATAATTTAAAAATCACAAGAAAACCAGGTAGCATTAATAGCTCAACCTTCTCCAAGTTTCCACCACAGCTCTGTTTATTTCTATTCTGTTTACAGGAGGAAACAATTTGATCCCCTCTTATTAGCCTTTAAAATTATTTGCCTCTTCAAACGCGGTGGAGTGTCCGATGAAGCAGCACATATTCTGTACAAATGTGAAGTGACCAGTGTGGAGAGATCTGGCTGGAACCTGATGAGAAATGTAATCCCAGAAAAACCCTCTGTTCTGTATAAATTAAGGCAATTAAGGCTCACTGAACACTCCTCTGGACCCTCTGTCAAAGCAAATAAACTACCACCCAGCAGTGCGTGAATGTGTAATCAGATAGAGTCTGGTGTTCACTGAGACGTGTGCTTATGCTTTGGACACAATGTCAAATTCATTATTTGCCTTAGACTCTTCTGTTTATTATACTTCTGCCTCCAGCTCAATAATGTATCTATAACACATTTAAAAGAACACAAGATAAACAGTAAAAAAAAAACCTTATAGAAACTAGCACAGCTGTACACAATGGGAATTTAAACACCAAAATAAAATAATCTGTATTTAAAAGCTGGCAGGAAATACAACTGTGATTCACTTAGACAGATATTATTAACTTAATGGAATATTAATAAGATATTCCATTTATATCTCCTGTTCTGTCCCAAAGTCTCCTGAGATATTTTTCAATGAGATTTTAATGATAATATAAAATACAGCTACTCCTGAGATAAACATCTATTAGAAATTAGTAACAAATGCATAATTTAAGAGCTGGGTAAGAAGTATTTGCCTACTAATTCCATAAATTACAATGTAGGAAGAACACAGGTCATGTCTCTAAACCTTGCTCACATAGTAATTCAGAATTCACACAATATGGTAGGAGAAAAAAATCTAAGGTTATATTATAGAATAACAGAATCATTTAGGTTGGAAAAGCCCTCCAAGATCATCAAGTCCAACTGTTCCCCCAGCACTGCCGGGGTCATCATTAAACCATGTCCCCAAGTGCCACATCCGCATGGCTTTTACATCCTTCCAGGGATGGCAATTCCACAACTTCCACAGGCAGCCTGTCCCAGAGCTTGATGACCATTTCAGTGAAGAATTTTTCCCTCATATCCAAACTAAACTTCCCCTGGCATAGCATGAGGCCATTCCCTCTCCTCCTGTCCCTGTTCCCTGGGAGCAGAGCCCGACCCCCCCCGGCTGCCCCCTCCTGTCAGGGAGTTGTGCAGAGCCACAAGGTCCCCCCTGAGCCTCCTTTTAAAATCTAAGGTTATATTATAGAATAACAGAATCATTTAGGTTGGAAAAGCCCTCCAAGATCATCAAGTCCAACTGTTCCCCCAGCACTGCCGGGGTCATCATTAAACCATGTCCCCAAGTGCCACATCCGCATGGCTTTTACATCCCTCCAGGGATGGCAATTCCACAACTTCCACAGGCAGCCTGTCCCAGAGCTTGATGACCATT
The DNA here is from genome assembly GCF_000691975.1 of Corvus brachyrhynchos. Lineage (NCBI taxonomy): Eukaryota > Metazoa > Chordata > Aves > Passeriformes > Corvidae > Corvus > Corvus brachyrhynchos. Next base: position 2,449,438 of record NW_008239671.1, read on the forward strand.
TCAGTGAAGAATTTTTTCTCATATCCAAACTAAACTTCCCCTGGCATAGCATGAGGCCATTCCCTCTCCTCCTGTCCCTGTTCCCTGGGAGCAGAGCCCGACCCCCCCCGGCTGCCCCCTCCTGTCAGGGACTTGTGCAGAGCCACAAGGTCCCCCCTGAGCCTCCTTTTACCCACCCTGTGTTCAATTTCATCTTGTCTTCTCAATGTTTTTATTTTTCTCGTTCTAACTTAGCCACAGGCTAGAAACTCCCACACCCTGTAGCTGTATAGTAAATTAGGAGTCTTCCCTTCCCTTCTGCTCACACTTTACCTTTCTGGAGTGATTTTTTTCACTAATTGACCACTTTCCCTGAGCTCTCTGAGGTAACATGGTAGAAAAACATAAAGTGACAGGAGAGGGAAGAGGATTTCTCAGATTTTTTTGACACATTAAAAGAGATAAAGCATCTCTTTACCTCTTGCATCCCTTTGAACATCCCTTTAACCTACATTACTAACAAGCCTTGTTGCATCTTATTTAGAAATGCCAGAGAAAGATAAAATTTCTGAAGGGTTAAACTGACAGGCTCCAGGGACTTCAAGGTGGTCTACTGAATGTAGGACATAAATTCAAACTTGTTTTTGCTTCTTTAAAGCATGCAGATTTGAGCTGGCTGGATGTAGTACATTGTATTACATCCCTGCATTTAGTTGGTAAAAAAATGTGTCTTCTAAGGATCCAATCCTCTTCTCATAACTTTCAGTAAAAACGCTTTTATGTTATGTTGGTCTGGATCAGATAATCAGCTAAGTTTTGGCTTGAATATTGGGTTTCTGCTCCAGGTTTCTCCCCAAAATTCTTGATATTATGAAATGTTGGTGGAAAAGAATAAAGTTTTATCAAATTACGCGCAAGTATCTGAAAACATCCTTACCTCAATTATTATTATGGTTAATTTCTTGAGATAAATCAAGGGTGTTTCAGCTGTCCTATTTTTCCACACAATTTTGAAGCACATAAAAGGAGACAGACATGGATCTGAAACTCTTACAGGTAAAGCCTCAGAACAAATTTGCCTTCTGGAGCCAGCATTGTCCTTTCTACAACAAATATCTGCCTGCATTTTAGCAGACAAATGACTACAAGATGTCACTGAAGACAGGTCTTTTTGAGGTCATGTTCTACTTTGCTCTTTCATAGTTTATTTTAACAAACCTGGCATAAAGGACACTGTTAGCTGTCTAATCTGAACTGAACAGTCCTCTTGCCTTTTATATAACACGGTACCTTAAAAATTCAAGTTCTATTTATAAAGTATTTGCAGAATACTGAATAGCAAGAGAGTACTGGCTGAGGATGTTCCAATTCTCTCAGAACCAAAGATCCTGAATTGTGAAAATTAGGAATTGCAGCTCAATCTGATCCAGCTTTAAGCCTGCCTGGTGCTGCTCTTTAATTAAAACATTCGTTACAAAGCTAGCAAAGGGCTACAATGACATGTCATCTTAAAGCATGACTCTTTAGTCACCCTTGTCTTCCTGGCTCTGTGCCAGGTAATTTTAAAGGGGGACACACATGAATAATGTATTAAAATGTATTAAAACAGAATTCTTCTCATACCAGAAGCCGTTTCTCAGACTTATCACTGGACTGCTGAGAATTAGTATAATAATAACAATAATTGTCGAGCCCTACAGAAAAAATTAATATTTTAATTTCCTGCTCCTAGGGTAAATTACCATATTTAAAGTGAAACAAACTCTATTTGTGAGGAGTAGATTGAAAAAAACAAGGTCATATATAATAAGGAATAGAATATGTAAGAGGCCAGCTGCAAAGAAAGGGGATATGTGTTGTTTGCCCAGATGTTTCGTGTCTTTGTATATGTGATTACTCTGAGTTTCCCTGTTGTGGATGAAAACAATGAAGGAAACAAAAGGAAATCTTAACAAGGATTTTTTTACAACATGAATAACTTAAATACAGGAAGAAAAAAATCATACATGTTTTTCTGAGCGGCAGAACATCAGACAATCAATGATATGAGAAGGGGAAAAATTACTTATTCTTTCCTCTGGACCCCCAGAAATCCTATTTTTTCTTAAATCCTCAGAAAAATTGCTTCCTTAAGTGCATTCCTGACAACTTTCAGAAGTAAATTTTTTAAGTCCCATGTACTATTTTCTGCCATGATTTCTTCTTGCAGCCTGCAGTATTCTGTCACTGTACTTCCCACAGTTAATGCAGCATTCAGGTCTGAATGGCATGGAATGGGACCTGGCTCTTAGCAGTTCTGTTTGCCTCAAATAATTCAGCTTGCTCTGAATCTGTGGCGTGCAAATGCTTTAATTCTGCTCTCAAAGACATTCCAGCCGGAGTCTGAAAATATGGCAGCAGTGAGCACCAGGTAATGAGAAAAGAATACTGTTCTCCGAAGGAACCAGTGTTAGCTGGACACTGACATTTTTTAATGAATAATATGATGAAAAATTAATCAAGAAATTTAAGTTTTCAGAAGGTTTGGTATTTTTTGAATTAGACATTTACAGGCTTTTTAATTTTTGCTCCCAAGACCATTGGTCATTTGTATGACTACAAGCATTGTTCAGACACTGACATCTGTGTGTCCTCACCTTCAGCCAAGGGGTAATGTGTAATACTCATTTCAGATGCACTCAGCAATTTGATGTGAGGAAAAGTATAACTGTGGAAAGATATACTGCCCATTATTTAAGTCATCAGTAGGAAGCATAGTTGTGTTTCCTAGCAAAGCCTTGCATTCTGAGATTGACCAAAATTATATCTTCTCTGACTGAATTCAGGAATCAAATGCTAATTTAATAGCAATGCCAAAAATTGAAAGTTTCAGGAGTTGAAAATGCAGATTTATGTTAGCCTTGAAAGGTCTCTAATATTCAATAACCTTTTGGAAATGCAGATTCATATATCATTTTCTCTGGTGTAAATTAGGAGGAAATTATTGAAATCCTCATTAGTCAAGAGGCCAGGCTGTGACCCTGGTCCAACAGGCACCAAGTTTGATCCCTCCACCAACTTTGGGATCAGTGCTCCCAAGCCCATCAGTGTTTAAGAAGCATTTGGACAATGCCCTTCACAACATTAACTTTTGGTCAGCCCTGAGCTGGTCAGGCCATTGGACCAGATGATCAGGACAGGTCCCTTCCAACTGGAATATTCTGCTCTGTAACTTCATCCCCCTAGTCCCTGCCCTGAGCTTCAGGGATTGAGAGATTTGAGAAGAGAGATCACTGCTGAAATCAGTGATGAACATGTTTCTCCTAACAAGACTGTGTCCCTACACAAAATACTGTGTAAGGCTGAGAATTCCTGGTGATTCCTATTGAATGTCATCTCCTCAATGGCTCACCACCCCTCTGATAGAACAGAAATATTAATCACATTATCGCATTTTGGCATATGGGTGAGATCAAGTCATCTATCATATGATGTCATCTATCAAAAGACCTGAACAATTCAAGAGTGCTGTTGGTCATGAAGACAACCTTGAAGCTGAATAGCTTATTACACACTTTTGGTTTTTTTTGTTTGCAATTTCACTTGTTTCCACATGCTAAGTCTGGAAACTTTCTGTAATTCAATGGAGACGATGGGGTCAACTTTTAAAGCTGAGACACAAATCCTCTTATATCTTCCTGGGATTTCACAGTCCGTTCCTTTGAGCACAGAGTGCTCCTTTATATAAACAAACAAACCCAGAAAAAGAACTCACCTTCTATTCAGAAAATACAAAACTAACAGAGCCTAATCTGTCCTGCATTTAGATATTTCAGTGGTGTCAAGGGAAGAGTGTGTGTGTTCAGCTTTGCTGAAGAGGGAGAAATGATACATGTTAAACAGTCAGTGCTTCTTGCAGGGGGATTTGGATAGAGAATGCTAATGCTGGAATTCACAGCACTGAATTCACACCAGTGGAAGCTGACAGATAAAATCTGGGTAACACTAATTTAAACCCATCAAACAGAGTCATAAACCTGGGTTATCATTTCGGAAGTTGATTGTGAAATGTGCACAGCTCTGCAGCAGGTTAAGGACACTTGGAACTCAAAATTCAGAAGTCTAAGCTCCCTAAATGTGTATGAAAACTCTGTCTGCATGTATCAAAAAGTGACAATTCACTTAATAATCAAAAATTGGTGGCGCTTTTTGTGCTCAGGATGAGTCCTTTGCATTCCTGTTACATTTTCCACTGAGTATCTTCACTGAGACATTATGGGTTTGCCCCTGGCCATAAAGACATAGAACACACCTGGCAGTACCTCTGGCTTCCTTTTCCTGCTTGGTAACAGCCATGGGCAAACTGATTCTTTCACTTTAATGAGAAAATACCTCTGTTCTTAAGACATGGAAGCAAGACGGGGAGTGATAGATTCTATGCTGACTTGTTTGAAACCTTTGTTTTTGCAGAAGTGCTGTGCTGTGCTGTGAAATGCACTTGACTCCACTTTAAACATTGTGTAAACTTAAAGCACAAAGTAAAAGGGTTTTATTGAAAAAACGGGAAAGATTACAGTTTTGTTTATAAAGTCGGAAACACATTTACATAAGAAACACATAAAACCAAATATTGTGTGCATACTGATATGGTAGTCTGCTTATAGCTGTGAATTTAGATATTTTCTGATGTGTCTAGCAGAAAGTTAAAGCTCCTGCTTGGTAGGGATTTACTACCAAATGAAAAGAGCAGGTTTTTTCAGGGTAATTTTCAATCTCTGAATTTCCATCCCTCAGTTTTGTTTCATAGCTTTAGTTTTATCTTGTCTGCTGCAGAATGTAAATTAAATTTCAGAGCATGTCCCTCACTTTTTCTATTAATATCAGGGACCTTTCTTGCTGTGTTCTCCTTTTCTGTTTTTGTTGTGCAGTGTCTAACAGAATAATCAGTGCAAACTCTAGAATTTATCCATGGGAGACTCTCTTGTAGAAGTAGAGAGACCTTAGAGCACTTCTTCTTGTACACTTTAATTTTACTTTCAAAACAAGAAGCTGATTTGTATTTTTACACTGTAGTTCAGCATAAGCTTTTCTATGCAAATCAGCTGGTTTTGCACACTGTTCTTGCTAAGATTTTTTGCTATCATGCAACAGTTTGTCCTTTGGAGCAACAGAACCTTATATGTGATTTTATATGTCACTGAATCACACTGATTTCCATGTGCAAGGTTTTATTCATTCAGAGAGTGGAATGGGGACCTTCTCACCCAGCACAGAAAAATGTTCTCCATCAGTTATTTTGCATCTGCCGTAAGACACACATGTACACACCTGAGCTTGGCACATTACAGAAGAGCCTTCAGGCTGTTGTAGCTGATGTTTGTGAGCAGATGGATGCTTGGATGGGACCAAAATTAAATTAGTACACTAGAGATGGTGACAGAACAAATTATACCGAGTGTTATTAGTGCAGAAATCCAGCTAACACTGAAGGCAATTCAAATGGAATCCATGTTTCCAGCAATGTTATGTGTAGATGACTCACAAATTGCTGAATGCAGTGATTAAAGGTTGAACTTAGCATTTTTGTCATCAGATTTTTCTTGGACACATATTTCAGTGCTTGCACAGTAGATAACTCCTCAGTTGCTTTTTAGAGAACCTTGTAAATCTCAGTCAAGGCTGTCCTGAGCTGTCCTTTGCCAGTGGTTTGCCTTTCATGATCAGGACACACTGACCATGAGCAACTGTTGAAGGAGAAGGTTCAGAGAGGGGCACGGGTACCTAAATCTGAATTTAAATGTCTCTGTAGACAAGAAATCTGCATGGGGCTGGCTGGTGAGATGCCAGAAGAGCTGTAAGAGAATCTGAGATACCTGCATTTCTCCCTCCACACTGTTGCGCAGTAGTGTTCACGTGGAGGTTTTAGTGGGGAATGGCTCAGACATGGAATGTGGGGAACTGGCACCAGGAAGGTGAAACTGAGGGACAAATGGACAGAAACACACTGGGACTTTCTGCTGGGATATATTTCTCTGAGGGAAGCAGGGCACAATTTGTCTGAGGGATGACATTTGTGAACTTGCTGGGGATAAGACATCAAAACTGAATTCACATGATTTTTCTCTCAGTGAGTCCTTTCTAGGTGGTAGAGCTGAGGCAAGTTTTTGTTTTTCTTTAGTTCAGTGTCATGTAGGATCATGTACATAGGAATGACCTTCAGGTAAAATATTCTCTTTCCAGTCATGAGAGAACACAATCTGCTAAGATCAAAAACACTGCAGGAAGAAAACCTGGGCAGTATAAATTTTGACTGCTGTGTCTTTTTATCCAAGAACATTGTGCCTGATGTTGAAGCTTCTGCACTGAGGGCATATGCAGGAGAGCCCTTATCATGTTAGGAACTCTGATAAAGCTATTTTCCTCTATACAGGTGTAGCAGGTTTAGTCCATAAGCCAGGCAGAAACACCAGTTAAGTGTAGTGGCTTGGTTCAAAATATCCATTACTTACTTATTCTCCTTCTGTGACATAAGAATTAGGAGAAGAGCAAAGCAGGCACAAAACTTAAAAGAATATAAAGAAGTTTATTAACAGACCTAAAAGAAAGGGAAAAAAAGTCAGACTAAGCCTTCAGAACTCTTCTCCTCCTCCACCTTTCTCCCTTCTTCCACTGACAACGTAAAAAGACAATCCTTGAGATTTTCAGTCAGTTTACCACCTCTATAATAATCTTTTTCAGTTCACTTAGGGAGAGGAGTCTCTCTTGCTCATGCTATGGAGACATCTCCACAAGAAACAGTTCTCTCATGGCTTCTATGCCATGAGACAGCTCTCTGGGTTGGTTCTCTGCTCTCATGTGAAAGTCCCTTCCCTCGTCTTACAGCTTTCCCCACAATTGTTTTCGAGTGTCCAATCTTGAGCTACTGGGGTACCATTTTAAGGATGAGCTGTTCAGAAGCAAAGGTTCTCTTCACCCATCTCTGGGAGCATCTTCATCTACTGTATAGATACTCTCCTTCCTTGGGAGCAAGGGTCCTCATAGTTTTCATCTCTCTCTGTTCAAGCTTCTCATCAAATTACAGCTACTTCAACATTTGCTTAGCACAAGTACTTTTGCTCATAGTTACAGTCATTTGCTTGTTTCAGCACAGATACTTCTGCTCACAATTGTAATTTGAATGCTCCACCCTCCCATGCTTTCATGAAATTACAACGGGTACTCTGATCTATCATAGTCCATCACCACCATAGCTTTACAACAGAATTTCAGCCTCTAGGCTTGAAGCATCTCCTCTTTCTCCTCCCTCAGGGTTTCAACTCTTCCTTCTTTACTGACTTTGGTGTCTCTGTGGTGTTTTCTTCACTTGCCTCCACCTTCCCTCTTCCTCTGACTCAGGAGAGGATTAATGTCTGCTAGAGGAAACTTACAGCACTAAAAGGGTTCCTCTCACCCAGCCCTGCAGCTGGAATTCGCTTATCGCTGTTGGCCACACGATCTTTGCCGGGCATCGGGACAGCCTCAGATGAATCTTCAGCCGCACTGGAGGCGGGGGAGGAGCGGGGCCACACCACCTGCATGGAGCAGGGCAGCAGGGGCTGGCCTGCACTGAGGGGCTGTGGGTGGAACAGGGCTGCCCAGCTCCAGGATGGCTGTCTCCCAGCCAGCCCAGGCCAAGCAGGGCCCGGTCCAGCCCCGCTGGGCTGTGCAGGCCCCCCAGTTACCTGTCCAAAGGCCGGAAGCAAGAGAGCTTTCCCGGGGTTTGTCCATTCTTAAATGTGGATCACAGAGGTGTGTCAAGCTTCTTAAGTGGCTTAAAAAGTTGCCAGTAGTCAAACTAGCCAGTTGATAGGTTCTGTCAGGTCGTAGAGGAAGATGTAAGCACCTCTTTGCAAGAGAATCACTTCCATGGCTGATGGAGCCTTCTTTACCTATGTTAAACCATGACAATGGGCCATCCCTGCACAACTTTTAGATAAATTTCTTTAATATTTGTTATTTAGATCTGCATATTTAAGAGAACATAGTTGTAAGAGACACAGAAAGAGGGGCCTCTCTGTCTGGGACTGCTGAGGTTGTGCAGGCAAGAAGTTGGGCACTTGTTGGAAAACTTTTAGGTCCCTGTCCTAGTCCAAAATTAAGTTTTCTTGTGTGGGTTGTTTTTGTTTGTATATTTGTTTCCTAGTTAAATGAACCATGCCCTGAAGAAATTCTGGATGTGTAATCATTCCTGCGTGGAGGTCATCTCTTATTTTGGTGAAACAAGAGCACAAAAAAACGGATAAAGCTCAAAATTGTAAATTTGGCCATGGGATCATTTTAAGCTCCATGTTTCTGCAGTGTGAGATCTCCAGCTGTGAAAGACTGACTTATACAAGGATAACATTCTGATTTAGGATGACCCTACCTGGACAAGGAGGTTGGACCAGATGACCCTCTGTGGTCCCTTCCATCCTGACCCATTCTGTGATCCTATGTGATTCTGTAACTTAAAATTAGGGGGAAAAAGTGAACAAATATAAATGTTTTACATCCACAGTAATTGTTTTTCTTCACTCCCCCACAACCAATTATATTTAAAAAACATATCTTTAAAAGCATTTTAGACAGGAAATAAAATGTGCAGCAGACACCTCCTCATATCATTACTTATAAATCCTTCCTGATAAGCAACATTTGTGGTGCCATATTTTAATATCAAAATAGCTTTATAGGAATATTATCAGTGTCTTGTATCATCTAAATAACTTAGTTGCATCCCATACAGAAAATCCTTTAGGTCTGTTTTTTTAAATACGAAATTCCCGTGTGTTTGTCCTCTGTGGATTTTCAGTTGTATGTTTGTTTTTGATGGTTTTTTTGTTCCCTTTAAGGGTTTCATGGTATTTTCAATGTAAGACTTTCTCTGAAATCTTTCTAAAGGCTTCTGCTGAAGAGTGAGGCAAACTCTGCGTTAGACTGACGGGAGCTCCATTCCTTTCAGTGGAAGCTCTTATTATTTTAAAGTCAAGGGCTTATATATTTAAAGTCAAGGCCACTAAAATTGACCACAATGGGATTTTGGTCAAGGCCTGAAAGAAACCATTGGCACAGATAATTAAGGAGATCATTATAATCCCACTAAAACTAGAATTTTTACATTAGTTACCCTGCATATTCCCCCACTCCCTGGCATCTGGCTTTTTCATGCTGTAGATGACTGGGCAGAGGGAAAATTTCCTTATGGCCATGTTAATACTGAAATTTGCTATTTCTCAGAAGGTCCATAAAATAAAGCTGAACACTGCCCTGTGCACCACCAAAGAAGAAATGTGGGATTGAGAAAGATTCCCTGGGTTATTAAATACAATCCTTTCCTTTCATACTCAATTAACTGCGTCTCTAAAGACCTTTTATTCAAAATACAGGATGAGAGGATAGAATTGGGAGATCAGAGAGAGACAGCACAGCTGTTAAGAGTAATTTTTATATTTTTTTAACTGTTAGTCATCTGCAGCTGATAAAATGTTGTTATGATGGGTCTGGTTATCTGACTTGGGGATTGCCCAGTACAAAGGTTCAAACCAAATGAGACTGACCAGATCCTGAGTACGTCAGAAACAAAACCATCATCAAAAACATCCCATGTGTATCATTATAAAATCATCTGTCAGGCTGTCCAATCCAACTTTTAATAGGCAGAACAGAGCTTAGAAATTAGTCACTATCTGTTATTTTCTTTGTAAATGATGTGGTTTTTTTCTTCAAATAGTCCCTCCTATGCACTAATTACTTCAGTAATACCTAAATCCCTTCACATTGGGATAAAGTTCAATACAATTCCTTTGAGTGTGAAGAAATGTCATGAATGTCCTGCATCTTGGGAGAAGAGAAGAGCACGCCAAGATGCTTCCATCACGAGTTCACCTAAAGTCAGAGCTGGGCATGTAAATGAAATTGGTGCCCTTTATGAAAAAGACATGAGATGCTCTGACAAGGATCATGTTCACCTGATTAAATTAGTTCACTGAAGTGTAGTTTAATTTCTTTAAGCTTTCTCTACTATCAATATGCATCTCCAAATGCAAAGCTACCTTTTTTCCTCTTCCTGACAAAATAAATGGAAATTTTGCCATTCTATTCAATAGTATACACACGATTTTTATTTGTCTATGGAATGCCTTGCCATGTGGAGAAAGGACAGAGCTCAGCTAAGAAGTCATCATGTACAAAGGCACAGAGTGCACTGCACTCAATGAAAATGTTTCAAACTCAATATGTGCAATTTTAAGATTTAAAAATACCTCCTTACTATTTTTTCTCTCCTTGCTTTTCCTTCATCTCTTAAAAAGGATGTGTTCTAATGACCCTGAGGTGCCAGATTTCCATTTGGGTAAGTGACTTTTCAGGAACATACATGGTTTAAGACACAGCCAATTGCCTCTAGACTGGCTTGTTCAAGATCTGTCAAGATCAAGTTCCTGATTAAGATGGGATGTAAGTCTGCAAATGGATAATTTTAACTCATGATGATTGAGCTTAAGAATATAATCAGAACATGTTCTGTGTCTATTTCATCTCAGTACATGGTGGAATCTGAATTGAATGGCAGTTAAAATTTTAGAGAAAGTGGAAAGAGTGCAGCAAATCAGAAGGAACAATCAAAGACAAAGTGAGGATTTAATTTATTTCTGAACAAAAGTAGGAATAAGTATTATCTTCCACATGTATTGAAATTCCATCTATGTTAGTTCTTCATCTAGTTTCCAGAGGATCGTTTTATTTTTCACTTTAAAACTGACAGATTTTGACAATGTTCCTGTACTTGAAAGACACTGTGCTGTAGCATGTTCTGCATACAAGGGCTCAGACCTCAGATGATTTCAGAAACTCAAGCTACAGCAAACTGCATGTCAGTTTGCTCCCTAAACATCTCACAGGGTCTGCCTGTTTCAGAAAATCCTTCTCTCTGTGTCACGCGATAATTGGCAATCAGCTCATTATGGAACCTCTCGTGGTTATGAACACAAGGAGTTAAATGGTGAGACAAATTGCACATTTCTGCTGCAATCCAATAGCTCTTATTTCGTCATATCGCTACTCAGATTTTTGTCTGAGGAACAGGATAGGTTTGGCTTTTGAAAGCTGTGATGTGTGGTCACAAAAGGTGTATCCTCTCAGCATTCTCTCAGGATGGTCCTTTCTTACTGACTTTGTTGACTGCCTGGAGGTTTGGATATAGATCATGAAGTAAAAGCTTCTGGCAGGCATTTTCTTAGTGTTCCATTCAGATCAGCAAGGCTTGTGACGATTATTAAAGCTCACGTTTTGCCTAGCACTGATGTTTGCACACAGTTCTTCTAGTGCTGAGATTATATATAAAAATGCTTGGAAAATTGAGTAAATTCTTTCTTGTACGGAGAAGCCTAGGAATTTTATGACCTGAACCACACAAATTTTGTCCAGCCCTAGGAAGGAGCAGAATCACAGAATGGTTTGGGTTGGAAGGGACCTCAAAGACCATCTTGTTCCAAGCCCCTGCCCTGGGCAGGGGCACCTTCCACTATCCCAGGCTGTTCCAAATGCTTTATTCTGTTTCCCAGGCTGGTTTAATCTGCTGCTCTGCAAGTGGGAGATGGGAACAGAGGGTATGGCTTAAAACAGTCTCACTTCACTGTAAATACATGGCAAATAAATCAATTAACAATCCTCACACACATTTCTCCCTCTCTTCAAGCACAGCACCAGTTGTAACCCAGTTAAACTCAACAGCTCACAGGTGTTCAGTGGAACTGATTATACACAGACCCACTTTTCATTTCAGGCTCCTTAATATTTTCATCTCTAAGTTTCATGCATTAAGAAAAGAAAATAATAGAAAAAATCCCATGGACTACAGGCTGAAGTAGAAATGTAAGAAATGCCTCCAGATAGAGCCTAGGGTTAATTTTAAGGCATCTCTCCACATTACCCTGTAAGTCTTTCTGCACTACCCTACAACTCTTAAAATTTAAGAAATCTCATATTATTTATTCAGCTTGAAGACTCACTTAAGTAGAACACGTATTTAGTAAAAGAACCATGGAATTTGGTCAAATTATATACAAATATATATATTTTACAGTAATTCAAAATATTTCTTTGTCATATGGTATCTTTCTCCTGATCAGGCTGTGCCAGAGTGATGGCAGGTGCTGGAGTCCCTTTCCTGTCATTCCACTCTTCCATTCTCCTACTTATTGTAGGAAACCTAAACTGTTCTGTGGATTCTTCTTTACTTGCAGCTTTTATTGCTCAGCTGGCTGCATGCATTTGTTAAAGAGCTGACTGCTCCCTGAATTTTTAACCTCATACATTGAACATTTCTCCTCACATGGACATGGTATTGTCTGCTGGCTGATGATGTGATGAGTTTTGGGGTGCACCAGTGGGCAGTCAGCAAATGATCACGGGATGGCTTTAAACAGCATATTATCCTGGAGAATCTTTCTATCCAGCTTATCTTAGGAGCCAATACACTTGGGAATTCATTATCCTGTTTCAGTCAGTGGAGGAGGATAATCAATTACCTTGCCATGTGTGCAGAGGGCAAGACCTAAAATTAATTTTAAAAATCTGTTTTTAAAAATCCATTTTTCAGGGATGCACTTCACCTAATTTTAGACTTCAGAAATTTAGTTATCTAGAAAAATGTATACTTCTGGGATGATTTTTTCCCATGTAGCCTAGACAGTTGTTTCCAAATGAATGAATTTCCCTGATTGTAAGAAGGAGCCCATAATTGTGTGGTTTGTACTAGATGACTTTTTGACAGATTCAGATAGAATCCAGGACTTTGATATAATCTTGTCTCACTTGATCTTGAGTCTTTGGAATCATTACAGGATTCTCTCACTGGGAGAAATGATTCAGTCAATGCAGGTCAGTCTAGATGATCATGATGGCACATTTACCTCCTTTATCTTTAAATTTTATGAAGATATAGAAGTACCTGAGCTTTGTCTCTCAATAGCCATTGAATCACTGATTGTAATTATAAAAGCAAAGAGAATTTATGGATTTATTCATCCAAGTTATTTTGCGTACATTAAGAATTTTCGTATTTTTTAATGAGAACCCCGAGGTGATACCAGAACAAAAAATAAGCACAGATGACAGCATATGAAGAGTATGAAACTTCCAGCCTTTTGTTTTTGTATATCATTTTGATTCAGGTTTGTAAATCAAATGTTACCATGTTGACTCTTACTCTACTGTTTCATTTCATACTGTTCCCATTGTCACATATACTGCTGTGCTATTTATCTTCCTTCCTTTCCTTCCAAAGAAGGAAAATTGTGCTTTTGAATTTCTGAAAAGATACACTTTTCAAAAATATGTTAGACTCACTGGGAAGAGAATAGAGGAAGGAGAAGTAACAAATTAAGAAAGCACTTTAGAATAAATTTTCAGACCTAGGTGCTGTTTCTTGGCAGCACAGACATTTGACAAAAAAATTTCTTTTGAAGAAACAGTGGTTTTTGCTGTTGATGTGCATTTAGATAACAAACCAGAACCATTTATAAATTCTATACTCAAAAGAATCCTGATAAATAACACAAAACCCTTTTAAAAATTGATACATTCACTTTAGACAGAGCTTTCCCAGCAGGTGATGGGAGGGGATTCTTCCCCTCTACTCAGCACTGGTGAGGTGCACCTGGATTTCTGTGTCCATGCTGGGCTTCCCAGTACATGAGAGACGTGGACATACTGGAGTGAGTCCATGGAAGTTCCTCAAAGATGATTAAAGGATGGTTAAACTCACTACACAGAAAAAATCTACCAAAACTGAGCCAGTGGATCGGAGAATAATCTGAAAGGCTGAAACATAATTTCCAGATTTGTTTCTCATAATGAGTAGGTGTTCTACTGCCTTTGCAGTATTTCCAAACAAACACATTCTTTCATCACATACGTAACTGCTACTGGATTTGGAATGAAAAGACACATTTTGGTACACAATGTATCAGTCCTTTTCAAGTTTACTTGCTGTAGGGGAGGGAAGCAGCTCTGCTCGGTAGCTGAAGGCATGGCCAGCAGGCATCGCTGTTTAAATAATTGTAGCCTTGAGCCTCGTTTTGCATCAGCTGAGCAATTACCCTTCCTTCTGCCTTCCCCAGGCTCAGAGAAGCCTAAACAGTGGTGTGCAGAGATTTTTTGCAAGGTGGTCCTTTTTTTTTCTTTTTTTATACTGTTGTGTGAATGCTGTGGAGGGCAGAAGTTACAGCTCTGCAAACTCGTTGCATAAAGACCAGATATTGGATCTATAACTTGTGTTGCATACTTAAAATCTGTTTGGCTTTTGTTCTCCAGGAAAAGATAAAACAGTAACAAATTTGACCATGGAATTGATGCAGAAATTTCAATGATGATAGGAGTTTTACAACTGCAAAAATGAGCATAATCAAGAGATTCAGTGATGAGGGTCACTGATGCAGAAGAGCAGGGAAATTCTTAAGTATCTATTTGCAAAGGAGTGTGTCCTTATTTTCAGCTGAATTTAACCCCTACTTGATGGATGTAAGTCAGTTAATGGACCAAGGTGGAAATGCTGTATTTGTAAGATCTCTCCCTGTAGAATTTCAATTGCTCCCTTTTGAATTCTGTAACTCATTCTGATCTCTCACACAGACACTGCTGAGTGCCTGCCTGCATTTGGCCACTTGCTTCTTTCCTTTTTACACCTTTTTCAGTTTTACTTCACAGTTTTGGATGTAAGCGAGGGTAGTGCTCAAGATGTGACCACTCTCAGAAGCTACACAGTGGCTTTAAGGTATTTCCTCTTGATTTTCTCTTTCATTCCCAATAACCCAGCATCATTTTGCTTTTTGGCTTGCCTCTGCTTATTAATATTTTCTCAGAGTTATCTCAAGTGATTCTGAGATGTTTCTACAATGTTCTTCATTTATCAACATCTAATGTCATTTTTTATTTTCCTGTCACTCAGACCCATGACCTCCTTCAGCTGCTGTTACAGCCAAGTCTCTCTTTATTCCTTTGGCTAAATTTGAATAATCAGTAACATTTCTCAGCTCACTCTCTGTATCTTTTCTATATTACCTATGCTGGCAACTTCCCTTCATTGTAAAAGTTTTAATTATTTCCTACCTTTTCCCCCATTCATTAATCAGTAGTTAATCCATGGGACAACTTTTCTTTCTATTCCATGATAATGAAGTTTCTTTTGAAGAGAAGTGTTTTCAAAAGCTCTTTTGAAAATCCAGGTTTAGTATTTATACAGGAGTTTAGGAAGTGTACTCTCAATGGACATGTTTTACATACAAAAAAGTGACTTTCATATCTTTTTCTTTGTGGCTGTGATTACTGCTCTATGCTTTGTTTGACATTTTGATAATATTTCTATGAAACATCATGAAAATTTTAATGTCTGAGGAATAAAATTTCATTAATATTTATGCAATATAACAGTAATTCATTATATCTTTCAAGATAATTTCATGGGGACCATTTTTGTGATCTTAATAATATATTTTATTAAACTTAAGGTTAGAATACTTTCTTTAATATTTATGTAACATTCCATCAAAATTTAAAAAGACATTTTCTGAGTGTTTCATGTACTATTTCATAATTATTTTTATGGTTTGTTTTTTTTTTTTTTTTAAATTCTGTACAAGTTCACTCCTATGTTTGGAAATATACCTGTGAAACATGCCTTATTTGAAGCATTCATAAAAAGAGAACTGACCACATTTCAGTAAAAGTACTAATGTTTAATGTAAATTACTCTCTCTCCCTCAATCTTTATCACAGATTCATGGAATAGTTTGGGTTTGAAGGGATCTGAATATGGTTTCCAAGCTTGCTTACCTGCCTATGTTGCTGGCCTGAGGAGTATCCAAGGATGAAGAGCTATGGATTGATTTCCAAAAGTCAGACTGTGTTCTTCCCTCAGCTGAGTTCTCAGCAGCTCTGTTTCCAGATGCTGCCTGGAGATATTGTGCTTCGGAGGTAAAAGATTATCAAGAAAATCAAAGAATAAAAATGTGAACATTTTTCTCCATCGATTCTGAAATGCCAGTTTTATAGCTTTTTTTCCCGCTGGGAACTGGGCAGAATGGGGCTGAGAAGATGTTTGCATCCTGAGTGTTAAATTGGCCTTCTGGGGCGACGGCAGCTGGGACTTGCAGAGGAAAAGTAAAGCTGTCTAGACTTTTCTTATGGTGGCAGAGCAAATCCCTGATCAGTGGGAACAAAGAAAAAGACTTTTTTTTTTTTAGGAATCTCGAGAGATGGCTAAAAGTTACTTTGGCTGTCAGTTACCAAAATGGTCCCTAAAGAGATCCTATCAGGATATAGCTCATCTATTTGACGACCCTGGAGTTGTTTTCCATCCTTAATGATTCTATGATTCTATGCTGGAAAAACAACCAAGGAATATTTTTTTCCTTCATCTTTCCCATAGGCAAATGTGTGAAACAAATGCTGCCAGCAGCAGAGGGGTTAGTGGTGTTCTCAGGTTCCTCCCTCATTTGTGCTCTGTTGTATTCCTGTACTTTCTCATGTGTTCAAGCTTCCCCTCTGAAATATTTCCCCTGAAGAGCTTACCTGCTGCTAAAAGGCCAAACTTTGTGTTGGATGAAATGTCTACAGAAATTACCTCAAAACACACACATTGAATGGTGTAATAAAATGCTGTAGAATACACCCCACATGGGGATATGATGCAGCAACCTGAAATGTACCTTATCACATGCAAAGATAAAATACCATGGATGACATCTCACGCTGTTCTGTGATAGGATGCTTTGAACAGCATTTCAAAGAGAAATTCTACAAAATCTGTTACCTCAAGAAAAGCACTGATCAAACGACAAGGGAAATTAATTTGGGTGGTGCCTGGTGTTGGGGTCTCCTCCCCCTTCCATGTAGCCCTGGGAGAGGGGCCCTGAGGGAGACACGGTGTTTCCCTAGTCCCTGGCCAGCCTCGTTCCCCATTGGTTGTTTTGTGTTCCCCTGCACGGTCAAGGACCCTGGGGTCCCGTGACTGTAACAGTTCCTGGGCAGAGCTCCAGCCATGTGGCTGGAGAAATAAACATCTCTGAAACAACTACCAAGAATCTGTCCATATATATTTCTTTTCCACGGGACTCCTGGTTTGGTGCATTGTGTTACAGAATCCCCGCTGTAACAGTCTGGTTTTTGCAGTATTGCAGTAGGAGTGTTTCTTGTTAAGTTTTTATCACTGGAATTTGCAGGGACAGTGAGGAACTGGGCAGTAGAATCATGGAATGGTTTGGATTGGAAGGGACCTTTTTTTTCACATTTTATCATACCAAGGTTTACCTGGTATAAAGTAGATTTTTAGCTGGAGTCATTGGAGCTAAGTTCTGATCCTATCAGCTTTGAGAACCATTGTTTCCATACATCCACACATATGGATGGAAGTACAGTGAAGAATAAAAATTCCATTTTTTCTTCTTCTCCAGGACTTTTATAGAGCCTTATTCCAGAAGGCAATGAAGTTGTGTTCATCAACAACTTCTCATATCCCATCCAGCAGCGGGAGAAAACACCTCAGGAACTCTAGGAAATATCACATGATGGTTGAAGCTGATTTTCTACAATGTTATCAAACCCCTGCTTGATTTAGCCACTGACAAAAGAAATTCTGACTAAATGAACGTCAGAATCTACTTCAGGGTGATCTGAACAGCTTTCTAACCCCCTCTGAGAGTACTACCAGGATACACTGCATGTAGTAATCACCCAGCCTACACACTGCTCCCACACAGAGATTCCTGGATTCAGGCATTTTAAACAGCAAGCTGAATCCTGCTACTAAATTTCATGAAGCTGTCACGTAACTCTGCTGCCCCAACGGAAGTTTAATTCCAATTAAGTTACACTGTGCCCATCTAAGTGGAGTTGACAAATATGACACTGACATTTTACAGGACTTTTCTCAGCAATTGGTTGAAGTTCCTAAAGATAAAAGAGAAATCCTAGTGCCAAATTCTGTTGCCCACTTAATGGCTGGGCCACTGAAGACTTTGTAGGGAATCTGAGGTTTCCAAGTAGAGCTGACAGGATTCCTCTCTTTCTGGAGTGGCACCTGATGCCACTAAGCACTTTAATTTAAATTACTGCTCACTGAACCAGTGTGACACTTTTCTTTGCCTAGGTATGTTCAATTTTTAATAATCATGTAGGGTCCCAAATCCTGAGTTCTGAAAATTTCATGCTGATCCAGGGAAGACAAGGTATTGAGAGCGCGTCCAGAGCAACAAGAAATAAAACACAGTCACCCTATTTCATAGTATTCACAGAATACATACAGCTAGCTAAACAATGTAGTTATTATTTCCATTTTTGAAGTAGTTACATTTAAAATCTACCTGTAGTTGTTGTTTTTGAATGCATCAATCATTTTTTGAAGTAGAATATGTTTTCTCTTCCCTTTAAGTTATTCAAAACAGACATGGGTGAAAATTAAAAAAAAATCCATACCTTCTGAGATCTAGACAGTAGGAATTTATAAAACATGAATGTGCCATCCACTGTGAAGCTAAGAAAAAGAGGTGCGTTTAATCTTGGAACCGATTATTAACTCAGTATCTGTCCTTTTTGCTTGTCATACTTAATCAAAAATAGCTCCCTAGCCCTCAATTCCTGTACTGACAGCTCATACCACTGTATTGTAGCACATGCTACTGTGATTTTTTTACATGAAAGACTCCTAAGATGTGTTTAAGGTGAAGCATCTTAGTTTCATGTTTCCATGTCAGAATGTCACAGCAGCAGTGACTGCTCAGATCTGTTCCTGTTTAGCTTTCATTATCCAGCAACCCAGACTCCCTCCTTCAACACAAGCAGTAGGCTTTAATTTGAAACAGGCTGGTGAGACAGACGGATTCTGGCATTTTTGGAATGAATATTTATAGCCTTCCACTAGGCTGTGAGTCACCCCTGCAAAACAGAAATCTCTGGTTTGGAATAACAGTCCCTCAGCACATGGACAAAAGTGCCAGTTTTGGAGTGAGGGATGGGATGTTGTCATCTCATGGCTCGTGGGCCAGTGCTGCTCACAGTCACAGGGCCCTCAGAGATTCTTTATTTAAAGAAAAGAAAAGAAAAGCCGCTGAGAGGCATTAAAGCACTTCTTTCAGGACAGTTTTTCTTACCATCAGTGCCCATAAGCCCATGGAAGTTGGGTATCATTTCCAGAGGGTTTCCTGGAGGTTCAGGAAACTTGACCAACTCCATGGAAGTGTCCACATTTGTAAAGGTTTCAATGGGTTTCAAAGGCAATTCATCCTGTCTGTGTTTAAAATTCATCATAAATGTGTCCTCCTTGTTCCACCTTACACCTGTGGCCAGGACTGTCCTCTGAATTAGGACTCTTCACACTGGGATGTTTGTAGTATTTCTTATTTTTTATAATGGAAACCTGATGTTACTCTTGTTACTTATAAAAACTTTCTCTTTGTCTCCTGCTTATAGGGCCAGGGAAGAACAGAAACCATGCTGGTCATTAAATTGGAAGAGAATCAGATTTCAAATTCTCTATCAGAGTATTTCCACAGAGACTGTGGCTTGGAGATTACAAAGAAACACCAGCTGAGGTGAACTATGTGCTGCACCTTGGTAAAGAAATTTTCCTGCATCTCCCCAGTGTCTGCCATTCAATCATGTAACTGCAAAATTCCCCAGCTCCAAGTTGAATTTTGTTCTGAGTACTTCCAGTGAAATAAATTTCACAATTTCCTCTGGCAGAAGCAGAAATAAGATGATGAACTTGGAGAAAAACCTTTCTTCAGCTTCCAGATGAAAATCTGTCTTCTAAAGTGAAATCATCACATCACCTAAATGGAGGCAGGACAACAGAGTGACATATAATACAAAACAAGATCACCAATCAATATACATTTCTCTTAAGAAAAGAGAGAAGAAGAAGGTAAGACCTTTTATTGTGTATTTTATTTTCTGCATGCAGAAAATATAAATGCATAAGTAAAATAATAAAATATTCAAAGAATATATTCCTTTTGTACTGGCCTGCAACAAAAACCAAAACAAAAGCTATTAAAAAAAATAATAATAATAGACTCTCCAACAAATTAATGTCTGGAAAAATAAATCTGATAAAAGAGAAAGTTATGTACTTGCCATCTAAACAATTGCAGTGCAGCAGTTAATGAACAGGGAAGAAAAGTAGTAGTTTTTTCTTTCATAGCAATGGAACAGAAAAAAACATAAATGTAACTTGAATTTAATAAGGTCTTGCTTAATTTATTGGATTAATTTTAAAATACACCTCATAATAACTTTATCCTCTGAGAAGTTTCAGAAGCTTTTAATGCTTAAAAGGCCAGATGCTGCAGAGTGTGGTGTATGTTCAGGCATAGTAGGTCTTACCAGACAAAGAAATAACATCCTTAAAAGGGTTTTGTGCCTCAGAAATGCTCACATGGGTAATTTGCCTGACATTTTAAAAATTTAATTTAGGGTTCTTAAGAAAGAGACATAATCATCAAAAGCAGCTCACTTTCCATCCACAGAAATTCCTTAATGGTTCGAAACATGTGCATACTCTGAAAAATTACTTGACTCACAACCATGAACTTTTAACACAATTAATTTAATTTGTAAATTGAACAATATGCATCATTAATGACTCACAATTTCCAATTTGCTGAACGGTTTCCTCCTCATCTCTCAGGCATTTCGGTCAAGCCATTTTCTGCAGCTTTATGTCACCTTTAGGTTCTGTGCAACTTTCCCACCTTAACTCTGTCCTGCCCAGTTTGGACTCTGCTGAACACTACTGGTGAAGAGAGGGGCTTTCTTAAGAGATGTTCACACAGAATGAGGAGCCCTGCCTTCTTCTCCCTCCTGCCAGGTGATGTGTTGAGTAAGATCTTAACTGGAAAATTGTTCCTGGGTTTCAGCATCCAGCTGTGGAAAGGCATTTGCAAACAAGGTAGGTACAAACACAAAATACACCAAATTTTAACCAAAATCTTCATATTCATACAATGCACACACACTGGTGCCCTGCTCGACCACTGATTTATCCCTGCATTTGGGATTCACATTTGAATGATGCCTTAGAAATCAGAGAATCACAGAATCACTGAGCTTGGAAAAGACCTCTTAAACCATCAGGTTCAGCCATTCCCACAGCACCGCCAAGGCCACCACTAAACCATATCCCCAGGTGCCACATCCACACATCTTTCAAAGCCCTCCAGGGGTACTGACTCCAATGCTTCCCTGGGCAGCCTGTGCCAGTGCTTGACAAGCCTTCCGGGGAAGAATTTTTCCCTAATATCCCACCTAAAACTCTCTTGGAGCAATTTGAAGCCATTTCCTCTTGTCCTATTGTTACCTGGGAGAAGAGACTGCCCCCCACCTGGCTGCAACCTCCTTTCAGGGAGTTGTAAAGAGCAATAAGGTCTCCTCTGAGCCTCCTTTTATCCAGGATAAACAATCCCAACTCCCTCAGCAGAAAGCAAAAGAGACCTGTGAAATTTTTAATAGCCCGATAAAACAGAAGAGTCTATGAAACAAGGGAATCAAATTGCTAATTTTTAAGGCATTAGTCAACATTGCCTAAAGCTGCCAAGCATTTCAGTTGGGTAAGAAAGGCAGGTGGAGGAGTTTGTGGTATGATCATGGTGCAGTGTATGTTATGAACCTCTTCAGGGGTTTTCTTCTTCAAGGGTTGTGCCAAATCATAAGAATGATGAAGCTGCCCCTCAGAAAAATGAAGCAGTGATAGGACAGTAAAATCTGGCTACTTTTACATTTGAAGTTTTGACTGTCTGTGGATGTTCTTTGAACATACCATGTTTGGTTTGGGATGTTTCAACAAGATGAGGCAGATGGTGTGACATGCCTGGGGGATAGTGATAACTGAGATCCCTTATTTATGAGGCAGCTTGTGTTGAAAGCCATGTGCCCATTCTGAAGCCCAGGAGAAGATGAACAAAAGAGGTTTCCATTCAACATTGATGCAAGGGATACTGGATCAAATAATTCAGCTCTTCAACATTTCAGGATGATGGACCAACAGGATAAATTATTCCCCCACAGTTTTAAAAACTTTATTTTTCTTTCCTTGGGTCTCTGAACTAAATATAGTATATCTATCAGTGGGGTGATATTTATTTTCATAGTGGTAGAGCCTTTAAATTACTAGACACAACCCAAAAAATGGTAAACTCTGTCTCAACTAACATACTTGGAAATCATTAAGTACTTTATAGGATGGAGTTATGCAGTGGCATTGATCTATATGCTTAGCCATTGTAAGGGAGACAATATAATGTTTGCCTTTTGTATTTTACATAACACTAAAAAGCATGATAAGGAGAAATTCAATAGAGAATATAAAAGGCAGTAGAATTTGCTGAAAACTGTGCAACGCTGAAGGTAACTGCCTGAGTAAATAAACTCATCTTCTCATAAAGAACCCACATATAAAAGTGGAATGCACGTGAATAGGAAACACATTTAAAGACCTGAGGGTTTGCACTACTTAGGTGTGTCTGACCCACAGGTGACAGCTAATAACACCAGGGAATGAAATGTGGGAATGAAAAATAACCTTTATTTGGACATGATTTTTTTCACTAAAATCACAGATTTTAAATTGTAAAACAATTGTTAGGTATTTAATGTAGTAAGAAACTCAATTTCAGTAATATTTAAACACATATCTCAAAATTTAAAAAAAAAAGAAACAAGAAACAAGTCTTGAACTAAGCAAAAAAAGATAAAACCACTATTTTTAAAATCTTAAATGGTGTAACACCAAATGACCATCACAGCTTTCTTCATTATGACAGTCTAGTGTTGTTTTGTGCTGTTTAACTTTCCAAAGAAATTATTTTCCATGCAGGAATCTATAGAGAGAGACTCTGTAGAGAAATGAATTGGGGCATTACTACAGTACTAATCTCGATAGAACAGACAGGAGTATTTTGAGTTGCAGTTAAATAATTTATTGATCAGATAAAGTATTTTGAATTATATTAATTTCATCATTTTTACATAAATTGCATAAGGTGGGTATGTTGTGAAAAAATTGGGAGTATATTGATACTGAAATAAAATATGTTTGAAGTAATTACTTATAATAAACTTAACTATATGTAAATCAGATGTCAATTGACTGGACTAAACAACCTGGATCACTACATACTGTACCAGGAACTAAGAATTATGAAGGGAAAAGGTAGGAAATTAATCCACTTGTGGTTCTCATTTTTGCCTCTGCAAATACCTGTTCACTCTAGTGATAAGACAAGGGAAAATGGCTTCATACTGAAAGAGGGCACGGTTAGATGGGACATTAGGGGGAAATTGTTCCCTGCGAGGGTAGTGAGGCCCTGGCAGAGGTTGCCCAGAGCAGCTGTGGCTGCCCCTGGATCCCTGGAAGTGTCCAAGGCCAGGTTGGACAGGGCTTGGAGCAACCTGGGATAGTGGAAGGTGTCCCTGCCCATGGCAGAAGGGTGGGATGAGATGAGCTTTAAGGTCCCTCCCAGCCCAAACTGTTTCATGATCTCCCAACTACACAGGAATGAGAGTCAACACTGCTTTGACATCAGCTTGCTTTAGATGGGTTTAACCATTGTAAAGTTCTTTTATCTTACTGTACTTGTTTGCTGTAAGCCTCTCTCAAGCAAAGCCAAGGACACAGTAGGAAGTAGAGGGTCTATTTCACTCAACCTCTGATTTTTCAGTAGATAAAACCTTCTTGTGGAAGTGACAGAACCTCTCAGTCCTCCATAATATGAAATCCTTCACTTTGGAAGTTTAACCAAAGTGGATATGCTGGTCCTAGTTCACTGAAGCTTTTGCCCAAACTCTTTGGGGAAAGTTCTGATTATGCTGTGGTTTGGTTTTTTTTAATGTATCACATTTACCCTTCCATCTGTGTAGAGGAATGTGGTCACTGGCTTGCAAACATGAAGAGAATATGATAGACCTAATGCCCTAACGATGCAACAGAACAAGTCTCTGTGTATTTTTTCCCATTTGTCTCATGGCTGTATAATAATTTAGAAGCACTGAAACGAATTGCCTATCTTCTTTCATGTGAAAACATGTTATGTTTTGGTCTTCACTCACAGCAGGATACTTCCCTGTCAGTCTCTGTCACTGCAGTTCTGAAAAAAGCTCTCTTGCACTGGCTAAATTAATTAAAGATTGTTTCCATTAGTAAAAAAACCCACTTAATTTTCTAATTATCCTACCCCGATGTGTCAAAATGATAATGTCACTACATATCAGTGAAAAGGTCAGAGGAAAAAAATAATTGCAGCTGGTATTATATTTGGTACTGGGAGAAGACTGTAAGAGGTTTAAATTACATGGAAACCAAGGTGTATATATATATATTTTTTTTTTTTTTAATGAGGAGAAGTCCACACTTTAGCTTTTTCATTGTACAATAATCTGTGTCCTGTTGTCTTTTCCTTTTTCTGTTGACAGCAGGACCTTACTGAGAAAAAAAATAACTGGCCTCTTTCAAAGTGTAGTAAGGCTCTTGAAAATATACTCTAAAACCCTCAAGTGTAATGTCCTCTTATAAAAAAAACCTTTCAGAATTCTAGAGCAGAGCAACAATTTCAATTAGCATATTCTACAGACTGGTTAGAGAGAGAATCAGTCTTATTCCATCCAGTTGGACTTATATATATGTATGTGAATCTATGCTGAGAGACACGACTGTGTTTTTGTGTGCATCAACATATTTTAAGTCAAAATTTGGGTTACTTCAGTCTCTGACATATCTTGATAGATCACAGATATTCTACTTTGATTCTCTATAGCTTTGCAATCCTTCTTGTTGATGGATTCTGTGTGCAGTGCCCTGCTGGAAACTTAGTCCATAATATTTCTGTTAAGTTTGGAATAGCTTATACAAGGGTAAGGCAAAGCAGATTGTGTTATTTATTCTCACTACTTATTGTTGTTTCAGCCCATTAAAGAAATATTCCCCTAGTCCCATAGGACATATGAATTCTGTTAGAAACATATATTATTTTAAAAGACAAGAATATATATTGAACTTCTAATGTAGATTCATGCTAATGAGAAAAGAGAGATTGGTAAATAGAAATTGTGCAGCTGATGTCTCTGTTTTACAGATACATGTTGAAAATAGACAAATATATGAAAACCAGGCGTTTTTCTCTTTTTGTCATAAATAAGAACAATATACTCAATTTATACAGGGTTTCTCTTAAATTATTAGCCCAATTTTTATGTGGGCTTTGAGATCTCTATCAATTCAGCAACAGTTAATACATCTGCACTTTCAAGTCTGTAGGCAAAGAAAGCACAGTCCATTCAATTTCAATTTCATACAAGTGTGAGGCAAAAGCTAAAATTAAATCAGGGAGAGAAAAAAAAAGCCTGGAGTCACATTGAAATCTGCTATGTCTCACTTGACTAATAATATAGCAAAGAGTCATTCCCAGGCCATGTTATCATCAAAGTTTTATCTACCTTACATGACTTTTTAATACACTTTATCAAACCTGGTCTAAATTTCAGCTGAAGAGTTGCATTTACTGCAATTTCAGCTTGTTGAGAGTTTCCACATTTCAACAGAGAAAAAAAAACGCTCTTACATTCTTTCACAACCTGCAAAAAGAAAACAATGAGTGCTGAGTGAAATTTGCAATCAAGACTTCGTTTAAATTCTGGGTTCACCAACTGGACACATGTAAGGAAGGAACATCACCCATTTTTAGTCAATAATCCACTGGTTTAGGCACTCAAACAAGAGACAGAGCAAGGAAATTCAATTTTCTTCTCTACCTGTGGAGATTCAATCGCAGATCTCTCATTACTCACAAGTGTATCCCAGTTAACTTGCAATATGTGATTATGCCTTTCTCTGAAATTATCCCACCAACAGTGTTCCACTTTCCTTCGTGGTGGTTACATATTCAGTGGAATTAGGTCTCAAATCCTGGCACTATAGATTAGTTCCTAATCCTTAATTTATGGAGTTATTTTCCCTTGTTCTCTCACACTGGCTTAATAAATGGCATTGACTGGGAAGACTGTGAGTGCCCTAAAGTAAAATATGCTTCAGTATATGAACAAAGCACTCTCAGCATGATGAGAATATTAAACTTTGATCCCCCTTCCCAGGTGGGAGCCTGAATGATGGGGCTCTGCAGCACATGGTAGTGAGACAACATTACTTCATTTTCCATGGTGGGGCAAGTGCCTACAAGCCCTTCACTTTTGCTGGAGAGCTACAAACATCCATGCATAAAACAACCCTCTACAATTTTATGTGAAAATAATTAACCACTGAACAAATCTGCCTGGGGATATGGTTTATTTTCTGTCATGTGAGGTTTTGAAATAATGCTTCAATAGACTTTGAAAAGAGAATATTGTCTTATTTTAACATATTTATGTCTTAATTGTACAACTAGTTCTAGGTTTTATTCAAGAGTCAGCAGGTGAAATTTGAAGTCTCCTAAGGTGCAAGGCAACAGATGATATTCTCTCCTCTGTGCCTAAAACATATTAATATTTTTTAAATGTTGCCTTGTAATTTTTTTGGTTTTTTATTTATTGTCCACTCTTTTTGTCCCTTGCTTCATAATTCTGAAAAAAACCCCTATATTTTAATTCAGTGAAATACATATTTAAGGTCACCTAATGTATTCTTGTAATTAACATTTCAATGTTTGTTAACATAATGGTACTTAGAGCATTGGAAACTGTAACTATTAATCTTAAGCATAACACAAGTTTCTGTATTTGATTAAAATATTCTGCAAAGCATTTTGACACACCACTAACCAGGAGAATGAAAAGGTCAAAAAATTATTTTACTGGCTGGTTCTTAAGAAGGCTGGAGCAGCAAGTTAAAATTAGGAGTCTTTTAACAGACTTGGAGGGAAATCAAAATTCTATAGAGCTGCTTTGCCATTAATAGATTAATACATTTTCACTAAATCACACATTAATGGGAAATACAAACAGATTATCTTTTACATTTAGATTTGTAAGTAAGATTCAGCATGAAGAAAATATACCCCATTGTGTGCTGGGCCACAAAAGTTGAGGTAGACTCAGCACTCTCCACAATAGCAGCCACAGAGGTATTTCCTTTTTCAAAATGATATAATTACGTTCCAACAAAGGCCATGCAAAGAAAGCAATGACATAGGATCCACATAAAGTTTATCATGGAATCATAGAATAATTTAGTTTTTAAAGGACTTGTGAAATGGCCTGCTCCAACTCCCTTGAAATCAAGTCCAAATGCTGCACATGCACTTGTCCAATCAAGCTTTGAAGTATCTCAAAGGATAAATATTTTTACAGCCTTTCATGGAGAAAAAGCTTTTCCTCATATTTAACTGAAATTTCCTACATTTCAGTTGATATCTGCTGTCCCTTGTATTTTCCCTGTGCTCATCCAAGAAGTCTGGCTCTGACACCTTCATATTTTCCCATCAGGCAGTTGAGGACAGCAACATGATCTCCTGTTAGTCTTCAATTCCTAAGGCAAAATAAACCCAATTCTCTCAATCTCTTGTACTCTGTCCTCCTCAGAAAGGTGCAGAGTATATTTTTTTACAGGACCACAGGACTTACATCTCCAAGTCACGTCAGATGTAAACCTGGGGAAGTTTTACAAGAGAATTAGAATATCTGTAGTTCTGGAAGGATCTTAGATATATTCACCCAAGCAAGTGTCACAGAATGGGGAGAAAATTTACACTGATGCCCCACCATGATGAACTGAGTGTTCTGAATGCACATTAATGAATTCTGGTCAGTCTTCTGAGGCTGTTAATAAGGGCCTATTGCAGTCTTGGATACATCTCTGAGAGTACGTGCCAAATCCTGCAGATAATGGTTGTGCTAAGTTATTGTCAAACTAGTGGCAATAGCTGGTCACTAAATCTTAACTGGCCATTTACTGCAGCTGAAACAAGCCAGGAATACTGAATTTTTCCTTCCTGACTGAAAAAAGGGGTCTGAAGGTCCAGAAATACTTCAAGTAGGACAGAGGGACTGAGGTGATAT
Organism: Corvus brachyrhynchos; assembly: GCF_000691975.1. NCBI lineage: Eukaryota > Metazoa > Chordata > Aves > Passeriformes > Corvidae > Corvus > Corvus brachyrhynchos. The sequence goes on from NW_008239671.1 coordinate 2,477,452, forward strand.
GAGAAGAGTTTAAGGGTTCAAAGAATGGTTATAAAAAGGAAAAAAAAAATTCAAAGACACCACAGGGGTCTCTGGAATGGAGGTAGAGCAGCACAATCTTTTGTATTGGGAAAGACTGCTGTGGTGGCAGGGCCATCTGAGGTTAGGGGAACAAGAAAAATTCCTTGGTGAGAAAAGAAACTGCAACCTTGGAGCATTGCTCCCTTTGACTGTGTCATACAGGCCAAAAGAAGCCTACAGCACAAACCTCCTGTAGAACAGGACCTCACACATCCTTATGGGAAATATCTGACAGAAGAAACATAACTAGATCTGTTCCAACATATCCCGCCATCCCATTATTGCCCAATAATCAGTGCCTGGGAAGTGAGGGAAAGGGAACTGAATCATGCCTGCTCCTCCACTGCTCTTTAATCCACCAGGAAAAGGGAAATCAGGATTCAGTGGGTGAAAACTGAATCACAGACTGGTTTGGGTAGGAAAGGATCTTAAACATTATCTCATTCCACCCCCCTGCCATGGGCAGGGACACCTTCCACTAGCCCAGGTTGCTTCAAGCCCCGTCCAACCTGGCCTTGGACACTTCCAGCAATGGGGCAGCCACAGCTTCTCTGGGCACCCTGTGCCAGGGCCTCCCCACCCTCACAGGAAAGAATACATTAAATTCTCTTCTGTTTTAAATTAAAATTATGTTTCCCTTGATTTCTTTGAGACGTGATTTTACCATGTATCTGCAAAACTGTATTCCTGGAAATGCTGGGCTGATTTTTATCACGAGCAGAAACCAATGATGAAATTAAAGGAAAAAATATCCTCACCAAATCAAATTACTTTGCTGTTGAATGCTTAGAGCTTTAAAATAAATAGTGCTTGCTAACACAGGGATTGGAAGGAAAGTCACAAAACAAAAAAGATTATTTTATGAAACAAGCCAGAAAAGAGCCACATAAATCTGAATGATCTGCAAAACAGAAAGGTATTTATTCCACTAACAGATTTTACATAGGTGTTAAATAAAATCCTGTGGTTTTATTAAGAAAAAAGGCTATTTCCATTCATGTCAAGCCAACCCTATTTCATGTTTCCTGAATATCATCTTTATAAATATTTATTGATTTGAGGTGATGGTTTATTAAATTAAAGGCAGTAAAAAAACCCCATATGTCTAGCTGGGTAGACCACATATTATAAAGCTTAATCAGTTAATTTACCTCAAATATTACTCCATCAAATTATGTAAACCTGATTTCAGAACCCAACACTTTTTAATCATATGGAGGAAACACCTTTTTAGGATATAACCCCTTTTTTTTCTTTTTTCCAGTGTGTGTGGATATTTAGACTAAACATGCAAGTAGGAAGTTAGAAAGAATGCTTTAAAACTTCACTGTGGGTGCTGTTTCACCACATTTTTGGGAAGCCTCAAGCTGACCTGAAATCAAATCTTCTGGTTCAGAATAACTGATCCCTAAATATGGGTCATTTCATAACAGGCCATGACAGGGCTTTAATTGTTTTCTATGGTGCTGCTGTGCTTCCAGATGAAAAATGTATAAAAGATTCATGCCAGTATAATCTAAACTCCTGGTATATCTTCTAAAGTAAAAAATGATGATTACAGAGAAAAATACGACTGGAGAGTGCCATTAGAAACAAATAACCAAGTCATATACTAAAAAGAGGAAACTGCATTAAATGCCAAAGAAATTTAAGTTTGGTACCTTACATAATCAGACAGAAAGCAGGTTTTAAAGTTTCTTGATGGTTTTTTTGATGTTTTTTTTCCCCTAATTTAGTTCTGTCTTCAGTGATAGCCAACACATGAAAAGAAGGACCATGACCAATTTTCAGCACTGAGTCTAACATGTATTATCAGGCCCTTTGAACAACTATTATGATTCCCACTTCTCTACAGTGTTAAAAATTAATGACTGAGTTCTTGGTGTCACAAGCACAACAGCCTTGAAAAAATGATGTAGACTGTCAGTGTCTCACTTTTTCTTTTTTCTCAGTTGTGTGACAGCCAGTACAGATAAAATACTATTAAACCATTGTTTTGAGCGCCCTTTTGCTCTCTTTCAAAGCATGTACCAGAAAGTTGATGACAGGTTTGCACATAAAATAAACTGGTCTGTTGGCCAGTGTAATCTGTGAGCTCGACCAATGGGAAGGGTTACTTCCTTATGGTTCCAAATAACTTTTGAGATAGAGCTAAAGAAAACAAACTCTTTCGTGAATTCATTATCTCTCCAGCCTTCAGCTTTCCTCCAGCCTTTAGCATATCCATGCATTTCCCCAGGGTTTGGCTAATGTGTTTCTCAATTCCTGGACTGCTTTAACAACAAGAATCGAAGACGATAACAAAATGAATTCCCAAACCCATTCAGAAGCATATGAGTTTTGAATTTTAAGTATTTTCTTGTTTCAAGGCAAGCCCTACAAACAGAATTTTCTGAATCAGATAGAAGAGCTTTGTGAAACACCTTCATGGTCTCTTATCAGCCACCAGCCAAATAATTTTATACCTGTGACACAAAGAGCAAATCAACAATGGCACCTTTTAGAAAATTAATTAAGTGCAAAGAACTCTTTAAGACCAATGGCTATTTTAGATGGGGTATAATACTAGGGAGTTTCCAATCATAAAATGTGAAAAAAAATTTAAAGAAAACCAATGAGAACATGTATTTATGTTTCCTGCTGTTAAACATTTCGGATTCTTGTCAAGTCTTTCCGTGATATTTTATAAACACAAAAATTGAAAAACAGCTAGTAGTAGAAGGCTGGCTCATTTGTCAGATTAATGACACTAGGACTCCGTGTCCTGGTAATATAGATGGTATGACACTTTTTCAGATGCTGACCTCGTAAACATTTCCCAAGGAAGCTGTAGTGCCTTGTATGATTTTACAGACGTGAGGCTTGATTTTATTCTTAAGCTGTCACAGACCCTGAAAAAGCTTCAGTGTTTCATGGGTGGCAAAGTAAAAGTGACTGATTTGCTCTAAAAAATACATGAATTGAAATAACCAGTTTGCCTTGGGTGACCTCTAGAATTCCTCTGACTTTATGTGGATAAACTTTACAGTCTGCTATAATTTAGTCGTATAGGTTTCTTCTAGTGCCAAGAAAGAGACATCTCAAGATATTCGATATCTCAAGGTATAAAAGCCTTGAACTGCTCTGAATTCAATGGTACCACAAAGAAAAACAGAAATTGCCTGGGTCCTGCTTCAGCTGTTTTCCTGTTCGGAATTCTTTGCTTTAAAGAAACCTCTCACAGTGCACCGTGTCTGAGAGCTGAAAAAAGCAAGTTTTTGATAGGTGCACAAAGAATCACAGAAATTAGAAGGTTGGAAAAGATGTTGAAGACCTCCCAGTCCAACCATCAACCAAGCTACTGACACTGTCACCCCTAATCCACTAAACCACATCACCCAGTGCCAGATCCAGATGCATCTTTTAAACACCTTCAGGGATGGTGACTCCACCCTTGAGCAGCTCAATGCTCCCACATACTTTACTGAGGGTACACTCATTCCCCACGTCTGATCATCAGTAAAGATGTTAAACACCACCTGCCCCAAAACTGAGTCCTGAGGAGCACCAGAAATGCCCAGCCACCAACTGGATTTAGCTCCATTGACCACATCCAGCCAGTTTTTACCCATCAAAGAGTGCACCCATGCAAGCTGCAATTGGGCAGCCAATTTTTCTAGGAGGATGCTGTGAGAGAAGGTGTCAAATGCTTTAATGAAGCCTACATAGACAACATCAACAGCATTTCCCTCATCTACTCTGTGGGCCACTCTTTCATAAAAGGAGATTAGGTTGGTCAAACAGGACCCTTCTGCCTTTCATAAATCCCTGTTGGCTGGATTTGATCCTCTGGTTATCCTGCATGCCATGTAATGGCACTCAGGATGATCTCTTCCATAACCTTGCCTGGAATAGAGGTGCAGAGCCCTGGTCCCAGCTTATTTAAAAGTTAATTTAAAAGAGGCTTAAGGTACCACTTTGCCATGAGGTGGCAGAAAGGAGAGCTCAACAGAAGTCCCCAGGAGGTTAAAAACCAAACTTTACTGGCAAACTTTTGAAGATCAAGAATTTGGCAAAATTTAAAGCAAGCATTCAATCAAAATAAAGCATTTCACAAAACATTGGCTTAGCAAACTCTAACCCATCCAACCCAGATGTCAAGAAGAAGAAATTAGGAGTAGGAAAGGAGAGAAAGAGAGAAAAAGAGAGAGAAAAGCACCCACACTACTGAGGTCACATTAAGAGGGTAATGAGGATCTCAGTAATTTTTTTGTGTGTTTTTATAGACACTACATATGCCAGTCTTTATTTGTAGGGAATGATCTCTTGTTAGTCAGAACAATCCCTGCCAGCAAGACTTGCACTTTCATTTTGCTTTTTTTTTACTGCAAGAGGCAGGTTATCACATCTGCCCTACCGACCACATTAAGCACTTTCAGTTGATAGGATATAAAAATCTATTTTTCTGCACAGAGTGTAACTCCCCCTGGTTTCCCTTGTGTCTATCCTTTAACAAGGTAATAAATATGAGCTTGTCACCCAGAGAGAGGCCAGATGTGGAAGTCAAGCTGAGCTGCACTGTCCAAAGGGAGGAAAGATGACTTGGAGGCAGAGAGGGTCAGACTCATGTGGGGTCTGCAGTTTGACCTCCCTGAATAGGCACTTGGGCTCTGCATTTACTTTGGTTTCCTTTTTCAGCAGCACAGAGAACCAGGGCAGTTACAGGAGCAGCAGCAGAGGAGATGGAGAGATCACAGGTGGCAACAACACAAGGCATAGAAAGTCCAGGACAGAAAGGAAATGCATAAATCTGTTTAAAAAAATGCCCTTTGCAGAAAGTTTTTCTTGTTTTAATTTTTTTAAAAATATAACTGTGTCAAGTAATTATTGGATTTTTTTAAAAAATGCTTCTCAGAACATACAATTTAATAGCTTATTTGTTTGATCACCAGCTATGAAATTTTGAAGACTTTAGGAAAGAGGAGAACAACTTGCGTTCCTGAACCTGTTTGTCAATTGATTTAAATGTGAGGAATGAGCGGTAAAGATTTACCACCAACTGAGCAACAACTGCATAAACCAAGTTCATCTCAACCACAAGCCTTTTTGTATATTTGCTTACACTGTCTTTACAAGCCACTGTAATAACACATTTTTTGGGGGCAGTTTTTCTTTTTAATGTATTCAGTAAACTAGAAAATAACTCACTCGGGTGTCTTAGAGTTACTCATTAGGCCACAGTAACTCAATCACTTGCAGTTATTTCTCTTTATCTACACTGAATGTTCTGTGAGAGGCTTAAGAGACAGCATAGAAACAAAAGAAAAAAACGTAGAGTACAAATGATGTGAAAGGATCTTAATAAGAATGAAGGTTTTAAAGGTGAGTAAGACTGTTGGGAAATGTATCGTGTTTCTATTGCTGTTCAGGCAGTAAGCCCACACAGTCAATGATGAGATTAAAAAAAGCATAGAAACCAGAGAATGGTTAAGTTGGATCAGACCTTTATGATCACTGAGTGCAACCCTTAACCCAGCACAAAATCTAGGCCACCACTAAACCATGTTCCCAAGGGACACATCCACATGTCTTGTAAGTACCTCCAGGGATGGTAACTCCACCACTGCCCTTCCAGAACCTGACAACCCTTTTTGAGAACAAACTTTTCCTAAAACCCAAACTAAACCTCCCTTGGTACAACCTGAGGCCATTTCCTCTTGTCCTATTGCTTGTTCCTTGGGAGAAGGCACTGCTCCCCACCTGGATCCACCCTCCCTTCAGGGAGTTGTAGAAGATGGTAAGTTTCCCTCTGAGCCTCCTTTTCTCCAGGCTGAGCCTCTCCAGCTCCCTCAGGTGCTCCTGGTGCTCCAGACACTTCCCCACCTCCATTTTCTTCCCTGGACACACTCCAGCCCCTCAATGTCTTTTAACATTTAACCTCACTCTCTGTGAGCAATCCATACAATGATTTCCTTACAGCTTTTGAGCTAACAGAGGCAAGTGTCTTGTGAGAAAAATGCCATGGAATTTTTGTTGGTGGACTCCCATAATGTGAGCACTCCAGCAGGTTACAAAGGCAGCTGTCAGTTTTGACATTCAGTGAACTTCAGGTACCTGGATTTAGGGCTTTAGGGAATATCTTGTGGAAGAGTTTTTCATAATTAAACATCTGAAGGGTTTTTGGTGTGTGTTACTGCATCATGTGGCATCAGAATAATGGTTCCAATCTGGGTCATTGGGCAGACTGGAGACCTCAGATCTATAGAAGCAAACATCTGCCACTTCAACTGCTTCAGTGAGAGACAGCTGTAGGAGGTGGTTTTCCGTCACATGGCCAGTGACTAGAAAAAGAAGAATAATATAACTTGATGGTGGGATTTACTGACACTGAGTGACAAAGAAAGAAAGGCCAAGAAAAAGAACACTGGAGTTTCTCCCAGCGTATAATTTCCTAACAGTCTCTGTGTTTATACTTGTCCCTCGTCATGATAATATATTTCTCTCCTTCCTTTTCCTCCCCTCCAAATACCTTTTTCAGCGTATGTCTATTCTTATTCTAATTATACTTTTTTAAAATCAATCTGCATGCCATTGTAACAGTTACCTTTCTCACTGTTTTCTGTCTTAGCTTTACTTTTTTGGGTATTTCTATATCATTGGGCTGTAAACACCTTAAAAAAAAAAATCTTTCACTCCTCTCAATCCTGTTATTGGAGAAGATTCAACATTATTAATTGGAAGTTTAAAAATCACATGTACTGTGAAGCAGATGCCTGAAGGAGGATACTTTATCCTGAACAGTTTAAGCTCTAGAAAATGATAAGCCTGCTTTAGAGTCCTACAAGTCAAAGTATTAAACTCCATTGTGTAGTTGTTATCACCAAGGAACCCCATAACAACCAGTTGTGTGTTTGGTTTTTTTTTCCTGCAACATCCATCCCTAAGGAACACAGACAATACCTTACAAGCAATATCCTGTGTTCAAGAAGTTCAAGCAATCTCAACAGAACATACTCCTGTTTGTTTCTGTGTTGATAAACCATTCAAATGCTTCAATATCTAAGGCAGACAAAATGACACTTGTTTTGTTCCACACTAAAAACTTAGGTTAATTGTTCTTAGTCAAATTTTTATGTCCCATCCTTTAATAAACCTCATGAAACCAGTCATCTCTTATGCACCAAAGAAACCATTTATCTTCCACACAACCATGAATGGAGCCTCCAAAAATCCTACTTGAAGGCTGCAATGAGACCAGTCATGCTTTTTAAAGGAAAATATAATTTAGGTTTTTCTCACTGTACAGACAAACAGTTTTTAGGAGGGCTTGTCCTTCCTGAATACAGCATCTGGAAATTTCCATGTACAGTTCTCACCACTTTCCATGTACAGTTCTCTTGCTCTGCTTGTGACGACTCTGATGAACAGAGCAGAGCCAATAAACTCTATCTGGGACTCCACACAGTTGTGATGATGCCTGGTAGATTAATGCACAAGCAGAGCAAGATTTCCCCTCCAGAGCACACAGGCTACAGATTTATCTTTTAGAAAACAGAGCCATGTTTTCCCTCATCTTTTCTCCAGGAGACGGTAGAAAAATATTTGCAGCCATGGCTGTGTTAACAAGAATGTACAAACCTACAACACTAGAAACAACAGCCCTTATCCCTTAGGCCTCAGAAGAAAAGTCTGTGTTTCACCACAAACTCAACTTAGGAGAACCATATGTATTTTTTGATCTGTAATAATGGCTGTTTATGTCTGATTTCTGTATAAGAGCAGTAGGACTTCTTTTTTGGCACTGCAAAGACTATTTGTATTAGGTATGTAGGCATGGATAAGAGTGAAATCTTTAAAGGCTGAGTCTGCAATTCCCATGAACAGCCCACCCACTGGCAGTTAGCAATAATTAGTAGAACTTAGTTATCTTTTTGATTTGGTGTCTGTGGCAAGGTGTTGGCAGCAGGGCCTGCAGGGAAGCCTCTGTCAGGACAGCTCAGGGGCTGCCCCATCCAGCTCCAGATGGATATATGCATATATATGTAATATACATAGGAATATATATATTCATTTATACATCAGATAACTGCAGTATCACAGAAGCTCTTATCTAATCTTATTGTGAGTCAAAAGTGTGACATCTCATAGAGCAGCAGGAAGCTGACCCACACTTTTCATTGTTTAGTATAAGAGTCCATGGCATAATTAAAGACTAACAAGTGAGGAGCACTGGCTGTGCTGTATCTTTTTCAGCCCAAAATGGCATCTCTTCTGCTGTGCAAAAGCTATTAAAATCCAAACCCTACAAAGATTCAGACAGAACTGCTAACTTTTCACAGACATGATTGATTGGCCATTGCAAATTGTTGAAAACCAACTGATTAGGCTTTTAGACAATCAATTGCATAATGATGGGCAGCAAATGAGGAGGAACCAAGAAAATGCATATGCTTAGAAACTAATGACTTTTAAAGACTCTTAACTCACATGTGCCAGGCAATTTAATCATAAGGAGTGCAAGCTGTGATCTGAGTGGGATGTGGTAGCCTGGCAATCAGGAAGGTAGTAGTGGCATGATGCATTGGTCTTTGCTAGACCACCAAGAAATGATGAAATTGTTTGTGTAATTTGCTGCAGCTTGAACTCATAATTGACCTAACTCTTGTTATTTCAGATTTCAGCAAACTTCTCTTGTATGCTTATTGCCCTAAGAAATGTGTAGGATTCAGAAGCCTACATGCCTTGTTACAGCATAATACCCCATAAAGCCTGGTGAGTTTTCTCTTATCCACTCTATGCCTCCTACTTCTTTTCAAAAGATGTGCCTGAACCTGTCCCAGAAATAGAGAAATACAGAAATATTTCCATTCTTAGAATGTTTTGGTTGATGTGAAATGTTTTGAATAATTAGGAGCAGCCCTCCTTCTCTCACCATTAGGATCTGGTCTGATGACTGAGTTGCACATGCTGCACAAGACGTTTTTGCCACACATGCAGGAGCCAGGTTTTGGGTGAAGGAGTGAAAGTTTCCAGGCAATAGTGAACATGATTTTTTGGCATTGACCTTGCTGAAGGGACAGATTTGGAGATTTCCAAGTGAAAAGCTGTGGCACTTCTACATGTGCACATACGTGCATGTATCTATATAAAAGGTATATGTGTATATCTATATAAAAGGGAGGGAGAGTTTATAGTTCATACATATATATATTTAATAAGATTATATAGTAAATAAGATTTATATTTCCTACTCATTCTATTAGTTTCTGGTCAGTTGCTGCTAGATCTGCCTACTAAAATTAACCAATACAAGGCAGCAGATGAACATAAAATTAATGGCATCCATTGACCCTTATATTTTTTGGCCTTTAACTTTTTATGAGATGATTTCACAGTCATAAAATTTAACACTGTTTTCCATTACAGATCTCTTTTGCCAGATTTTTTTAGCAACAATAAGTAAGATTTTGTGGATTGATATGTTTGTGAACAGAAATCACGTCAAGCCATATCTGAGTTTAAATTATCTCAGTTTTCACTGGAAAAGGGAAATCCAAACACTACAAAGAGAATTATTATGAAAAGCAATCAAATCAAATGTACAGGTAAGGGTGTCAATAATTCAAAGTGGTCATCCTTTCTCTAATTGTTTGGAAATTGAAAGTGGTTCAGATTCCTCTGAAATAAACACATTTTGTTCCTCTGTTATGTGTCAGTCCTGGGTTAGTTATCACATTCAGCTGGAGACTAATAGCAATGTAGTACTGAGGAGAATCAATGTCTTACAGTACAGAGTGATTGCACAAGTTAATTGCTCTTTATAGATGAAATATATTTCTTTACAGTAAATACACTGGCAAGCAATGATTATTAAATAGCTACTTTTATAAATATGACTTTGGTGACTACTGATTACTTCACATCACCAGTGCACTTAAAATAGATAAAAATTACTTGCTTTCCCTTTTTATTTTTTAAAAAAAAGTAATATAAAAAGTGGGAATGAGACCATAAATGAGTGTGAAGCACGTAGGAAACATTAACTGTTTTAAGAAGCCATTCCAACTCAGTTATCTGGCAATACCCTATATTCTCTTGCTCTTAGAGTACAGTCAACCACATTTTAAATAATTGCATTTTCTTTTGTGCTGAAAAGGACCAAATAAAACATTAACCAGGTCAGTTATTTAGTAGTCAGGTGAGAAGGCAGTATTTTACCTGAGTGTTAAAGATTGCTTAAAAGGTGTCAGATGTTTTGCCAGTAAAATAAATGACCGTCACATTGGAAATACAAGGCTTAATCCACTTTTTGCAGCAGTTATAAGTTAAAGTATGGAGCTCTCATATAGTGCACTCCATCTCTTGACCTTGAAACACTCCCAAGGGAAGATCTGCACGGTCATGCCACTTTAGTCCAGGACAAAGGGCTCAGAACAGTACACCAAGTCCTCTCCTAACTTATACACCTGTGGTGCTTGCTTAGGACTTATGTCCTCACAAGCCAGCCCATGTTTACAGCGTTTTGCATATGGGAAATGGAGCAAGGCAAATGAAGTGCCTTGCCTCAGGCTAAGTAAAAAGGCTGGAACAGAGCAGAAGTGTCCTGCCTCGAGGCAATGCTGCTGCCTGCCTTCTGGGGGGATGTTTTTGATTCATAGCAACTGCACCTGTCCTATTTCCTGTCCCCATGCTGAGGGTTTCAAAAGGCACTGGCTGTTTTGCACTCTTTCAGTTATGAAAAGTGAATTAAATATTTACCCAGGTTATCAACTCCTTCATATTAATTGTGGGGGTTTTGAGCAGCCAGAATATACAGAACGAGGCATTCCTAAGCTCTTGCATCATTTTCATGAGCATGTAATCACAATCTGCATAGAAAAATTCACCCAAACCATAAAAATGTGTACATTGGGTACACGTAGTATATGTAGCCCCATATTGAGTACGTGCAGTAGTCTAACCCTACCCCAGAGTAAACCAGCCCCTGGAGAAGCACAAAGTGAAAATATAACCCCACATGAGCCTAAGCCCATAACAGTCCAGTTAAGCCAGCACACTGGGAAAGCTGGCTGCTGCCTACTGTAGGATCAGACAGCTGCCTGTGCTGCCTTCCTGCACTGCCAGAACCATCTCAGTGCAGCTCTGCTCCTTGGAGGGGCTGCTCACCAGGAACTTGCAGGAGAAGGGCAGGAGCATCAGATGCTGGTGCAGCCACTGAGGCAAACACAGCCAAGCTGAAAACAGCAAATTTTGCACTCAGGTGGAGATTTGCTCCAGGTATAAGTAGGAGCCTGTTTCTAGGTTTCTAGGAGCAGTGGGCTCTGATCCTGAGCCAGCTCATTGCCCCAGTAGTGGACAAAACACAAGGAAAAACTCATCTCATCAGACGCTCCATAGAGCACTCCAGCACCACACGGATGTCAGAGCACCTCTCTGACTCCTGCCCCACAGTGTCCTGCTCCAGGATGGAAGAATGACCAGGGGGTGGCTGCAGGAACACGAGCAGCTGGTAGAAGATTCAATTCTTGTGGATTCTGTAATATCTAATAAATATCGACAATCAGCAGAGACACTGACTTGCCTGTTATCTTTATTACTGAGGCCAGATTTCCTAGAACAAGGAAAGACTTTGTGCAAGAGATAAGACAATGTATTAGTGATGCTGTGGGATGTGGGGATGAGATGTCCAGCTCTGCCTTGAGCTCAAAGACTGAAGTTCAGCTGACACCTGAAGAGGTCAGTGGCAGACTTTGACTGTCCTGAGGGGACAGAGCAAGCCCACATAAGATCTTACTTTGGTGAATCTGAATTGCTCTGAATTGTTCTGGCCAGGTGTACAATAGAGATTCCAGACAAAGGTCAGGGGTCTTCTGTGGTCCCACAGAGATGGGATTAGTAGAAGTTTCTATTTTTGATGATTGTTTTTAGTCATAAAGAAGTAGCTCACACAGAGAGGCACGTGCAGGTGACTGCGAATGTAACAGCCTGGAGATAAAAACATTCACAGTGTGTGGATACATCACAGCTCAGGGACAGAGGATGTGACCTGAGTATATCCTGTGATTTACAGCTGAAAGGTCCTCTGCAGATACAAAATCTTTTCTAATAGAATAAAAATCAGCAGTACAGAGCTGGGATGTTTCATGTTGGCACCCAGGACACAGCACATAAAGCAGCTCTGGGAATGCTGCTGCCCCTGGCCAGGGGGACCGGAGGCCTCTTCTGTGGATGACTCTGCTTTGCCTTCAGTGCTGTGAAGCCAGGAATGCACAGGAGATGAAACTCCCTCTGCCCAACTCTGAGACTGTAAATTCAGTTCTGCAGCTCAGTGGGAACAATCTACAGAGAGAGCGTCTGCACTACGCATGTTTTGAGGGGTCTGCTCTGGTATTGCTTTGCTCCAATGGGGTTATAAACAGATCATCACAAGTGATCAAGTTGATTTTTCTCAGATGAACAGCACTAATATTCTGGGCATGCCATCCCATTGCAAACGTTGAGTAAAATCTGCCAGTCTCTTGTCTGTGGACTTGGAAATACAGTTTTGGAAAGAGAATTCAAGTGGCCAACCAGGAAACCTCAGCATCTAGAACCCACAGCTGCTGTGCTTGAACAAATCTGGTGAATTATGATGTCAAACCATGACAGCTTGTTTATTTATGACTGTCTAGATGTAGTTCTACTGAGCTAAGTTGCTTCTGTGCCCTGAAATGTACTGTTTATTCACAACTCTCAGTGCTGAATTAGTGCATGGCTGCTGGCATAGGTCCTCCCTTTTGACTTTGCCTTGAGTGAAGTTTGAAGTCTCTGATATTCCAGCTAATATTAAGCTGAGACTTAGGGCATTCTCTGTCCACTTCCCCATACTGAAGGATGTCTGAGGTCTGCTTTCATATATTTTTACTTAGGGAGAGTAGTTCACCTTTTCCATTAATTTTTCAGAACTCCACTTACAGAAATAATTTCATCTCACTGTTCCTCATGCACTGAACTAACCCAGGGGCTTGGCAACCCTGCAAACACCTGTCAGACACCAGTGAGATGGCTGATGGTGGAAACAGGAACTAGGGAAATGTCAATTTTAACTACAAACTTTATTTTCAAATGCAGCTCACGCTGTTTTTGTGATAAGGCTTTCTTGGGTTTGTTTTTTTAAAAAAAACCTCACTGCCTCTGTCTTTTTGAAAGCAATGGCTGCTTCTTAATGCAATGAGATTTTTCTTAATAATGACACAGCACATAATCCTGAAAGCCTGGGGGTACAGTTTAGCCATTTGGAAAAATGACCTTTTGTACTATTATGAGAACTTGCTAGCAGGCTTTGGTGCCTGAATTTTGTTCCCTCTGTACCACAGAAAATAATTCAAAACCTGTTGCTCAGTGCACTGGTTTTGGCTGGGGTTGAGTTAATTTTCTTTAGTAACTAGTGTGGGGCTGTGTTTGGGATTTGTGCTGAAAAAGGTGTTGATAAAACAGGGATGTTTTTCTTATTGCTCAGCAGTGTTTGCACAGCATCAAGGCCTTTTCTGCTTCTCGCACTGTCATGCTGGTGAGGAGGCTGGGACATGTCCTGTTTTGGGCTGGGATAGACTTAGCTTCTCAGTAGCTGGTACAGTGCTGTGTTTTTGATTTAGGAGGAGAATAATGTTGACAAAATACTGATGGTTTTGTTTTTTTAAAGTCCTATTTAACCTAAGGACTATTTTTTCTTTTGGGTCTCATGCTCTGTCAGTGAGAAGGTACAGAAAAGAAATGGTGAGGGAGCATAGCCAAGACAGGTGACCCAAACTGGCCAAAGGGATATTCCACATCAGAGAATGGCATGCCCAGTATGTAAACTGGGGGAGTTATCTGGAACAGTGCCTGATGTGGGTTCAGAAAGGCAGCTCTGGCATTGCTGCTCAGTAGGTAGTGAGCACTTGTATTGTGCATCACGTTTGTTTGGGGTTTTTTCTTCTCAGTTGTATTATAATTAGTATTATTATTTACCACTATTGGAGTATTTTACTTTGTTTTCAGTTGTTAAGCTTCACTAAATGATTAATTTTTAAACTTCTCTAAACCTACAAGTTTTACTTTTAATTCTCCTCCCCTTTCCACCAGGGTGGAGGGAAGAGAAGGAGGTTGAGCAAGTGGCTGCATGGTGCTTAATTTCTGGCTGGGGCTGGAACCACAACAGGATACTTGGGTAGTGGGGAGTAGACACAGACAGGAGAGCTGACCCCAAGGTTAGGGTTAGAGTACCCCAAAGGTACCCCCAAAGGGATATTCCATACCATATTCCATCAGGATCAGTACATAAAGAGGAGGGAAAGAAGGAAGGAGAAGGGATCTGCTGGATATGTGCTGGAAACAACACAGCAGGGGCAGTCTGGGAGGGTCCTGGAGTGTGTGGATGAGAACTTCACTTCCTAGCACAGCTGATGAGCCCACCAGGGGAAGCACCTCTGGAAAAAGGGAAAACTCCATTCTTTACTGGACCCGGGGAAGACACAGCCATCAAAGGTGAGCAAAAGGCTGAGGTACTTAACAGTCTCCCTGGAAGGGTTAAGGAAAGACTGGACATGGCACTCAGTGCCATGGTGGTGTTGGGTCA
>NW_008239671.1:2492421-2552027 GCF_000691975.1 Corvus brachyrhynchos
GTGAGCTGCCAGTGCTGCCACTGAGGCAAATGCTCCCAGGCTGTCTGCACCAGGTTCTGCACCCAGCAGGCAATTTCTTCCACGTCTAGGTAGGAGCCTGTGCAGAGGGTCTTTAGCAGGGGTGAGGACTGGGCCGTCTCATTGTTCTTGGAGGAGTGGACAAAACACGGAATATCCTCCATTTTCCTCAAGCACGTGCACTCCAGCACCACACGGATGTTGGAGCACCTCTCTGGCAGACGTGTCCCACTGTACAGCTCCAGCCTGAAAGAGTGCCTGGAGGGTGGCTGCAGGAACACAAGCAGCTGGTACAAGATTCGGTCCTCAAAGATACTCCAGGATTCATGGATGCTGTTCTTCCCAGTCGCTGGGTGCATCTCTGGCATGAAAGTGTCCTTGGTGAGCACTTGGCAAACATGGAGGACATCGTGCATCATCTTCTTCACATCCCTGCACATGTCAGACAGTCTCTGCGTGGGCAATAGGTTGGGTGCAGAAAACAACCTGACACTGTGGCATGATCTATTGAACTCTTTGTCCTCACAGTCATTTTCTTCCTCGCTGCCAGAGCCGTCCTGCACACGGCAGCTGCAAGGGGAAAACCTCATTTGACAGGCCAGCCAGCAGACCTCAATGAGCATGACTGCTGCAGCAGCCCAAAAGAGACAGAGCTGCCACCTGGAGAGGACCGGGGCTTCTTGCAGGAACATGATCCACTCAATCTCTTGCAGCATCTGCATCATCTGCTGGTGCAGAAACTCCTCGTGCTGCTGCATCTGCTGGACCCTGGCCATATCAGCCTGTGGATCTTGTGTCTTCTTGAACAGGATGGCCAGCACAGCCACGAGGAGTGTGATTGCCACAGCCATGGCCTGGAGGAGATGGGAGAAAGGTTTATCCAGCAGGTCTGGGTGAACAGGCTTGAAGGGACTGCAGTCCCTGGCTGGAGACAGCACAGGGCCCATCCTGCCCAAGCCACCCTGATGGCCATCCCCTGGCTGGGCTGTGCCCCATGAAAGGGCAAAGACACCTGAGCAGAGCCTCCTGAGGCCCCATCCCTGCCATGCTGGAGCATTCCATGGAGCCAGGGGCACCGGGCACGTGCCCAAAGCCTCTCTGGCACCAGTGGGAGCCCTGAGCCCTTCTGCCCCCAGCCCAGAGAGTGGCACGACGCCCTGCCCTGCCCGGCTGGGCCCTCCCTCAGAGTCAGAACCCACCCCCACATCTGTTCCGTTCCATCCCATCCCAACCTTCCCTGTGCGTGTGCGCTCACCAATTGTCCAAGTCCAGCTGCAGGGGGCTTGGCTGGTTCTGTCCCTGGGGATGGCTCCCACTGTCCCTGGGGATGGCTCTCTGGAATGTCACAGCCACCAGAGCTGCATCACCCGGCTGACAAGCCCCAGACTTCAACCCTACCCCCTGCTCAGTGGGTTCTGGGCATCACCACACCAAGTCCAAAGCCACTGCAGGAGGTCCCAGGGGTCTCTTGACAAAACAGGGATGGGTCCAAAAGCCACCACAGAGAGCCCCAAGTCCCACTGTCCCCAGCCCCAAGGGCAGAACCTTGCCCTGCTCTGAAGGGCTCAGCACTCACTCAGGGTTAGAAACCCCCCTGGGCCTCTGTCCAGTCCCCCCTCCACCCCAGCCTGCCCTGTGCATGTGCACACATGGATCACCCAAGTCCAGCTGCCGTGGGGCTGCCTGGTGCTGTCCTTAGGGATGGCTCCCACTGTGACCTGTCCTCTGTGATGTCACAGCCACCAGAATTGCATCACCCAGCTGACAAACCCCAGACCCCATCCCCACCCCCTCTCAGTGGGATCAGGGCATCACCATTCAAGTACAAAGCCACCCAGCAGGAGGGAGCTCCCAAGGACTCTCCTGACAAAGTGGGCAGCCCAAGCCACCCTGATGGCCATCCCCTGGCTGGGCTGTGCCCCATGGAAGGACAAGAGACACCTGAGCAGAGTCTCCCGAGGCCTCATCCCTGCCACGCAACAATGTCCCATAAAACCCTGGGCACCCGGCACATCCCCAAAGCCTCTCTGGGCACCTGGCAACCCTGGCAGCCCTAAAACCCTCTGTCCTCAGCACCAAGGGTGGTTCTGGCACTGACTGACAGACTCTGGGATGCACTGGCTGACCCTGGCACTGACTGACAGACAGACTCTGGGATGCATTGGCTGACCCTGGGCACCAGGGACACACATGGTCCATGATCCCAATCCAATGGACAGAGCCATGGGCTTTGAACTGGTGGTTGCCCTACCTAAAGAAACATCAAATGTAGTCTCTCTTTGACCACATCTCTAAAATTTTGACCTTTGCGCTGGTTGGGTCAGTTATTTCAATGGATTCTATAAATCCAGTTGGGTGCATACAAAAGTCTGATTTGGATTTACTCAACTCTGAAAACACTGCAGGCAATTCTAGGGAGGATTTCTGGGGACAGTATCATGCCCCCAAAGAACTTCAGTTCCTGATGCAAGTTTCTAGACACCTCAGCAGCTTTCCTTAGCCTTGCTGCACTTGTGCCAGGACTGGCAGGGCTGCAGTTTCTGTCATTCTCCATGTGCAGAGTTGTACACCTCATGGACCTCCTGTCCTAAGCCTTCTCCAGGCACCAAGAGAGAGGGGGATGTCAGCAGGTGTATGGATGCATGTCATGTGTTAAGTCTCTCTTGTTGAGGTGGTGGGGACCTGAGATCCAAAGTGGAGGAAACACAGAATCCTACAATCATTTACGTAAGAAAAGACCCTTGAGATCAAGTCCAGCCATTAACTGAGCACTGACAAGGCCACCGCTAAACCATGTCCCTACGTGGCACACCTGCATGTCCTTTGAATCCCTGCAGGGATGGCAACTCCACCACTGCCCAGGGCAGCCTGTTCCAATGCTTGACTACCCTTTTGGTGAAGAAATATTCCCCAATGTCCAGAACTGGTGGCAGCTGGTGCCTCCACACCACGCAAAACCAGGCTTCTGCTTTTTAAATAAAGCAGATTTATGTAAAATCACCGTCGTGCGGGGGTCTCGCCTCCCCAGCCAGTGTCACTGCCTCGAAAAATGGGGGTTAATATCTAATGAAAAAAACAAAAAACAAACCAACAGAGGGTTTGTGGGGACTAGCCTAAGTCATCAGTGGGAATCAGTGTCCCTTGTCCTGTACCTTGCTGTCAGAAGTACCTCAGTGCCTCAGACTGTGCTTATCACTTCCACATGGATGTGATAAGATCCAGCTGACTAAGTTTTTATAGTTCCTTGTGTAGTTTCATCTTTGCTGCTACAGGCTTTGGTATTGCTTTTCCAGTGGCAAAGTTTTCCAAAGGTCAGTAACCACACAAGTCACTGCTTTCCTTACGGCATCCCTGGCTGGCTGCTGGTGCTTAAGGCAATTCTATCCCAGAGGAACTTATGGCAAGGGAAGGAGAAGAAGGAACCTCCCATGACATGTTACTCCAGTTGTGCTAGAATAATATCTACAGAACAGACTTGGAGAAAACCCCAGTGAAACACCCTGTTGCGGATATAATAGAAATTACTCAGAATTTCTGTGGCTTTATTAACAGGACTGGGGAAAACACAGAACTTCGTTCCAGTAAAATCAAAGTGTAAAATTGTGATCTTATCTTCTGCCCTTTCTGCCTTTCAGGCTACCACCTTCCAGATGAGAATACTGGAAAAGATTGGATTATCAGAGTAATAAGAAAATAATGGCAGGAATGTGCAGTTTGCAGGTGTTGTATGGTCACTAAGGGAACCATAGCCTGTGGCATAATTTAGACCACATCCAAAGGCTGCAATGATCATTTCCTCAGTTCCAGAGGCTGGTCAAAACATCATTTTGGAAATGAATGATTTATAGTTGGCTCCTTGTCAGCCTTCCACCTCTCTGCCTGTAAGAAGTGAAAGGAAGAAAAGGAAGAAATCCAGCAAAAAAAAAATGTCCCAGTTGGGTAGTACACTTATAGACTGGAAGACTGTGATTTTTTCAGAGAAATAATGGACTAAGAATTTTATTAGGGAATATGACATTAGGGAGTTATTGTAGCAAAATATTAATCTCCTTATTTTTTCCAGCAAAAATGCATTTTAATGGGATTAAATACATATCAAAAAGGGGTTAAAAGAATTAAAACATTATACTTTTTGTAGGATTTTTTCCATTAGAGGTAGAAAGAACTGCAGATGGAGAAGTGCTTGCACTAAGTACTGTACATCACATTACTTATATAATTATATATTCTGTGCATAGAAGGAATTATTTAGCAGCACATATGTTAACATATGACTTTTAAAAACGCCACCTAGAAGCTAATAACAAATAATAACATTAAAAAAACAGCCCCAAGGAGCAGAATATACTTGGTACATAAGCAAAACAATCAGATTAAGAATATGCTGCTCCTTAGCATTAAATGTTTACTTTTAATTTGAAGCAGGAGCAATACTGTCCCTGCCCGTCTCCGTGGGGTCCCGCGTGCCCCCACAGAAGCACGGGTGGGTTCAGTGTTATAGTCAGTAGCAAAGAGTCAAGAAGGGCATTTGTGTGTGATCCAGCAGGAGCATTTATTGCTGCTACACTGTCCAAAAGTGCAGAGGCAAATAAGAACACGATCCCGAAACTCACATTTTTATCTGGGGGCGGGGAAAAGTTGGGACCAGGGAACGGGGACCAATGGGGAAGCTCTGGGGGAGTGACAAGGGGTAGAGCCTGACAGCCAACCAGGGAATCCAAACTGGGATAGATTAACATAACAGAACACTGCATCCTGGGAGAAGCGTTTTTGGTCACCCTAACATGAAGTGGTTCTTGTGCTACTGGGGACTTGTCTTACTGAGAGCTCTCTGTCCCTTGTAATGTATGTTCACCGCCCACCACACAGGAGGTATTGCACCAGTGAATTAACCACTAGTGAGATAAATCTTTATGAGTCTATGCACACTTTTGCCAGCAGGGGCATCCAGCTTGTTCCTAAAAGACAGAGCTGTAATCACCATGGGGGACATTATCTTATGGTAAAAGTAATTCATACCAGTCCCTGGAAGGGTCTTGTCCATTTGTGTGTATTCATCTCATGAAGAGCTGGTACAGATGAGAGCCCTGGTAGAAAGCAGGACTGTGCTGGAGAGGGCACAGGCTCATCTGCATGAGGAGCACAGACTTGTGTTGAAGGGGATCTCTTGTCCTTGAAACAACTGAAAGATCATTTCCTCAATTCAGCATCTTCTTTCTTACTGTGGATTTGCAGAAGAATGTTAAATACATACATATATAAATCTATGTGAATATGGATTTTTTTCCAGTGGCTGGAAATTCTAGAATGAGATTAAAACACATTTAACATGTCAGTACACAAAAAATAAATGAACAAAGAAAAAGCCCATAAGTTTTAAACTTGTTCAGCCACTTGAATGCTGGAGTTTTAAAACCTTGACTGCAGTAAGATGGAATAGGTTGCCCAGAGAAGTTGTGGTTGCTCCATTCCTGGAAGTGTTCAGGGGTAGGATGGGGCTTGGAGCAACCTAGTCTGGTTTAAGGTACCCCTGCCCATGGCAGGGGGTGGAACTGGATGATCTTTGAGGTGCCCTCCAACCTAGGCCATTCTATGATTCTGTGATCCTATTAGTTTACTTAACATGTTAAAATATCATGTTTCTGCTCTGCCTTTTTGAATAGTTTTGTGGTTGAGTCTGAAATGAGCCACTTAAGTTGCAATTATGGATAAGTAAAATCTGTTTGCATGTAAATACAAGAGGATTCTGCTTCTAACATTGGGACATGTACAGGAAAGCAGGAAGGGTCTGGCCTAGCCACTGCTGGATGTGCACTATGATATCAAAGGAGCACCAAACCCAGCTGATTCTCAGATGTCCTGTGGGCACTTTCAAGGATGACAGCTTTATTAATTTAATAACTCTAATTTAATAAAAAATATGTAGTAAATGTGATGGTAGAATATAAGTAAATGGCAGATACATGAGAAATACATGATAGAAGGCAAATCAATTTTAAGATAATGCAAGATGCAATTCTAGAAGTCAAATCCATTGGTATAGAAAGAACCACAATTCACTCTGGATTTCAGCTACCAAACAGCTGGATTTTCTTAGGCAGTGTGATCAACAATACATCATTCCACACTTATTGCCCATGTAGTAATGGGTTCTGGGTAATGAACCAAACACAGAGTGAAGTTCTGTGTCTCAGCAAGACACAGGAAAAGAGCATCCAGAAGAGATGAAGTCAGAAACAGAATTTGGAGTGGATAATTACAGTTAACAGAGAAATAGTTACATGAAACAACAGGAGTGAACTCTTGGAATGGCATCTGTGGCCATTCAGGGAGAAATATCCTGGGAAACAGAAGACAATCCTGGGAGGTTTGTTACTCCTTGCTTGTGATTGTAGTTCATAGAATCACAGAGTGGTTTGGGTTGGATGAGACCTTAAAGCTTTTCATGCTGCTCTTGATGTCCCTGGCCACATTTAACTCCATCAGGGCTTTATCTTTCCCACCCCAGTCCCTGGCTGCTCAGACAATGTCTCTGTGCTCCTCCCAGCTGACTGCCATGAGGAGAAAGATGAAGCAATGGGGTATAACATGTACATAATTCCAACTAAACTGGGTAACTGTGACATTTAATGGGAGAAGAAGATGCAGAATAAAGACACCACATTAGCACAGTTAAAAAAAATGATATAGATATCATCTCTGAAGCAGGCACTGGGATGGGAAAAGTTAAATGCAGAACACTTTCCACAGTCAGGCTTTTCTTACAGAACCTATCATTTTATCATTTTTTAATTAGGCTGGTTTAATTTATTCATGATTGTTATTAAATTTACAATACTTTTCAGTTCTTAAATAATTCCTGTATTTTATCCTGAGGCAAAATCTCTTTAGCCTCTGGCACTTAAACTCAAAGCCTTCTCACTCATCTGCAATAACTGCACTATCTGACTTGAAACAAAAAAATAAATATATGGTGCCACACAGGGCAGATATCCAGAAGTGTTATAGTTTAATACTTCAGCCACTCATCTTGGGAATAGTTTGTGCCATTCATCAGTGTGGAAGCTTTACTTCATGCTGTCACTGGGGCATCTCTGTTATCCAATGATATCCAACTCAGATAGTCATGTTCAGGGACCAGCTCCTTTTGCTCCTGCCCATTGATACAGGCTCTTTTACAGGGCAGTTAAAAGCAAAAATCTGCTGCCTGTGCTTTGAACCATGCACCTAGAAAGGCTCTCTTTGTTCTGTGATCAGAGCAGAAGCCTTAAAGGTTGTAGCAAGTCATTCAGTAGGAGAGAGCATTATAAAGGGTGACTAACATTTTTCACCACTCCTTTCCTTTCCTTTTTTTTTTTTTTTTTTTTTTTTTGCTTTCTCTAGTAGTGTTAGTCCAGATAAATCCATGGATTAAGACTCAAGAATTAGCAACATGAATCAAACACATCATTTGCAGCTCATTTCTATTATTTCTCCTCAGGAAAAATTGTGTGTGGATTGATGAGTGCTTTGATTTCTAAGGTTCCATTTGAAGGCATTTCTTTCCATTTCTTTTCTTTCTTTTCTTTTTTTCTTAGAAAATATTTAGTCTGCCGTGTTGGTGAAAGCAGTGCAAGGGATTAACTTGATATGAAGCACGAGGTGACAATGAATTTGATGACCCTTAGATTGTAGACAAATCTCTGTCTCCTTCTTATACAAAGGTTATTCATGCAAGAGGAAAGTTGTTCTCATTGTAAGAAGAAAGTTAAAAATCACAAATCTCCTCCTAGAGCTTTAGGTGTTCACTTTGCTTTTGCAGATGTAACCTGCTCATGCCAAAATAATACTCCTTGATTCTTCATTGGAAACTCCTGAAGGAGTGGAAAAGAAGAGCATTTTCTCATTATGAGAATTTACATATGGGGGAAGAACAGCTACAGCTTGTAGCTGTTCGAAGTGTTTATGGCAGTGTAGTCCATTCACTACACTGTCCATATCACATTTGACTTTTGCCCTCAACCGTTTTTTGCTGAAGCAGAGTTTTAGTTCTTTTTCCAGTCAAATACAAGGAATAATGTGAGATCTGTGCCCCAGTCTGCCAAATTGAGGATTCAAGACCTTTTAGGACAGTAATGTAATTTTTTTGTCAGTACAGCAGAGCTCCCGAGTGCTCTTCCTGAGAGCTGCACTCAGCTTTCATTTCATAAAAAGCTGGTTGGCTCAGTGCAAAAGTAATTCCAATCACAAAATAAAATATATTTTGTGTCAGGGGACTTAGCTCAGTCAGTGGACATTTATGCTACCTGACCGTGATAAAGCAGGCAATGCTTTTCAGGAAAACAAGCAAGAGGAAGAATTGTTAGGCATATTTCTATTAATTATTCTACTTTATCTGTCTTCTGGCTTTATCCTTCTGTATGTACAACTTTCTTTTTCCTATACCATTTTCACTAATAGTTAATTTGTACAAGGATCTTTTATGTTTAAGGACAGAATCAAAAAAGTAGAAGTGAATTTTCTTTTTTAAGAGGAAAAGTTGCTTCATTTCTCAGAAAAAGTACCCTGAATTCCTGAGAAAGGCCTTACTGCAAAATATCATGTCTTCCTGATCAATGAAGGAACATTCTATTCCTTTTCTTTCCGAGGTTCATTTCATGTTCTCCATTAAAGCAAAAACATTTTCCTACACCATTGTTTTATTTACTTATTTGGCAAATGCCTAATTATTTGTGTTTCTTATCCTGCACCTTGGGACAATTAAGTTCCTTTGTGTAAGAATGGATTTTATCTATAACCCTGAGTTACAGGATCCGGTGGGAACCCATGTCTGTAAAATCTCCTGTCATATGCACGCTCTAAGACACTCTTTTAGGCAAAACTAATTCATTTAGGTTTTTGGGTTTTTTAACATAAGCACACGTCACTTATCATTTAGAGACTGGATTATTAGTTCTAGAAGAGAAGACATTTGTTCCAGCCTGTCTTCAGCTGCAGAGCTCTCAGATTTCCAGCTTCCTCTCTCCACAGAAGCACTCTTGTGAGAAGACTTGTGCTACTTTCACCATTCACTTTGAATTATCTGGAAGGAACGTTCCTCTCTTGGGAAATTTCACCAAAAAAATCCCTATAAGATTTTAAAATTTTAATAAATTATAATGCCATTTTGTAATGTAAAACATTATTTCCAGGCTGTTCTACTGATGACTCAATGAGCTGAATGCTTAATGAGTTTCTGTGAGTTTTATCCTCACATGATCTTTGTGATGTAAAACAATCAACACTAATTTTTCCACTGGAGTGCTACATAGAATCATAAAATTATGGAACCCTTAAGGTTGGAAAAGACCTACAAGATCATCAGGACCTACAAGATCATCAGGACCTACGAGATCATCAGGTTCATCTTCTGAGTGAACACCATCATGTCAAGTAAACCACGGCACTAAGTGCCACAGCCAGCCCCACATGGGACAGACCAAGTACTCTATTGGAGATCATGAACAAAGTGAGCTTGGAAATGTCCAGTTCTTCCAGTTCTTTTAAGCTGTTGGATGCCACTGTCCACTTTTGGAGCCAGGCCCTTTAAATGTTCCTGGAAACAATATTCTCAACACTCAGACAGGACCAAGAGACCAGAGGAGGCAAAACATGGACTGGTTTCAGGAAGGTCAGGCTGGGTTAGATGCCTGGTCTGCATGCTTTGATTGAGTTCTTTTAAATGTGCTATTGGAAGTAGTGTGGTAACTGCAAAGTAAGTTTTTATTTGTTTTCCAAGGACTCTTCATGAGCTATTTGCCAATTGGTCTTTTTCCCTTCCCTTCCCTTCCCTTCCCTTCCCTTCCCTTCCCTTCCCTTCCCTTCCCTTCCCTTCCCTTCCCTTCCCTTCCACTTTATTTTTGATATTATTTATTTGTATTTAGTTTCTAATTTCTTCTTTGTTGTTGTTGTTGTTGGGGGGTTTTTCTCTTCTTTTCCTTCTACTTCTCTTTTTTTTTTTTTTTTTTCTCTTCACTCTTCTTTCCCTTTTCTGCTTTGCAAAAACACTTTTTCAGAAACAGAGAGAGAAAATCCCACCAGAAGAAAAGAAGCGATTTCCTGTGGGCAATGTCACTGCTATATGACATGTCCAAAAGCAGATGTTGGTTGCTTCAGGCTGCCCTATGATATTTTTTAAATCTTTGACAGTGCATCATGGGGACTGGGAGAACTGTATTCATGCAGATATCGTTCATAAGGATCTGAAGCTGGAAACAATATTGCAAAATTCATGCTGTCCTGAATAAACTGCTCAGTAATAGCCTTACCCTCTGCACAAGGCTTTCAATGGGGCTCCATCTGAATGCGATGCCTTAGGTTTTTTACTTTTATATTTTTCAGATCCTGTACTGCTTAGTATGTAACTCTGAAACTTCATACAGCCTGTTAGCCACTGTTCTCTCATGCTGGTTAGATGTAACAAACCCTCACTAGGTTTGCGTTTCAAGGACATCTTGTTGTCCCAGGCCCCAAAATACGTAAACTAAAGCCTTTGAATGGGGGGGGAGGGGGGGGGAAACTTGGGGTAATTACTTCATTGCCTGAGATGGTAACTGGAGAATTAACCCTGATATGCAAATGGACCAAACTTACAAAAGTGTGAAACACCCGTGACCAGGTGTCCATCTTGGGTGGAGCCCCTCAGAGGTTTTTGACTCCCAAAGTGTACCTTTGGAGGCCCTTCAAATACATACCCTCTTTATTCTCTTAATCTTGTGTAGCCTCTGTTTTCTGGTAGCCACTTCAAGGCATCAAACGAGATGTGTAATTCGGAACAGATGAAGCATAAAAACCCATAAATATTGTACAATGGCTCCAAAAGGATCATGCATGACTGCATACATCCTAATTGTCCTTGGTTTGTATGTAGATTCAGCAGTGAAAACACCAGTGTTGTGCCATTAGCACTACCATCATGAATTTATAAACTAACCTCAGGAAACAGTGCAGGAAAACAATGTTTGATTATTAGTGCGTGATTTTGACCTAGAAAGGGCCACCCAAGTGTTCATTTGGTAGCACAGTGGGCTCATTGTCTATAATAAAGGAACTATTTGCATAGGAAAACACAATAAAATATAAACAGAAGAGAAAACCCCAAAAATGAAATAAGGTGTGTAAAAACTGGATGTTGCACACAGGCAATGCATAGGAGGGTGTGCTGCAGGGAGGGTTGCCATGGAGACTGAAGGATAGCAGTAAAAATGCAATAAGATCTAAAAGTGAGGTGCTGGAAGCATCCCAAACCAACCCTTGGCTCCCACAGAAGTTGGGGCAAGTCAAGATCTGTCCCTGTTTCTTGCCAAAGCAGTCTGGCACTGGGCAAGATGAGAGTGGGATGGGCAGCAGGAGTGGCACAGGAGCCACCAGGAGGTATCGCCTTCACAGGAGCTGTTCCCCAAGAAGCAACCATCCCAGGAAGAAAAGGATTTAATTATTGCTCACCAAGAATGCTGCCTGTACACAGCTTCCCTTTCTCAGAGTGAGGAGTAAATGACTTGGCCTTTTAAATAAAATATCTTACTGCAGCTAGTCTGGCTGGTAAATCATGAGGCCTGTGTCCTATTCCCACCTCTCATAAAACCTCCCCTTTCTACAACACAGAATAATAAGAGTTGAGGCTTCCTTTCTTATAAGTACAACCACAGCTGGAGCAGGGAGTGATCAGGGTGAGCCTTGTTATTCTGAGCAGCAGAGCACAGAGGTGACAGCCCCATCCTCTGTCCCCACACAGCCGCAGCAGAGAACACAGTGCTGCTGTCACAGTGAGAGGCACTCACCGGTTGTCACCTCCACCTCAAACAGGACTGAAATCTTGGCCCTCTTGAAATCAGTCCTATGGGAGTCCTTCAAAGAGCACAGTAGGGCCACATTTCTCACATAAAACATTAACTCCAGTAGAGGGGATGCTGTTTGCCTGGTCAGCAGTCCCTGCTGAGGCTTTGGGGACTGAGGCTGCTTAACCCCATGTGTTCTTTTCTGGTGGGTTTTCATGTTCACCACAACCCAACCACCCTGAGCCCACACAGAATCCCACTGACCAAACAGTGCCAGTGGTAGGATTCAGGTGGATGTGAGGATCTCTCACTCTTAAATCAAATCATTCTTCTTTTCCTTGCCCCAAATGGTGACACCAAGCTAAAACCTGGCTAATAGAAAGCCAGACTAGTTACATTGATGGGTCTGTTTTCTTTGTAACCTATTGACTTTTAAATAATTTTCCTTTATTCCTTTTTGTTTTTTTCTTTTGAATGCACCTCTCATTTGTCCTGTTACTGAGTTTTCTAGCATGGAAACTAACTGGCTTCCTACATGCTAGACCCTGGGAATTAAATGATGTATTTATAGTCCAGTAATGTAGAATCTAGAACCCTGCAGGTAAACAGGGAGTGAACCAATTTATTAGTATACATACCACAGTAGGTGTCAGTGGTGGTAAAATTATATAACCAGTAATTCCTTGTGAAAACAATTCTAAAAAAACCCCCAAAAACAAAGAAACAAAAACCCAAATTGCAGTTCCCAAAGCACTTTCAAAGCCTACAGTCCTGAAGAATTCTTTCAGTACAAGAAACTAAAGTTTCTTTCATGTGCACAGCACATTGTTCACATCTAGTATGGAAACAACATTGAAAGAATTACCTTTTATTAAAGAAAAAATTATTGGGATCACTTTTGACCCAAAGTTGCAATGTGTAGTTGATTAATGGGGTGTGTCTATGAGGGGAAATAAAATTTATAAATAAAACCCTGAAAGCTGCTAAAAAATCCTTAAAATACTGAAGAGCAATTTTTCCCCAAACAGTTGTGGTGGATGTAGGAGACCATTTATCACAGCCAAGAAGTTTATGGTTTTTAATCAGGTAAGAAAGTT
This sequence comes from Corvus brachyrhynchos, assembly GCF_000691975.1. Taxonomy (NCBI): domain Eukaryota; kingdom Metazoa; phylum Chordata; class Aves; order Passeriformes; family Corvidae; genus Corvus; species Corvus brachyrhynchos. The sequence goes on from NW_008239671.1 coordinate 2,505,332, forward strand.
AAACAGGAGAGAAAACCTATACATAATTTCTAAATCTGAAATTATTTCTTGTTGTGCCTATGGAAAAGCAACTCCTTTCACATATTACTTAGTTCTGCTCTCCTTTAAGTCACTTGTTTATCAACATCTCTCTGAGTAATAGAATATTATTTCTTTCAAATCATCCTATCATGCACACATAAATAAAAGATAGCAATCACGTGCTCCCCATAAGTCTGCTTATCAAGTGTTGGGAGTTTTTTAGCTTGTTTTTAATTTTAAAAATGCCCATGTGGAAAAAGCGTATCAGTAACATGCAGTACCTAACTCTTCTGAAGTTACATATGCAGATATTTCTTGTGCCAAAATGAAGGTGATCTAATCAATCTTTTTGTTCCTAACTGCTCTTTTTGCTCCTCTGTGCTTCCATACAGTCTCCAACTGTATGTATTTTTTTTTTTCCTCACCATAGGAATTCAACCTGCAATCAGCATTTTGGATGCTTATTGAGGAAAGGTGAGCAAGAGGCCTGAAGCTCTCACTCAGAAGTCTGGGTTCTGTAAATATTTTTGAATTCAAGGTTTTCTAGATGAAATCCAGAAGGAGACCTCAATGTTCTCTACATTCGTTATATTATTTTATAATCCAGCAGTTTCATTAATCACTGTAGTTTACCTATTCAATTAGCAGATTTATGGGAGTTGCTTTACCAGTTAACAAACCCTAAAGATTACCAAGCAGTTGCTTTAGTGTTTCCTCAACATTCCATTTCTTCCCAGTGTATCATAGTCTGTGCTGCTTCAGGAAAATCCATATTTTTATGGCACAGTGGATTGAGCCCATTTTTACCCCTGTTAAATGTAATAAAACATAATAGTTTCTTTATAAATTAGTTATCCTGGTTCATGCAGTGTTTTGTGGCTTAGATGGTCTTCTTTTTGACCCCACACCACCTATCCATTACACAATTTCTTGTCATACACAGAATCTGTAAAAAATTTGAAGCTTTGGATTTTAAATCCTTCAAAACTAGCTAGACTCGGAAACATGACAGTGCCTTGTGAAGAAGCACACATTTTTAAATAAGGGAAAAACATAGGATTTTAAAAATTCACACATTTTCTATTCATCAGGTTGTCATTCCTGTGTCAGACTTTGGCAAATTTTGCTTGTATCTGACTACTATATCATCAGTGAGATGTAAAAATAAATACACACGAAGTGTGGCTCATCTTCACCTTGATACTAATCAACCACCCCACCTGCCTGGGATCTCAATCCATGCAGGCATCACTGTTCAAGTTGTTGGTTTTGGCACCTTGCTTTGATTGCAATCCTTCCCTCCAGGATATGTGGCTTGATCCTTTGCATATTTTCAAGTATCCTTTGCAAGCTTTCAGGCTCTTTTTGAAAGTGCCAGGCTTTAAAAAATCATTTACCCTGTTCCTGTTAGACTTGTGAGTTCTTCAACATATCAGCCTTCGACTTTGCACTATTATTGATCACCTGCTTTTCCTATCAACACTTCTACTCTTCACACCCACTGCTGAAAAAGTCACTCTAAACATTTATGAAGAACTTCTATTATCAGCTTCAAAACATTTTTTTAAAACCTTCCCTGTCTCAGATTACCTATTGCTCCAGTTTTTTACTGGCTCCAGGGAAAGCATTTTTTTTTGAACACAGCTTTCTCAATGTCTGTTTGAATTTGTGTCTTTCTGCTGGGATAACTCACCAGCTACTCCTTGTTGACCTAAAGGCTACAAACACCATCCTTTTTCTCCCTTGCACCCCTCCTTCCTATCCACTGACCTTTCATCAGAGCTCTTAAGGCTACAGTCAAAGCTTGTGTGATGCAATTAAGATAAATATTTATAACAACATTGGTATTGTGAGACTGTAACAAAAATTACCAGGTTTTTTGGTGGAAGACTTGTGACCTTAGATATTTAAATCCCAGCTGCCTCAGACCTGTGACTTTAAATATTAAGATCTCAGCTTCCTCAAGGAATGAAATTACTACTGCAAGGAATAATGAATGCAGTTGATGATGAGTAGACCAAGCCACTTGCTGGATATTCTTTTATTCCTTTCTATGATTTATGAAACCACAGCATCAGTCCTTACAGCTCCACAGCTGTTTGAATATAAAGCCTGAGTTTCAGCACAAATCCTGGCATCTATCCTCTGGAGGGGCTGGCAAGGAGAAAGCCTCGCTGCAAAGCACACTGTGCTCTTGAGTTTCAGTCCAGCAATCTCTACTCGGAAAGCTGCACTGCTCAGAATCATCATGGGAACCTGTGATGTGGTCAGCAGGGTATGACAAAAAGCAACTGGAAGAAGAAAAACAGAAATGGACTAAAGCAAGCTGAGAACTGTCGTCAAAAATCACCCAGGCAGTGGTGGGAACTGTCACGGAATTCCTTAGTGATGCTGCAGGACATATATCAAAAAGGTCTGGGTTGTTTGCTTGAGACAATAAATAAATAGATAAGTACTCAAGCAAAAGCACTGGGGAAGCTTTCTAAAGATGTGTGGATCAAAAAGCACTTCAAAACCAGACTCACATTCAGATCTGTGGGATGTGTTTGCCAAGTAACAAAAGATTGCAGTTCCTTTCATGTGAGGGAAAATACATGTTTCTTTCTGCAAGTTAAACAAACCCAAAGCAGTTGCAGATTCCAGGAAGCTGAAGCCAGACCAGATACAACTGCTGTCTGGTCACTCAAGATTCCTTCAAATACCTTGGCCAATCACCTTTTTACCTGCCAGTTATTATGTAGTTATTTATGTAGTTATTCAGTTTGCTTAACTGTTCCCTAGGAAATAGGAATTTTTATTTTTATATTTTGTTTTTCTTTTTGAGGTAGAAAATATTCCTTCCTTTTAGATGAAAAATGAGGGAGGAACATATAAAGCTCTTAAAACATCAAAAAGGATTAAAAGTGCCTGTCCAATACAGACATGAACACAATGTACTCACTTTGTTAAGTTTATCTAGAGCTGCTTCAGGGCACTTTTAGTTTACCTGCTTCAATTAAAAAACTCATCATAAAATAGACATTATCACATTTCTCCTATACCTCACATTGCCCAGGTCCTCCATGGAGCTCAGATGGGACAAGAAGCAGGGGTAACATACACTGAAGAAAGAGAATTCCCAAACAAATGGTATTGATATGGAAATTACAAGAATAATTCCAGTAGTTCACCAAGGAGATCTTGGAGCTACAAAGCCCCCTGCAGAACAAAGCAAACTATCCCATTCTGTACTCTCACACCTTTATGGACAGGAACATCTGGAATACACATCCCATAAATTATTGTCCTGCAGAGAAATACTTCGTCTGCTCAAGGCACACACTGCAAGTAGTGAAACTGCTTTGTCATAAGATTGGACATTAGGAAAAAATTCTTCATGAAAAGGCTGGTCAAACATTGGCATGGACTGCTCCAGGGAGTGGTCGAGTCAGCATCCCTGGAAGATTTCAAAACCACGTTGATGTGGTGCTTAGGGACATGGCTGAGTGGTGGGTGGCAGTGCTGGGTGAGTCCTTGGGCTTGATGATCTCAGAGGGCTTTTCCAACCTAAATGGTTCTGTGATTCTATAAGAAAAATAGATTAGAACAAATATTAATTAGGTAGAGTGACGAGTACATTCTTTTGGTGGCTTTTTTTAGGATACAGGCCCATAATTTTTTACCCATTGAATAGTTCCACATATCATGTGAGATATTTCATGCCTTCTTTTGCTGGAGAAGAAATACATAGAAAATTTACTGTGACCATAGCTCAGCAGAGAGCAGGAGGGTAAGAGACAAAGTTGGGACCTTTGAGTCTTAGAATCACCTAACTTTGGTTGCAACAAAAATATAAAATGCAGGAAACTACTAATTACTAGTGCTGTTGGCAGTACACCTGGAACAGTATTGGAATAAATGTTTGATGACCAAGAAATTCCACTGTGCAGAGCTGACTTGTGCTGGAGTGTTTCTGCCATCAGCAGCCCCCAGAGTACACTAAATCAATATTTTCTATTGACTGTGGGAAGCTGTACAGTTATGACCACCAGACATTGCTCTCTCGATCACTTTATCACTTACCTCCTCACGCTTGGCCCCATTTTTCCTCTGCCCTTTATCACTCTCACAACACTGCTGCAGGTTCCTTTCCCAGGCTGAGGCAGAGTATATATTTACTCTGTGTCTAAAAACATTTCTCTGGGGAAAATAACTGCACTTATTTATTTATTCCACCTCCCCTTTCCTCACAGCCCTTTAGCCTAAGTGCCAAACACAGTGAAAGTTAGAACATCTGGTTCTGTGTTCTTCTGGAAAGCAGACATGGGCTTTAAAACAGGATCCTTGATCCTCTTCTTACACTGGATCTATTGCTATACCAGTTATGGAGTGCACAAGTCCTTTACAACCCTAATAAAAATCTCCTGCTGTAGTAAATAATATTTTCCATCCAAAATTTGTCTTGTTTTGTTCCCATTTTGTCAATCAAGGCAACACCCTGCGTGCCACAGGAGTCAGATGGACTCTGATCTCACTACAGCTATGGTGTACACATTGAAATTCCTTTTCCACAGATCATTCCCTGCCAACTGTAGAGTATATCCCTGAGTAGGGAAATTGGTTTGTTTGCAATCAGAATCTCAGTGTAATCCACAGAATTTTTTTTTTTTTTTGCTTTTTGTCCTTGAAATTACATCTACTCTTGGTGCAAAATTTTTACCTGCAGATTTCCTGTAGGTGACATGAATTACATAATAATAGTAATGTTGTGAAATAAGTGTTACTTGAGTTTAGGATTAGAGGAATATAAAACTGATTGTGAGCTGCTGTCTTCCCCTCCATGGCATTCCTCTCATTCCATGAGATCAAGTATTTTGCCTTTTGAATTATTATCAGCCAAACAGATGGCAAGAGCCCAAGTGTGCCTCACTGAAAGGTATTTTCAGAAAGCTTTTCATTAAAGGATAATGGGACAAATTCAATATTCAGCCACAGGAAGGTACAGCCAGCCTGTGCCCCTGGAATTACTCCATATATAAGCTGGGAAAAAACCCACACAGAGCAGAATTTGGTCCATTATCTTTAGGATTAATGCCTGAATGACATAGATCTGTCAGCTTTTCCTGCAAATGTAATTGTACTGCACTTTTTTATGGATATTATTAATTAACACTCCATTTGCAGGTGATCTAATCAGTTAATATACGCCTTTGAAAAATGTAATATTGCCCTACTGCAAATGGACGTTTAAGCTGACTTGTAGAAATCTATTTCTGGTCCTTTTCATTCCAATATTCCTATTTCTAACTTCATTGCTTCAACATTTGGCAGGGAACACTTAGACTGTGTCAGGCATTCTGTGATCAGTATCCATGGGCTAAAAATGTTGGAAGAAACCAGTGTGAAAGCTGCAGGGTTTCCTCTAAAAGTACTAGCTCTGTTTGAGCTCCCTCTCAAACAGCGTATTTGACAAGCAAAAAATTAAATAAATTATCAACAGTTTTGTTAAGATGCATTCATGTCAGCATGACTGAGTTCTCACAGATTTTGAATGGACATGTATGTAGATGTAAATCAGGAGAGAAAATGAATGGGAAGTGCAACATAACCCATTTAGGAGAAGTTCTTCATTTATGCAGGAATAATAAAGACTCAAATTCATGATTAAACATTAAAATTATGAGAGACCTTTCCTCCTCCTCTGCCAGTATTTCCACACTTCTTGCTTTGTGTGAAGCTATAATTTGTTGATTAAATTAACATTTTCGACAGGCATGTTCATGGAATGAGCAGCAAGGGTTATTACAGTCTTAAAGCAGTTTCCTTGGCATTTTACAAGGCGAGCATAAATCGCATTTCGAATTTCAGAGTTTCCACTTCCCTTGAGGGCCTTCAATGAGAAATGTGCTAACTTAAGCAAAAGAAAATGAAATGCCTGTATTTTTGGAGCATTGTTGAAAGAGTAAAGTAACTATAGGATGAAGGAATATTTGGGAAAAAACTCTGGCATGATACTTTCACCCAAGTTGTGTGAAAGGTATAGAAACATTGCAATAGTATTTATTGATTTACCAGATTATTATCCTGCTTTCTGTACTGCCTTAGAAAGAAGACTGAACCATATACATAACAGGTTAAGGAACGGAATAAAAAACTATCTGGAGTACAAATTTGTCAGCCCAGATATTCTCAAGCAGTTGGAACCAATCAAAAGCACACCAGATTATCAGCTAAGTATTGCAGTGTCATTCGTAGATCATTATATAAATATTCATAAAGAGAAATAAATACAGTTTAGTCACAATTGTTTGTTTACAAGAATAATAGGGACAAAGTATCATCAATGAGGGAGAGTTCTAATTGTGTGGAGGTTATGTAAATGCTCAGGAAAAACTTTGCAATTAAGACACAGATATTTTAATGGCTTAACCAGCACATGACTGAAATGTATTTTATACTTCCATCAGAATCATAGAATGGTTTGGGCTGGAAGAGACCTTAAAGAACATCCATTCCAGTCCCCCTGTCCATGGGACACCTTCCACTATCCCAGGTTGCTCCAAGCCCCATCCAACCTGGCCTTGGGCACTTCCAGGGATCCAGGGGCAGCCACAGCTGCTCTGGGCAACCTGTGCCAGGGCCAGCCTCCCCACCCTCAGAGGGAAGAATTTCTTCCTAATATCCAATCTAAACCTGAAGCTTGACAAACTCAAGCAAAAGCACATATTTCAACAATGACAGTAACTGGAACAGTTCATCTCAGCATCCCTTAAAATAAAGCCAAGAAGACTCAGATTCGACTCTATCTGAGCATCAACCCATAATCATTATCTTTGCTATCTCTGATCCTTTTCCTTATCAGGGTGCAGGCATGGCTACAGCTGCTTAGTCTACTCACTATCATGTATTTGTTTGCCAGTCACAACCCAATGTATTATGCTTCTCAAGCACATCTCTACTCCACAAGGAGCACTAGGTTAGGTTGCCTAACTTGCATCTGAGATCATCTTTAGGAGCCAGGCTTGCCATGCATGCAGACAGATGATTTCAGCAGCAAAGCTGGATTTGGAATAAGGCCCTAACGATTTATCCATAAGGCTAGGTAGGACTGCAAGTCTAAATCTACTGCAACAGCTTCTTTCTTTCCACTGTGGGATAGATAAACAGCAGCATGGAAGGAAAACAAAGTACTCCCAGACCAAGCTACTCTCATCTCAGAACAGTCAGTCCTGGTTATTACAGCACTTCTAGAGCATTATATATTCCAGAATGGAATTTATAGGCACTTTGAGTACCTCCTTGCAAAAAGAGAGGGAAATGGGTCTAGTGGGGCAAAGATTCGCCTTGCATAACCTCACGGTTTTTCAAGTCTCCTCTAAAAGCCAGGTTACACGGGCTGCACGATGCCAAAAGCTTGATAAGAGTTAGAATTCTTCTGGAAAGGGGAATGAAAGTGAAATATCAAAACTATGCTGAAAAAGAAGAGAAGGCAGAATTTGTCCCACACACATTTATGTTGGTGGTACACATAAATATTAAGACTATGATGCCAGTTCCATACCCAGCTGGCTGTGCTGCAGTAGCTCTCTCCTTTCAGACTCCTGGCTTGCATCTTACTCTCTTAGTCACTCTTCTTTTTTTTAAGCTTTACCGGGCCAAATTCCAATTACCTGGAGACAGAGAGAGAGAGAGAGAGAGAGAGGGGGATGGAGGCAAAGAACATGTACAGAAATAGTAGTTGAATCTTGATGGACCTAGCAACAGCTGCAGAAGCTTCATTCCTATAAAATATTATTACTTTTTCATCTTCAGATAAACAAATGTGACATGCAATGACTGGGATTAGGTGAGACAAATGTAATGGATAAGAATGCCACCTTACTTTATCCCAGTGGATGTAGCTGGGGAGTTGCAGTTTGGTCTTTTTTTTTTTTTTACACATAAAGGATATTTTCTTTATGTCAGTTTTGATCTTGTCTAAGGGAATGAGTTGTAAATTTAGAAAAAATTGCTTTGCTTGACATTCATTTCTTCATTACCAGAATAGATTTGGAGTACTTAAAAAAAGCTTTCACAGAGTGACTGCTTGAATGAGTGAAATAAAAAAAAAAATAGCAACAATAAAAAACCCTAAATACAATCAAGAGAGATTATAAATGTCTCATTAAAAATGATGACAAAAGCTCACTCCTCAGCATCCAAAAACTCACTCATCAGCATACAAATCCTTAATCCCAAAAAGGAATAGGACATTAAAAAGCTTCCTTAGAATTAACGTGCTACCAAATTTTTCCTTCCAAGCCCATGTAACCATAAAAGGCCCAACTACTGCAGAATTAGCAGCATTTATTCACTAGGAATTACAACTGATTTATATCCATGTGCATGAGACAAGCAACAAAACAAGCAGGTGAATTTTTCCATAATATTAACAACAAAAACTCCTTTGTGTAATATTTTCCACTTTTCAACTTCAGCAGCCATTTCCAACAGTCTAATTTTGCTAACTGCTGACTAAGAGAACATGATAACAGTCTGCAAAGGATATTAGGAGAGTAAAATTTTAGGTCCTTCAGGGGAGCATAACTAAAAGTAAGGGAATGAAATCAAACCTAGAAAAATCAGTGGCCCCATCCTCTTAATGCTCACAAAGCAATACCACACTTCCTATTCTGAGTCCCTAATTAATTGCTATATCTGTTTTTTGATAACACTTGTCAGATATTTATAGAGTACCATGTTCTTGCTCATTGCCAAGTGAGGCAGCATTAATGGACTGGTTTCTGTAGGAAATGTGAGTCCATACTGTTTACAGGAGTAAGTCATTAGGCTGTCTAACAGCTTAACAGGAACCAACTTTGAAATGTGTAATTTTGTGTATTTAATCCTACAAGGGAAGTGTGAAAACCCCAGAACTGAGACTTTTGGAAAGAACCTGCAGTGAAAAAGCCTGGTGCGGCTGTTTTAAAAGTCCTTCAATCTGCATATTTTTCTATATATCCTCCAGGCCATTTGCAGACCACCAGGACCAATCATCCAATTTCCAGTGCATTATTAGTCTTTTTCCTGGGTGCAGCCTGGGAAATGGCTGCTGATTACATGGATTTCTCCAGCAGTGGCAAGAGGCTATTTTGTGCCACTGGCTTTCTGAGCCGCCGCACAAGGTGGCAGACGATCCTGTGGAAATGACCCAGAGGAAGCTACTACAGACTTCCTTCAGGTCCCTGGAAATGATGGTATCCAGGAGCAGCACCAGGTTTACTCTAGGCTGCCACGTAGTTTGAGCCTGGGGTTGAGGGATGTACCTTGGACAGAGGTGTACAAAGAGCAGCTTGGAAAATAAGTCACTGGCAGAAGTCTGCTGCTGGGTGACATCTTCCCAGGCTCTCCTCTGATCCAAAGAGACCAGTGAACACAGGTTTTATGCCTTGTGATCAGCTGTACTGGATATGTGCAATAGATTTTGGTGGATAGTAATGGCATCTTCTCACTTCAGAGGGATGTTTAAGACCTGCTCTGCCCAATGTAGGGAGAGCACAGCTCAGGCAGAAGCCCAACACCTGTAACCAAATAAAGCAAGTCTTATCATCTGCCTTTTGCTGTGAAAACACCAGATCACAGAAGTCACACTGGATACAGAAATTGGGTATTAGACTTTAGAAAAGTCTCTGGATTCTCATGAAACCTCAGAACTTTAAGTCCTCTCCAAAACAGCACAATTTTTTACCTGAACAACTGCAACTAAAGAGAAATGCACTTCTCAGCTACACAGAACTGAGGACTACTCTCCTACTTTTGGGGAGCTAAAATTTTTTTTTTTTTTTTCAATTGTATTTCATCCTTCTTATTCCTCCTGACATACATTAGCTCCTACCTAAATCCTTCACACTGCATTTAGAACCAAATAAAGCATTAATATGTTCATCTGTGTGAAATGTTCTCTTAACTATTACCTCGGGCAGTCATTTAGTTGGATCTGATAGGGGAATGCATTGACATTGTTAAGGTTAATGACCCAATGATTAACAATACACATTTTGCAGCTCAGTGCTCCCAGCCACTGTATCAGAGTAATGTGAACAACGACATGTATATTGTGCTACAATATATGGAATGGAGTCTTTCTTCCCACATAATAAGTGCTGTAAAAGAAATCAGCCCATGCTCAAATTGGTAGTTTGAAAAGATGGACACAGTTTTATACTTATCAAAAATGTGAGGAATCTCACAAAGCTCATAGATGATATTATATTAATCCTGATTAGCTCATAAAGCCAGCCAGCTTATAATTTGTGGCCCACTGCATTGAGCTAAATCACTCCCAGTTTTAAAAATGTACGTTTTATACCCATAATGATGTCTTACTAAAGCTGTAGTGCTACACTGGATCATCCCCAGCACAGACCTCAGCTGAGCTGATGATCCACTTGACTGCACTTCTGTCCAAAGCACAGGGTATGACCTGTGTGCTGAGCATGGGCACACAGCTGTGTCTGGCATGAGGGCAGAGCAGAGGGAAGAGCCCCACAAGGCTGAAATGGGAGCATGAGTGGGGGCTGTCTCAGTGTGTGCACCATGGTGGGGTTCACTGGTGTTACACAGGTGAACCATCCTCTGGAAGTGGGATCTGTGTTTGAGCACAACAGTGGTCTCTGCAACAAGGTTCCTTCTCCTTGAATACCAGATTCTGTGGACATTTATTACTCTTAATGCTACACAGTTGACAACAGTAATCTCACTCAGTGTCCTTTAAAAACCAGAATTTCCTCTCTTAGGTTTATCACATTGTTTTGAGAGCACTGATATGTACAAACAGCACAACTGAACAAAACGTCATTATTACCATTTCAGCAATGCAATCCCCATTTGACTATTTCAAAATAATTTATAAACATTAAGTAATTCACTAAGTTTCACAGCACCCCACTTTTAATATTAGCACTGCACTAGCATTTTCAAGTATTTCACAGGATTCAAATCTGTGCTTGGACTTGCTCGTACTAGATAATTTTCAGGTTAATTTAGCCATAATATAATGAACTAAGCAAGTAATCAGGACAGTGGCAAGTTTTGCTAAAGAAGGACAGGAACAAGATCATGTTGTTAGTCATATCTGTCAGGAAAGCATCTTAATAGATTAGTGAATACATTTATTTGTACTCATTCGTTATCAATTAGGAGGTGAGTTGACACATAACTGAGAACATATCAGTCCGATTTGGTTTCCAAATTTAGGCACTTGAATGTTCTGTTTTCTGAAGGCCTGTTCAAGAATATGTTCTGTTTAATTAGTGGAAGAGGTAAGTGTTCACAGTCTCTAAAAGTTTTAACAGTCATTAGGTGATTAAGCATTAACTAAAGCAACTTTCTTAATTATTTAGTTAAAAATCATGGAACTAGGGCCCAGATTTTCATTCAAATTTACATTTTAGATCACTGCAGGAAAGGATATATGATATAAATTCCACAGCAGATATAAATCGGTTAAAACATATATTATGTTATTTTATATATTATTATATGTACCTTTAGGAACAGATTGCCCAGGGAAGCTGTGGCTGCCCCATCCTTGGAAGTGTCCAAGGCCAGGTTGGATGGGGTTTGGAGCAGCCTGGGATAGTGGAAGGTGTCCCTGCCCGTGGCAGGGGGTGTAACTGGGTAGTCTTTAAGGTCCCTTCCAACTCAAGCCTTTCTATGATTCTAAATTATTAGTCCTGGATAATATTAAGGGAAGGAATCAATCCCAAAGGGTCACTGCATTGAAAAAGGCACATCTCTTTTCTCAGTAATCTACATCTGAATCCCACAATACTCACTTTCCCTCACATTGGCTCATGCACGACAAGATTTTAGGAGTCTAAGATGTCAGGAAGATGTGTGAGCTGAGGCCTGTGTAATTCCCATTTGCCTACATCCCCCTGGAGCAGTGCTGCATATGCTGCACCTGGCAGACAGACAGCATGTCAAGGCATTCCAAAGGGATCAGCATCAGAATGCACCTCAGTGCCATGAAAGGTCACTCCTGAACACCAGATGCAGAAAGGATAGGATAATCCATGCCAGTCATAAAGGAGGAGAACATTTCATTAAGAGAAATAGCTCTCTTTCATAAGAAAATCAGGATGAAAGGTTACAACTTGAAGGCACGGATCAAAGAAGAAGAGGTGGGAGGCAAATGTTCTCTTCCACACTTGACAGACGTGGCAGATGCAGCCAAGATAATGGCAGTAAAGCAGACCAAGGACACAAAGCTGTTAAGCAAAAATGTCCTTTGTTTAATTCTCCCCCTTTACCTCTAAAACATCATAGAAATAGACAAGGCTGCCTGACTCACTCCAGACTGCTTTTGAAATGGTATCTTAATAACTGCTTTACTGGCTCTGTACCTGCTCAGCGTTTGCAACACCTTCTGCTCAGGAATCCATAGCTTGTTTAATGTATGTGCAACTTTCCCTCGTTCCAGGACAGGGAATTTTGAGTGAAGCTATGAATAGATGAAATCTCTTCGGTTGTCAACTTATTAGAATCATAAATGATTTAGGCTAGAAAAAACCTCTGAGATTGTGTAGTCCAACCTTTAACCTAACCCTTCCAAGGCCACAACTAAACCATGTCCCTAAGCACCACACCTACATGGCTTAAATCCCTTCATGGATGGTGATTCCACCACTGTCCTGGTCAGCCCATTCCAGGGTTTGACATCTCTTTCAGGAATGAAATTTTTTTTGTAATATCCAATATAAACGTCCCCTGGTGTAACCTGAGGCCATTTTCTCTTTCCTCATACAATGTTGCACTGTTAAGTACCTGCTTGTGCCAGGACTATTGCAACTCTCTACAGTAAATTCTCCTCTACAACCTGAATGGCTGCTTGCAAATAATCAGAGAATCACAGAATGGTTTGGGTTTGAAGGGACTTTAAAGATCATCTCATTCCAACCCCCTGCCATGGGCAGGGACAGCTTCCACTATCCCAGATTGCTCCAAGTCCCGTCCAACCTGGCCTTGGACACTTCCAGGGATCCAGGGGCAGTCACAGCTTCCTTCTCTGGGCAACCTGTGCCAGGGCCTCGCCACCCTCACAGGGAAGAATTTCTTCCCAATATCTAATTAAACCTCCTTCAGGTTGTCCTGTCACTACATGCCCTTGTGGAAAGTCCCTCTTCAGCTTTCTTCTAAATCCCTTTAGGTAATGGAAGGAAAGGACTTCAGGTGATCTTGTTAAAATTGTTCTCAGAATATCCAGTTATTAACAAAAAGCTTTTTAATTGTTATCAGCCCAGATTTGAAAACAGCAGTGATTGTTCTGCTTGTGATCTTTCCTTCTGCACCTAACAGTATAAATAGATAGTTGGAATTTATGCCAAGTTTTACCTTTTTTTTTTCAAATCAAAGTTACCTTTTCATATCAAAACTGCATATTATTTTACCTACTGTGGAATTTTCTTAGTCTTTTATTTTGTAAAAGCTAAATATATAGTGAATTGAAGTGTTTTCTATGATTCAGTACAATACATGACTAAGATATTGCTAAACCTTTGCAGTATTGGAGATAAACTCTTTGTCTAACAAGGTCTTTGTAGAAGGATGTGAAAAGTGGAGATCATTTATAGCAACGCATTCATCAGACATGGGTTTTGGCAGCTATTTAAACAACAGTGTGGCAGCAAGTCAATCTTCCTTCCATCACAGCAGATACATGATACAGTTCATTGTGTTTATGGCAAGAGTTTCGCTGTCTTAAAAAAAACATGGATATCTTTATAAAACTCGAAATGTATATCTTAAAAAATGCATTTTATGGTCATGCCACTGCCCACCATAAACAACTGGCAATTCAAATTGAGAACAAAATGTTTGGGTTTCTATTTTCCTTTTGTTTTTTCATTTTCCCATGAGGTATCACATACTTTCAAGGCACAAGGTACATTTGACAGATACTTTTGATTTTTTTGTTAAAATCTCATCATGATACAGAAAATACATTATGAAAACTGAGGATCACAGTTCAACAGTCTTCAGAAACTTGCAGTGTTTAGTCAAAGGCTGTTGACCCCTCTTAATTATCGCTGGAAGATAATACAAAATTGAATGTCAACTACCTGAAGCTTGAATTAAAATCACCTGTTTATTGCTGCTGTTCCACCCCTGCTAATGACCTAAAACAATCAGGCTTTTTATACTCAGAATTACTTAGGACTTCAAAATTAATTAGATCTCCTTACAAGTTAAACTGAGGAATCTCCCTCTGTGGTTTGTACAGGATTCAGGAAACGTGAGTGCTTTGGGATCAGAATCAGAACTATGTGGGAGCAGATTTGGAATCGGGATCAGAAACATGTAGGAACAGCTATGATTAAGGAAATTGCTGGGGAAAGGGAAGGAGAAGGAGAAAGAGAAGGGAAAGGGGAAAGGGAAAGGGAAAGGGAAAGGGAAAAGGAAAGGGAGAGGAAGGGAAAGGAGAAAAGTAAGAGGAAGATGGAAAATGCCAACAGTTGTAGAAAGCCATCAGTATATGTATGCAAACATGACATTTCCAATTCTGTCTCTGGAAGTGAAATTTCTCCATTATCATAGAGGCTGTGAGAACACAGAGTGAAGATCAATTTAATCCAGAACCAAGCTTTTCCCTGGGCTAGTCAGATTAAGGTTAACTAGCATCCTAACCAGGGCCTACTTAGAGATGGATAAATATGAAACTTTGACTCCTGGTTCAAGACTCCTCAGATGCTCGACTATTCAATCCTTTGCCTAAGAGCTGATCTTTTAGGCTCCACCAAAGATTTTGTTTTCTGACTAGATTAGACAGACAAAGGATATTCCAGGTACTCAGGAGTGAGCTGATGTGCTCCATGAAGATACACTGCAAGGTAAAGCAAGGAGGAAACTGCACCAATAATCTCCATTGCCTATTTAATGGCCAATGACAACTGCTCCTTGTTTTGCAAGGAGAGTGACCAGCACATCAACCACACCAATTATTAAAAAAACCCTGCAGAAAACTGTCGGCGTTTTTGGCGACAAACGGGACAGGGAGCCTGGACAGGTGCTCCAGGAGCCTTTTATTATTTTATTCCGTTATCAGTCTCACATACCGAGTTGGGACAGAGTTGGTACAGAGCTCACGCCGCCAAGGACATCCAAAAATTTCCTGGTTACAGAGCACTCTTAAAATCTTTTTAGCCGATCAGCATGCTTCTAAAAGTTACAGACAACTGTCTTAAACAATCCCCAATCAGCACACGTACCTCTGCTATGCTCAATGCTGGCTTGTTATGCCTTGACATAACAATACACAATATTCCAATATAAGGCTTAAACTTATCTGGCTAAGTATATTCCTGCTTTTATTTCTCACACCTAAGAGCTTTCCACCTTTTGTGTTTCCCCACAAAAACTTCCAAGCACTACATAAAAACTCAGTATTTGGAAACACTGTCATGTCAGTACAGACGCGGGGGCTTTTACTCTTAATTGTGTTTGTAAATGATCTTATATCACAGGCAAAAAAGCTGAGCACCAATGAATATCTATACAAAGCAGAAGTGTTAATCGTAGTTAAATTAATTCTGTCTTCATCAGAGCAAAAAATGCCACTTTCACTTTAACAAGCCTGCACAAACAAATTAATTCTAAATGAGGCAGCATCGTCCTGACAGTTCTCTTGCAGGGCTCAGTTCTACCTTCTGTTGCTTCTCTTACTCTGTTTGGAAATTTTCTTTCATGGGGGAAGGAAAGATTCTTACTGTGTGGAAACACCACACAGTAAAAGACATACATAAAGGGGATGAAACCACATTGGCCTGAACGCATCTTATTTAACTTTAGAGAACTAACTCAGGCACTTATTCACCCTAGACTTCTGCTAGAAGATGTTTGAAAGAAAGCAAAATGGGCATTTCTGAAGTGTGAATTAGATCCAGAGGTATACCCACAGAGTACAGAAGTGGCCTGGGTTCCCAAGGAACAAAATACCTCCTTGCATAGGCCTTTAGTAAGATGGGGTGGATTTAAGTCCTCCTGCATTTGAAGCACAGCCTTGAAATGTGGAGGATGAGACAGAATGGGAAGGTGTCAACATTAAGGGCTATAAGATGTTTTGCACCATCAGAGTGGGAAGATGAGTGAGGTGTGTCAGAGACTGAAATATTACATTTTATGACTTAAACATTTTCTTAAAAGACTTTTAAAACTGCATTACAAAAGCTGCAGAGAAGACTCCCACACCCTGAATGGGGCCCTGAGGCCTGACACTGCTCACTGATGAAGATAAGACAAAGTAATAACTCAGGGCTGGGGACATTCACAAAGCACAGGCTCAACACCTCCGAGATGAGGACCACAGCCCCAGGGCTATCAGCTGCCAGGCTCGAACAGACCCTCGCACCAAGGGGTGGAGGGAGGAGAGGCTTTGGGTATCTTGGAAAAGCCTCTGGTCAGAGGCGCAGTGACTGCCCATCCTCCAACTGTGCAGAGCCCAGCTGAGGGGTGCTCACCGGGAGGGGGAAGCTTATCCACAGCAGAAGGGGTGACATGGCCCATCACAGGGCCCCCCCTCAAGGGGTCCCCAGACCCTGCACCAGAGCACCAGAGATGATGCAACAGACCCTCAGTGTTGCAAGGGACAGTGTCAAGCTAGCCCCTGTAAGGGAGACACGTGGGCACTCCCACCTGGCCCAAAGTGTCTGTTAATCCATGGAATTCTACACTCTTTGGCGTGTGGTGGCGTGTGGCGTGTGGCAGCATGGAGCGGCGTGGCCACGGCACTGATGGGGGACCCTCACCACCAGCAGACCAGATGGAGGGGAGCAACGAGACGTTGTTGGGACCTTGGGATGGGTGATGTGCTTCCATCCAACCCCTGTCACCTCTCCCTGTCCCCCACCCCCCACGCACACTTCTTTTTTCTATTTCTTTCTCTCTTTTCTCTTCCCTTCTCTTTGCCTCTCTACTATTAAATAAAATACATCAATTTTTTGGCAACATCTAACCTCGTTTGGTTTTAATCTCGTTTCTGGGGATATTTTGAACCTTCTAAGTTCTTTCTGGTTTATGCACAGAGACTTAGCTTGCTTTGCTTTTCTGGGTTTAAACCGGATCGTAACAAGGTGTGATGATACTTATTTTAATACTAATATCTATCCTTTAAAGCAGAGACCCTGAGACCTCACTGCGGTGTTTATTCATTGCTTATTAAGAAAGTTTTGAAGTCTAAAATGACAAGGCAGAAATCAAAGGCGTTATCTTCTTATTAGAGGAAGGAAATTAGGACAGGAGATTAAACAGTTTGCTTTAGGTGACCCATTAAAACACTCAGTAAGCAGCGACTATCTGACAGACTTCCTGAACCCTAGTCAGACACTCCAACCACTTAAATTATTATTTCTTAAACTGTTCAGTCATCTGGCCATGCTCTACAACCTAGATGGGTTTGGACAAGGTCAAGAAAAGGAGTGGAGGACAAGGGAGATTTCCTTCATTTCCTGTGTCTTGCCTTCACCCAGCTAAAGGAAAAGCTTTTCCTATCTTTGATTTTCAAACCATAGTCTGTGACTTCCCTCTTTTTTTCCCAAGCACATCTTTCTTTTTTTACCTCCCTCTCGCCTTCATCCTTCCTGCTTCCTTTCTCTATATGGTTCCTTTGGTTGCGTAGCAACAGCACGTTCCTTAAAAAAGGGCCTTGCTGGATATAAATGACTGAATGAAAAAAGTGAGTTGTGCAAGGTCTTAACAAGACCATAAACTAACCATATTTTCTGGCTGTCTCTTTTCAAAGTAACAACTAAGGAGGTGTGTGGGCTGAGGGGAGGTAGGAGTCAAAAGCAATCAGCATTTTTCCACTCATTTTCAGCTGCCCATTTCTAGGCCGCTGGCCAGGGTTCTCTGTAGCTTCCTGTGTTTGGAAAGACCAAAGGAGATAAACAAGGAATGAGAGTTCAAGGACCAAGTAGACAATGAGAAACCCACACCAAGGAGACAAAGGAAAGGAAATAAACCTGGCATTTTTCCTCACAGCCCTGCTTAGCTCCTGCAAAAGCCCCAACTGTACTTCCAGCACTGCAGCTTTGAAGGATTCTTCCCTGAAGGCAAACTGATTTATTCAAGGACACGTGAACAAAACCAAGTCCTAAACTCCAAAGTTATTGATTCTTCTCAACATATAAAATCGTCACTGGAGATCCCACTGTGGTATCTTATTTATTACTGCAGTTTAGCTGCATTTATCGTAGACAACAGAATCAAGAAAGATACTCCAACAAAGGCCATTATACAGAAAGTACAAAGCTTGAGCAAAAATAGTAATAAATAGAAATAGGAATACTGAAAGAGGTTGGATATCTCGGTCAACCTCCTTTTTTCATCTCGATCTCTTATGTTATTCTATTCATTTAGCTTCTCTGATGAATCCTTTCCTGTAAAGCAGAAATAGTCTGGTTCTATTTCAGGGAAGTTGTGTGATGAACGTTTCTAAAAGCCTATGAGGATAAAAGCCAGATTCAAGTATTCAAGTACTAAGTATTAAATGAATGGGATGACTTAAGATTAAGTTGAGAGAGAGCCTTACCCCATCCTTCTCTTTGACTA
Source organism: Corvus brachyrhynchos (assembly GCF_000691975.1). Lineage (NCBI taxonomy): Eukaryota > Metazoa > Chordata > Aves > Passeriformes > Corvidae > Corvus > Corvus brachyrhynchos. Next base: position 2,523,917 of record NW_008239671.1, read on the forward strand.
TTGGGAAATTTGCCCACGTCATCACTTTAATTTGCGATGACCAGGCTATTAAACTTGAGCTGCAGACTAGCAATATTTTCCTTTGAAATTTTCTAAAGGAGGAGAGTTTTGATTCCTTCCTATATTTTATGGATAAAAGCAGTAACAGAGTATTTAGAGAATTAGAGCACTTTTTCATTCCATGCCAGAAGGCCCAAAGAAGATGGGACTTAGAGTCAGAATGGGCTGAAAGGGGTGACACACGAGAAAAAGATCTGTCAGATGGGATGAGGAACTCAAAATTCAGCAGGCTGTAGTGAACCTTTCAGTAACTGTGATCCCAGATCATTAGGAAGGAATTCAGAAGAGAACACTAGATATTTTGAGGCAGTTTTAAGATTGATGAATTAATGGAAAGGTTAATTAAGACTGGTACAAGGTGGCTGATCAAAAGTTGCCAGGGAAAAAGACCATTTATCTGTAACACAGAATTAACCACTGAAGACATAAACTGGACCTAATGCTGCGTGAGGTCCAGCCATTTTATCGATCCAACAGACAAAAATAAAATTGTGAAAAAGATTGGGGTTTGCTAAGGAAGTTGTGATTCCCTGAAAGCCATAGGAAACTTAGATATTTAATGGAGACAAGAATAGAAATGTATTGAAATAGAAGATTTGCAGGAGTCAGGTGTGGCAAGTTGCAGGAGACTGAGATTGCAAGAGCTGGAGTTTCCTTTTTGGATGTGGATGGAAATTGGTTTTAGGATTTCATAAGAAACTAAGACACAACATCTAGAGATCTTCAATTTAAAACATATCAGAAAGTGTTTGAAGACATTTGTAACTAGGGTAAGTCAGCAAAGGCAATAAAACCTCCATTACAGATGCTCGTAAGCAGGCTAGACTGCACCTCTTTATTGATGCTGATGGTATGGTACAGAAAAGGCAGATATTTTACTGCATCTCCCACCTGAACATCTTCACCTCCTTCAGTTCTTGTCTAATAAACACCTTCTAGATGGATTTTTGTCACTTGAATCCAGATACAAACAATATTTATACAGTGCACATTCTTCCCTGAAATGCAGATCAGTCATTAGATACTCCCAGGCACTTTCACATTTGATGAGCACTGCCCTTGTTTGCCAACTTGCAGTAACTACTCCGTTAAATAAAGTCCTTCAAATACTGTTTTGTGAGTAAATGTGCTGCTGGTGCAGGGAAAATTAAAACACTAATAAATTAATCTCTCTAACTAACATAAACTGATTAAGCTATCTATGCTACCTGTCAAGAACTGCACACAGGACTACAGCTCTCTTTTAAAAGCAAGAGGAACTAATCTCTCCTGATCTCTATCTTCTAGCAGTAGTGAAATATTTCATTTGTTCACTTTGCCTTGTCTTTTCATGTAATCTAAGGCTGTCAGCAAACATAATGTTGGTTTGTGAATACAGAATGCTGCATGAATTTACATTGAAGACTCTACATTCATATCAGTTGGCTACTGAAGAACTCTAAGACTGGAAAACTAATTTCAGGGTGGCATTCACCTCCTGGGACAATATCCATCCATTCTCAATATCTACGAAGGGTGAGATGAATTGCTTTCTGGAGGTGACTACTGCGCTTCACTGACTGCTAAGAAAGGTGACAGAACTAACTTAAAATACATCCGGAGACTGTAGTTGGTGTAAGAACATCCTTAACGACTTTCTGTTCAGCCTGTGACTTCACAATGATCACTTCTTCATCCCATCACCAGCTCTCTGAGCCATCTGACCTTTTAACATTATGATTGTTTTTGTTTTAATTATTTGCCATACTCAGTATGATACTCCAAAAAAAAAATCTAACATAATTCAAATCTGTAAGTAAACCACTGAATGTTAAGATAGCTCATGAATAAATAGCAATATAAGTGCATGTTTTATAAATTCAGTGACATTTCTATTTTCTCTGTGTCCTGATATGTAAGAAAGCAACTTTGCTTTAATAGATCATCTCATAACATTTACTCTGGTGGTTGATTTAATGAATCATGTTTATTTCCAAAGATGAGCTCTCCAGATGAGCTCTGGAGAATCTTCTGTGGCAGCTTAACACATAAGAGCCCTCAGCTCTCTCTATATCCATCTATGGGAGTTTATCACACTCTTAACACAGGCTAAGAGAAAACATCCCAATGCATATTCTGCTGCATTTAATTGTTCTGTAGCTGAATTTATAATCACAGCAAAAATCAGCTTGCACTGATGTGGTGGTCTGTGAAGTGGGACAAAATGACAGATAACTGCTTTTCTACACAAAATAAAATTGTAGTTGGCATAGATAAACACAAATGGCAAAAGAGGTGGTATAATCTACTCCTTCCCATTTGTTCCTGTGGTTCATTTAGAGCCATGAGGGCCATGGAGTCATGGAATCACAGAATGGCTTGGGTTGGAAGGGACCTTTTCCTAATATCTAACCTAAACCTTCCCTCCTTTAGTTTAAGGCCATTCTCCCTTGTCCTATCTGTACATGCCCTTGAGAAAAATTCCTCTTCAGTTTTCTTGTAAGTCCCAGTTAGTACTGCCAGGATGGAAGGCTGGGGGGAAAAAACTGGAACAGCTACCACAAACCAGAGAAATGAGATCTCTGTGATAAACTTCAGGGCATAAAACACATCAGGACTAATCCCAGCTAACAACCATCTCTAGTGCTGCAGAGCATTTTAGATAGCAAAGTGAGCTGATGTTATAACAAATGAGCATAGCCAGGAGGATCACAAAATATAACACACAGATGCATTAGTGATGCACATGGTGTGCACTTGGGGCTTAATTAGTGATTGGCTGTAGGCCTGAGTGTAAAAATAACCTGTGAACTACCCACTGGGGAGGCAGTGGAGCCCTGTGTCCCAGAGCTGTGACAGGCAGGCTGGAGGGGGCAGGTTCCTGCTTTCCTGCAGGATGAAGAAGTATCTAGTTATGTCTTCAAGCATCTGGCCAATTCTTGTCGACCCAGCCAGCAGTGCACTCACTGCAGCATGTGTGAGAGCATTTGGTCTCTCTTTCAGCATTTACAGAAGCAATGAGATTTCTTTCAAGCTCATCTGGTGTTCTGGGACTAGGGTACGTAATCAGATTTAAACAGTGCTCTGCCATTCCAATTGGATTGCTGCTGCTAGCTGGGACGAGGGTAGTTGGTGAACACCTACACAAATACTCCTGGGTGGGGTTGAGTAGGAAAGAATTCATCTCTATTTGAAGGCCATGCAAATCACAAGGTCGAGGTGGAGCAGAGACTAAATTATGACTCAGACTGAAAAACAAAAGGTGCCTTCTACTGAGGGCTTTTCATGGAGGTACCAGTCTAATCTATGCAAAGCTTCATGTGAAGTGAAATCAATCTCCTCTGACACCTGATTCCTTTGGAACAATCATTAGACTAACAAGTGGAGAGGCTAGAATGGAATGGAACCAAAGAATCATTTCTGTTTCGATCAACTGCCAAAATACCTATTTACCACTGAGGCCAGAACAACTCTGAAGCAGCTGTTGTGCTCTTCTGGGTAAATAATATGTGTTAAAAAATGTATAAACATTTATACATGTTTACCTTCGAGACATCAGCTTTTCTGAAGCAGACATTTCCCTTGCTGCATACATAATACATGCTTTGTTTGAAAAACTGCCTAAATTCATAAAGGGAGAAAAACCTGTAGGGCGCTGGATGTGCACAGTGCTGTTATCTCTCATAAATGCAGACATAGTGGAGCCCTAGCATATAACATGGTTTATATTCATGTTTAAGGTCTTCTGTGAAATGGTCAAAGCATTGCTGTAAGTTTGGCAAACACTGTTATCTACCCACTTCTAGGAAAGGACAGAATTTTGAAAGCAATCCCCTGAACTGCAGACTTCTTTTGCCTCAGTCCAGTCTGAGCCATAGCAAAGAAAAAGTGAAAACCTCCTCAACCAGTGGTGCTCTGCAACAGTTTCATCCCTTTATCCATCATCATTAAGGATTCAGTTTCACGTAATGCTTGAGGCTCCCTCCACAGCCCATGAAGAGTGAAAAATATGCTGGATGCAGGGCCAATATAGAATAAATTCATCATAAATATTAGCACAAGTGACCAGCTGATCTGCCAGGAGAAAATTATGTTCAGCCAAGGCACGTGTCTGACCAGAAGTCCAGCCCTCCTTGCTGACCACTGAGCACACTCCAGTTGAGCAAGCTGTGAAAGAGCACCTGATCCTACAGAGATCTTGTTCCTCAAGTACAAGAGCCTTCACGGAATCCCCTGCTCCAGTCAGAAGAGAAATCTCTACTCAGATGTGTCTTTGTGTCTCATTGCCACCCTGCTTGAGATCCCCTCATGTTAATAACTGCTCTGTAAAACCTACACAGACAGATATAACAACTGTTTTTTCTTCTGCATCATCTTATCCAATCTCCAAACTCTGGTTAATAAAAATCCATAAAATTAGTCATGTCTGCTCGAGGAATCTGTGAATTGCCAAAGTGAAATTTAACAGGGTTCATGAAATGCAACATTACCTCTGATGAATTAGACAAAGGTAAGTGACTTGACACTGTGGTGTGTGGGATGCTGTCCCTGCTAAGAAATATCTGTCTCCCTTCCCCCACCCCATTCTCTCCCTCTCTTCTTCTTTCCCCCCAACTTTTTACTCCTATCTGTTGTAATCATCTTCTATTCCTGAACTCGATATTTAAAGTCAACCCTTTTACTCCTTAATCAAAACAAATTCTTTTGATTGTCCACACTAAAAATCTCCCAGTCATCACTTGTCTTTTCATATGCAAATCTGCAATAACAGCATATTGTAAATATTTGGTACACAGTAGCGAGGGAGTTAAAAAGTATGGCATATAAAAAAAAAAAAGTAGAGCATTTTTTAATCAGAAACCTCCTCACTGAGGAGCAAATAAACCCATATTTATTATTGTTATTCCTCTCTAGGTACAAAAGCTGGGTGACAGCTTGTAGGATGAGTCCCTTGCAAGCATATTGCATCTTGTTTTCTTGTTCTAATCCACTTTCACATTTTTAACAATTTGATCAATCATTATTCTCACCTAGCATTCCTTTCATTGCCAAGGTGTCATTATACTCTAAAGAAAGACCTAACTGAGTTTCTAGTTTATAAATGATGGAGATTTAATTATTACTTGATATTTTATTGATAAAATCATTATGAGAGGTCACAGTCTTTGTACCATTAAAGGGGAGAGCCTGTCCTATGGTACTTTTTTTTAAATGTGAGATCCTTCTTCTCCTAATATTTATTTTATTAGTTACGGGATACGTTTAATAAATTAGTATTATTCCAATCGCCTGATAACACTACTATAAATCAAAATTATTGATGTACCCATAAATAAAAGACTATGTAGTCAACAAATAACTTATATCCTAATGATGTTGACATCAAATTCTTTCGGCATGTCTTGTACGGATAGATGTTACCTTGCTTTATAGAAAAAGAAAAAAGGTTTTATGAAATCTAGCTATCATTTTTCACAGAAATTTGGTGATTTCTTTATGCATGGAAACCTACTTCTGCATGGAAGTAATGCTATTAAATAAAACCTGATTTTCAGAACTGCAGAACATGGACAACTCCTGCTGGAGATAAGGTGGAACTACTGACCTCCTCAGCTCCACAAACCACAGAATTACAGAACAGTTTGGGTTGGAAGGGACCTAAAGGGCCATCCAGTTCCACTCCCTGCCATGGGCAGGGACACCTCCCACTATCCCAGGTTGCTCCAAGCCCCCTCCAACCTGGCCTTGGACACCTCCAGGGATCCAGGGGCAGCCACAGCTTCTCTGGGCAACCTGTGCCAGGGCCTCACCACCCTCACAGTCAAGTATTTGACTCTAATATCCCATCTCTCCCTGTCCTCTGGCACTGGGAACCCATTCCCCCTTGTCCTGTCACTCCACGTCCTTGTCCAATGTCTCTCTCCAGCTCTCTTGGAGCCCCTTTAGGCATTGGAAGGTGCTAAAAGATCTCCCTGAAGTCTTCTCTTCTCCAGGCTCAACAAATTCTAAGCCTGTCTTAATAAAAAATAAAATAAAAAAAATAATACATCACTGAGTTTGCTTGTTTTCTTGTTTATCAGTTCAGGTTCTGCAGAAGTCTTCACCTGAGGCAAGCTCTCAAGCGCTGAGCCCTGCAGTAGAATCCCTGGGCAGAATCCTCTGCTCTCTGTTACAGAAAGGCCATTCTATGATCTAATGATCTTCCCATGCCTTGGTCACTGAGCTTCTGCACCAGCCTTTAATAGGAGTTCACTGTGTGACAAATTTTTGTATGTCAGGCAGTCAAAAAAACCAAGAATCCATGAAAATTGAGGGGCCTGGTTGTGTGTGATCAGATGTGACAGCTCAGAAAGCAGATCACCACAGTACTAGGAGCAAGTGCTCACAGGCTTGTTAATTTGGTGCAAAATATATAATGGAAAATGAAATGGAGAATTTTTAAAGAGGTGATACAGGAGAGATCTGGTTATCAGTTGCTTTGCCCATATATTTCTAATTAGTGTGTTCTAAATGTGTGCTGCTATAATAGCTCAAGACAGAAATAAATTTCTCTGTGCACTAACTATGAAGAGAAAGAACAGCAGATCAACTGTTGGTAAAAGTGATGGTCATAAGACAAACAAGTTTGAATGGGATATATCAACTGACAGGAAAAAGGTGAAAACATGAAAGAATGTTTAAAGAGAACTTTAACAAAAAGGAAGAAAACGTTATTACTGTTCCAAGAACTAAATCTATTTCCAAAGAATATTGGTAATAACCTACTTCTGAAATATTCAAGGGAAAAGTTAATTTTAAGCATCAAGAAAGAATAGAAATTATACAAATTATTCTAATACTGAACTGGGTTCAGTGAATTTTGAACATGTGCATTTTATGGCTAACTATTACTTTATATTTAAAATTTTATATTTATATAGAAATCACATATCATACCAAAGTTTTAGACCATTGTGGCCTCTGAAGAAATGAAAATTCTCGGATCTTTTTGCACCTGATGTATTTTTTACTGATTTTGTTTGTGTTCAACAAATTTATTGGCCTTTCCTTTGCAGTACCTGCAATTTTTTCAATGTCACAGGAGACTCAGCAGCACCCTAGGCAACAGGCACAGCCTGACTCTGGTCACAGGAGTTTTAGTAAATCTCCACACTGCTGAGAGGTCAGCTAAAAAAGTTCATTGTGTCCGAAAGTGTCACTACATGTGACAGGACCATATGGAAAGGAAACCTTCCTGAATATAAAAGCTGACCACTAATCGTCTGATTCTTTTCCAGACTTTTCCCTCAGTCTTCTTTGCTAATAATCCTCCCTTAAACCTCTCTCTCACTCATGTTCAGGAGCTGGAATGAGACCGACTTTTTGTGGTAGCTCACCTCTGGTAGTGCACAGGAGACACAGAGATGCATTTGAATTCAAACTTGGCAGTGTGTTTGAAGGACAGAATATTAATGGGATACCCAGGCTAAAGAGAATGCAAATAACTGTTCCCATAGAGTATTTTCTTATAGTCACATCTAATACTTCCCTAGAGCCACAGCCAAGCTCATGAGAGCAGGGGGAAGAGAAGAGAAGAGCAGCTGAGAATTATCCAGGTACTGCAGGCTGCAGAAGCTGGGGAATATATGAAGTTGTGTGTTCTTAAGGCAGCTACATGCACACACTGCTTAAATTTTAGAAATCTGACTTTCACCTCAAAAATAAATTTGCATCTTAAGGTGGTAATTCTTATCCCTGAAGACAAAATCCCTTCACTCATACTGATGTAGCATGATTATGACACTGACCTGTGTCATGGACCAAGTAATGTCTGATAAATATGTTGAGAAATAGGTAAAAAAACATTGAATGAGTTATCACATAGAGGCTGCAAGAAGTGGGCAGACTCTCTGAATGAAATCTATAGACATCTCCTGTAAGTAGTACATAACATTTTAATCTGCTTACATATGTTACATCTCTATTAGGGACAAGAATTTGATTGGATATACATAATTTAGCTGGAGGCAAAGCAGAGTCTTTCATAAGAAGCAAATATTAGTTCCTCTGCCAGTCCTATGTGGGTCTTTAGCACTGGAACTGCACTCTTGTATTAATTTAGGAGATAATTTAAAGCGCGTTTAATAAGATTCATTACCCTTAAGCAGTACATTAGTTGTTATCACTAATAAATAATCTAAAAAGAAAAAAGAACTCAAAGAATTTATCCAGTTTTATATCCAACCTCTTTTCCTAAATGAAAATTTTATTAGTGTAATTGAAGATAGCAGGGAGTACATGACACAAGACAGCTCTGCATATACAAATTTGGACATTTTACAAGCTTGCTTTGACTTTAAAATGCACCCTTGAACATTGCAAATGCATCCCTCGTAATTTAAAGTCTGAGTCACACTGACAGAGCCGAGTAGCTGTGCAGGCTGGAGGTGTCTGGGTTTCAGGAGCAGTCACACCATTGCTGGAGCCATCACAGTGCCTCTTCCCTGCCCTTCTGGGGCGTGGGAGTGAAGGAGATGTCTGTGCTCTATCAGGTGCTATTTTTATACCTACTATTTTAGGTACAAAATAATCTCAGCATCTGACGATGAGACATTCTCTGCCTTCCAAAAACATCGAAAGCATCGATCTATCACAAACCTAAAAGAGGCAACAAGTCTCGGTAGCATATGCCAGTAAGACCTTTTTTTTTAAAGTTTAATTTTCTCTTGGAAAAAGAAAGTGGAGCTGACCTCTTTCACCAGATAACCTTTGGATCCTCTCCTCACCAGAAGGATAAGCTTCCTCAATGTTTCGTATGTAGGATTCAGACTATTCCCCAATTACATTTTTCCAAGCAAAGTTCTTCCTCCACACTTCTGTGCTCTTCTCCCCTCTCAGTATCTCTTCATAACCTTTTGTTTTCTAATTAGTTTCTTCTCTCTACAATACAGCACTGCCACTCTTTTTTTCCTTTCCAGGATTTGATGTCCCTCAGAGATCTGTCCCCACAGGGCTGAAAAAAAAAGTGCAAAAACTTTTGCCCAGTGTGACTTCCCCAGCAAGTTAAACATGGACTCACTGTCCTGTGTGGACTAGTGGATGAGAAACCTTTTTGACAAATCACTGAAGCTGTAAAGGCTGTGTGTGTGAAATGATATTTACTGCATACATTAAAATATACAATGACTACATTTGTTCTTAAGAACTACGTGTCACAGAGACTTGGACTCGGATGGATGCCCCATACCTGGAATGTTCAAGGCCAGGCTGGACAGGGCTTGGAGCAACCTGGGATAGTGGAGGGTGTCCCTGCCCATGGCAGAAGGGTAGAACAAGACGACCTTTGAGGTTCCTTCTAACCCAAACCATTCTGTGATTCTCTGATTCTATGTCCCATCTAATCCATGTAACACCTTCAACATAAAATACTAGTTTTATATGAAGCTGTTGGGTTTTTCTTTAACAATAATTTAAAATTGTTTCCTAGAAATGAGACAAAGTCAGCAGAAAGGAGAGAGGTTATTCCTTCTACTTCTGCGAGTGAACACACCTGAAAGATGGAAGGATCCAAATTAGCTCCAATGGGGACCACAAACCCTGAACACCTCTGGTTTTGGTGTGTGTCTTCCTAAAAGAAAGGGATTCTTATCTGATGTTGCTTCCTCCTTCTGTAGTTGTCTTTTTTAGGAGTGACCCACACTTGCACAGCTGCCACAGGACATGTCTAAATCTTCCAGGAGGTTTAAACTGTGGTGTTTAGGTGTATTCCACCAGAAGATGACCACAAAAATACTCTCATAGCATAGATTACAACCATAAACTGGGGCTATTGGTATTATACTGCTTTTTGGAGTATGCTGAGGATAACTGAATTAAACATCATTACATGCTCCAAGGCTCCAACAGCTGAAGCCTAGTAAGTTCTAAACAAAACAGAGTTTCGAAGCTGTGGATCCCATCAGGAGAAACCAAATTTATGAGGATAATATTTAGCTGCACTTTGAAAATGCAAGAACTGTAAACAAACTGCTTCCCAAAGACATAGGAAATGTGTATTTATTTATAAAAGGAATTGTGAGTCCCCAAAATTTAGCCATTAGTGTCCTCATTTATATCTGCCAGCTATTACAGGTGACAGCCGGTGTTTAACGGACAGGCATGTGGGAATCAGGGTTCACGTGTGATACCACTGTGCAGCTGTGAATGTCTTACTGCTGGCACTGAGTTCTGATACAGACCCCTGAGGAGAAAAACGAGATGCATTTTCCAAGACACGAGTAAATTTTGATTGTGAATTATTCCATTTAGTTGCACAGCCGAAATAGCCATATGGGGAGGATGTTGTTTGAAACTCCCTCTCACTGGTTTTCTTGAGACAAAATAAATATATTTATAGATTTTTTGAGGCAGGAACAAATTTTGCAGTTGTTTCATTTCTCCACTTTTAATAAACCAATCCTTCAATTAAATTTCAGTTGGATTACTTGAGGTAAAATAATATAAAAAATGCTGAGCTCCAAAATGTAATTCATTTAAGTGAGAATTTTTTATCTTTTCCCAGAGTTATGGGATATTGTTCGGAGGAATTATTAATCTATTTGTAAATATTTTAAACTAACAAGGTGCAGAAAAAAAACCCTTTGTCTTTCCATATTGGGGAAATAACTCACACTCCTTCCTCCCTAACACCACCTATGAGACACCCAATGTCGAAAGCATAAAGGACATATTTACATAAATAAAGAAACTGAATTAAAGAAAAATAGAGGAGTTTTAGGAAACTAGAGAATTTTTTTTCAGCAGTGCTGCCATTTGTAGTTTTTTATCAGTACCTATCCAGTTTCATTTAGTCTGCCTGCAAAGAAAACCTGAAGACCTGATGCTGTGAGTACCCAGAATATCCCAGAAAAAAATAAAGCACTGAGACCAGGAGAATGATCAGCTTGCTGAAAATTCAGGGCTGTAGCATTTTCACCCCCAGCCTTAGAAAGGGAAACAGAAATAGCAAAAGTGTTCACAAGGTGCGAAAAAATGAAGGTAAACAAAGAGTACCCTGGGCTGAGCACTTTGAAATGCATAAAAGCAGAAGATTATGAAAAGTAAATATGATACAGTGACTCTGCACAAAGTAAATATTTGACCCAAGGCCAGGAAAAGCATCAAGCTGTGCTCAGGACTCTGACTGCAGGGGACAGTCACACTGCCCCAGCTCAGCTTTCCTCGGAAATATGTCAGCTATAATCCATGTTGGAGTGCGAGCCACTCCCCTTTCTCTGTGCCATGTTAGCCCAGCTCACCCCTCCTTGCAGCCTGAAGTACCAGTCCCAGCCAGACTTTGTGTATTTGAGTTAGGGATCTGCAATTAGAGCCCTGACGAGGGTAAAGCTGGCTCCACACTCAGCTAAAACCCGTGGCTGTCCAAGAACTGTGGGCTCATGGGTTCCATCCATACAGTGAATAGCAGGGGCCAAGCTTTATTCTTTGGCCTTTGGGGAAAGTAACAGAGGGTGGATGGATGGATGGATGGATGGATATAGCTACATTTGCTTACATACACTGGCTTCATGCACAGCAGCTGCTGGGGCCAGGCTATTAGAGAAGCCATGGATGGCATCAGTTGACCAATGTCAAAATTGTTATGGAGCATGATAACCAAATATGGTCCACATCAGCTCCCCAAAACAGAACAAAAAGGATCTTTCCCACTGCCAGGCAGAGCTGGGGCTTGTTTCAGGACTGGGATTTGCAGATGCTGCTGGAATGCAAGTGAAAAATGAGGAGTTATATATCCTTTTAACAAACAAGAAAATAGTTCAGTAAACCAATCTCTCTGTATGTCACTTATAACAGAACTTCCTTTTCTCTGGAGGAACTCTCTAGCCTTTTCTTGTTCCCAAAGAGACAAAACCAATGGTTACAAAATTTACAAAGAAAACACACTTCAATTTCCTGGAGCAGTGCAAAGCTACGCCTACACAGTCTAAAAGCTAAGGGAAAAGATATAATATAAAATATATATTAAAAAAGAATAGAAATGTGTATATTCAGACAGCAGGTATATTTTGTATTGGTCTTTGTGAGGAAATTCCCACGATGCAGAGAATAAATATTTATAAACCAGTGCAGAACCAAACATCTAAATACATAAGAATGAGTCTGAATATAATACTTAAACAAAATAGAAAGACAAAGAAGAAACCCTACATTTAAATCACAAATTTTTTACTATGTGACTATGCAGGGGAATATTTTATATCATCCAGAGCTTCAGAACTGTTTCTTTTCCTGCATAAATTTTTGCACGCAACAGATCTCTAATTTCAATGATTGACATTTTGTGTGCTGTTCTAAATTCAAGTGCATACTGTTCTGTTTACTTTAGAAGATGACAGAGGTTTTGAACAGGTTTTTTACATCTCATCATTCAAAGAAAAAGCCCAAGGAATTTAATTTATAAAGGAATTAATGGCTGGTACAACTAATTGATAATATTAACTGACACACCCATGAAGTAAATGGAGAGATTATTTTTTCCTGCCATTTTAAAATGTGTTCTGCCTCCTCCAGAGCTTCAGAACTGTTTCTTTTCCTGCATAAATTTTTGCACGCAACAGATCTCTAATTTCAATGATTGACATTTTGTGTGCTGTTCTAAATTCAAGTGCATACTGTTCTGTTTACTTTAGAAGATGACAGAGGTTTTGAACAGGTTTTTTACATCTCATCATTCAAAGAAAAAGCCCAAGGAATTTAATTTATAAAGGAATTAATGGCTGGTACAACTAATTGATAATATTAACTGACACACCCATGAAGTAAATGGAGAGATTATTTTTTCCCGCCATGTTAAAATGTGTTCTGCCTCCTTAAATCAAGAGCTTTGAAACAATTTCAAATGACTCAAAGCTATCTCCACTGGTGTATCTTCTCATCCAGCCACAGAAATGAATCTGAATTGAATTCTGAACTTAGACTAGGTTGGATCAGTTTTATGTGCAGCTCCTTGAGACTGGGAGAGGGACTGGGGGCAGGACACCCCTCTTTGCTTTTGCCTCCTGTCACCGCTACAAGTCACCTGTTTTCTCTTACCTGCACTAGGAAATAAGAAGGCAGCACTTCATTCCTTTGAAGAAATACTTTTGCAGCCATCACAAGTAAGATCTCTGATAAAGTGCACCAGAAGATTTCTTAGATTTTTAAGGAAAAAGCCAATCCTTTTGCTCTAGGCGTGGTTCTCTTTTTTTTTTTTTACCCCCGACCATTACAGTGGCCACGTTTGTATCTTGGGATTTTGCTCCAACAGTTCCTTCTGGTTGGACTTTAGAGGTTTAAGATTAATGAGTGCATCAAGTAGGGCCATTCCTAATATACTTATCATCCGTTCTGCTGGAGAGAATCCAGGCGCAGGTGATCAATACATCATAAATGTTACACACACAGCTTCTGATTTTTACTTTTTTTGTTCCCTTAAGTATGTGCAATTCTGCCTTCTCTTTGCTGAGGAGTTCAGAGGTGCTAATAAAAGCTCACAGCTTTCATGAAGACCTTAGGAATTTCATACCTGACAAGAATTAGCTTTAGTTTTTTGCATGACCTGTGCAGGTGACAACCGTGAAAGTACAGCCAGGTCTGTACGTACAGAGAAACAATCATCTACAGTAATGTATGTGTGTGTCCTCGAAAAAATCAGCCTAACATACACAAAAAAAGCTGTTCCTGCCTGTTTCCAAGGTCTGTCAGGTAGTTTTGTAGAGATTAATGATATTAGCAACTGTTTCCTGGGGGCGGGGGTGTGTTTGGACATTCTTGTTTGCTTATTTTCCCTCCCACACTATATTCCTCCCAGCTGTTACTTAGGTTTGAACCAGCCTAGTAAAACCCTACAAACTGCTGCACTCATAGCATGCCCTTGTTTGTGCTCTTGCAGGATTTTGGAGAGCAGCTCTTCCAAAGCCTCAGAGCATGAACAATTCTTTCATTCCATAATCCCAGTGCCAACCTGGGGTTAATACTGTCACAATTTGTCTGTTTTGCATTTCATCCCCTTGGTTCTCTCTTCTTGGGCAGCACTGAATACATTTGATTCATATTGAATAAGTAATTCATTAATAAAAAAATTAATAAATGTGATTGATATTGACTGAAAGAGTATGGTCAGATCAATATTAGCATATATGTACTTGGACACCTTCCTCAGAAGTCTGTTCTTTCAAATGAATTTTTGCTTAGCAAAGACTTCCCCCAAGACTATTTGGTGCTAACAAAGATTAAAAGAAAGCACCCTCTCTGATCAGAGTCTCTGAATCTAAAAGAGAAGGTTATTTGTTGAATATGAATTCTCTAAGGGCAAAGATGCTTCAACCTGTTTGGGTGTTATCAAACTGCCAAGTATGTAAAGACTGGGCTTTTTGCAGGTCTCTGTGAGTTTCTGAGCAGCCTACACATGCTGGAACATACCATTTTTTGATTTCTCTGATTTTTTTTTTTTTGTATGGATACTACAGATGTCTCCAGACAGGTTTTCTTTGATGGAGACAGATTTAGGTATAGATATACCAAAGAACTCTGCATCCCTTGCCTTTACTTCTGCATCACAGGCAGAATACAGAATATTTCACCAAAGAGGTAGATGTATCAATACTTCTTCAACTGTGTTAAATGACCTTGTTACTTCCTTTCCAAAATCTGCTCTTTCTGATGATTGAAACGTTGCTGCACTCATGAACTCTGCTGAGCTGTTTCTGGAGCTGCAGAAACACAGTGGTTCACCAGAACTTCCCATTTCTTACTAATAAACAACACACATTTATCTGCTCCGTTTCACAGGCAGCAGCCTCATTCAGAGCAAGGCCAGCTTGCTGAAACTATCTCAAAATTCATCATCCTCAGTTTTATTTCTGTCATAAACCAACACATCTTCTGCCTGGCAGAGGATGCCAAGCAACCCTGGCAGCATCCTAGATTTCTTTTTCAGAAATTTTCTGTTGCTAGAGTGATGCTGACTGGGAGCCAGCTGACACCAGTACCTTCCAAATATAATGATGAATACAGTTAATGCTTAGATTCTTCCATGAAAAAGCTGGGGAGGAGAAAGGCCAAGAGCACTTTCAAAGTATATAACTTTGGGACTATTTGGTTTCTGATAAACAAGCTAATATAAGAAGCTTGTTTTATTTCTCCACATACATATGCTAATTTTCTGCTGAGCTTCGGGGCTTTCATTGCATATGAGTCCTTAAGCACTTTTATCTGTCAAATACCTCTCATATCTTCCATTCTCTTTTGCTCTTTTTTTACCTTCTCTAGTAGGAAAATACAGAGGTCAGAGACTGCTGCTGGAATTGCTGATGTCACAAGTTTGATTTTATATTCTCTTGGCAGCTCTTCTATTCTCGTAAAGACATGTGGCTACATCTCTTCAGTAATTTGTCTTTTTGCTACTGATACATCCTTGACCTTGTTTTGCTGTCTGCACAGTGCAAAAACATCAGTCTTTGCATTATATTGTTCCAAGGACTTTATTTATCTCCAGCTCATCTGGATACTGACCACAAACATCCTATGATGCCTTCCTTATATATTTTCATTTGCCTTTACAAATATCCATTATTAGATTGGCTAAAAAATTATGATTGAAATTGTAAGGACCATTTTTGGTTAAGATTTTTCGCATTCCGTTCATGCTGATTTTTTTCTATTGTAACAGAAATAAGGACTTGCTATTCTACCTAAGGCTAAAATTCCTCAAATAATTTTTATTATTCTGGGAAAATGCCATGGTCCTGCACAATGCTCTGCCTTTGGTGTGAACTATATGCTCTTTCTTCTGCTAAACACAGGTGTCAGCTGCACTTTTTGCTTTTCTGTAACTTTCATAGATTTTGTATCTCCCTGCCCTACTGAAATTTTCTGGTCTTTCAATTCTTAGTGTAGTAAACTCAATGGAACTCTTTCCTTATTTCTGTTTTTCTTCTTTATTCAATCAATATTGTCTGAGATTATCACCCTTCCTGCTACTAAAAAAAAAATTTAAAAAAAGGAGTCATATCATTATTTTTTCATTTTTTCTGTTTTGGATCTTCTACCAGAGTGAGATCTAAACATAACTGAAATTGTGCTAATAGGCCAATGTCTCTGGTACCAGCAATTATCCTCCTCCTGACTATGTCTCCTTTTACCATTTCATTTTTGCAATGTTTGGTTCAATGCACCAGAATAATGACACCTTGCATTTGAACCTTTCATACATTCTATCACTTCTGCCCATCAAATGGGCATCAAAACTTATCTTGGCTGCAATTTGTTTCTGACTGACAGTTTCAGAGCATAAAGCTTGGTACTATTGGAACAATTCTGACAAAAATCAGGCTCTGTTATTATTGGACTGTCCTCTCTTGAAGTAGAAACCTTCCCTTATCTTTTCTGAATCCACTAAGGCCAGATGTCCAAACTCTCAAGATTGAATTGATCCAAGAGCCATCTCCCATGTCTGCTCCAGTACTGAAACGACCACTTTAAAAATAATTCTGTGGATCTTTCCCCTCAATTTTTCCCTGCCTTTATATTCTCATGTTTCTTGTTGTTCTGAGAGTCTGTTATTTATTTTGCTTCTCAGATGGAGTAAGACAAAAGACAGTCATTGACTTGCCCTTTATGAGCTCCCTACCTATTATATCTTCCCCACGTGAGATCTTCCAGCATTTCAGTAATGTATTTTCCTTTTAATATTTTATTATTCCAATATTTCCTGTCCTCCTTTTTTTTTTTTTTCACATAGTAGAAAATACCACTAACTCTCAAAAAAATTAACTTAAGAGGGCAAGTCCCCATTTCTACACAGACTATATATTCTTACAGACACCAGTAAATTCATTGATTGTAAAATATCAGGTCACTGAGTAAAGCAAAGAACCCCCTGGAATCCTGGAGAAGCACTGACCTCACTTAACTAAATACACTGACAACCTGTGCCACTGATTTCAGATGACTGATTTCCTTCCTGTGCCCTCTGCTAACAAACTGATATTTAATCACTTGCATAATCTACCTCAGTTCCCAAAGTAATCACCCTGGATCAATTTAGCATAATCTAAAGAGAGATTTTTTCCTTGTTTCCTCATATGAGTGCATATAAATCTTTACACCCTATGTGAGATGTCAGTAAAAAGAAAGATTTGCCCATGATACCTTGCCTTTTTCTTGCAACAGTATATTGGCCCAAATTATATACTATGAACGTAAGGTTTCATGGTTTTCATTCTAGACACAAGGAAGTCTTTGACTTTTTTTTTCCTGTAAGTCAGTCTTTTCCCTTTCCCTGTCTCATTTGCCCTTTTCCTTTCCTCTTCCCTTTTCTGCCTTAGGATATGATTTTTCTAGTTCTTGATCTTGAGCACTTCACTTCTTCTGTACACGGATGTGGAATTTCATCTTTATTCTGAAAAAAAACCCTTGTTTTCTTGGTTCTATGCACAACATGGCAATTCCTCCTTTGGCAAATTAACTCACAAAGGTTATCTGCACAGGGAATTGTTATTTTCTCTCTTTTTTTTTAACACCTACACCTTTTTCTACTCTTTATGATCATTCCATACCTGTACAACACCAATGCTTTGTATGCAGAACAGAGTGTGTTGGGCTCAAAAGTCCTGTACTGGAAAAATATCTTGATTGAATCCCCTCTTTACTCCCTGTAATTTAGGGGTTTGCTAGCAGGATCTAATTTCAAGACTCTAATTAGAAATGGTCTGGAAAAATAAAGATCTTCAAGGCTAAACACAAGATAGCCTGTTCTGCTGCCCATAATGCCATAATTCACCTGCTCCTTTGAAGCTTGTAAAAAGTTGACCTGTCATGCTTGTTAATTTTTTTTTTTTATTTTTAATGCACAATAAAATTATATCTTCCTCAATATTTTATGCTTTTATTCATGTTTTATGGCAGCAAATAATGCTTGCAAAGCATTATAGGCAGCAGATTTCTATTTACCTAGCAGGAAGTGTGCTGCACAAGCAGTAACACCTGCAAAGTGTTTCAGAGACGAGAGGTAAAGGCTTGTAAAGCTCACAGAGTTTTTTGGTAGCATCCATGACCTTATTTATCAGTTCCTTTTGCTTTAGATGCAGACATCTCAGCCTGTGTAAAACCTGCATAAGAACTCGCCATGCCTTGTTAACAGCGAATCACTAAAAAGAGTATGTCCTTTATTTAGGGAATTTAGGTTAGATTTGCAGAAGAGGCTCTTCCCTGTGAGGGTGGGGAGGCCCTGGCACAGGTTGCCCAGAGAAGCTGTGGCTGCCCCTGGGTCCCTGGAAGTGCCCAAGGCCAGGTTGGACAGGGCTTGGAGCAACCTGGGATAGTGGAAGGTGTCCCTGCCCATGGCACAGGGTGGAAATGGGATGGGCTTTACCATCCTTTCCAACCCAAATCACTCTGTGATCTTCCGATTTGTTTTACCTTCTCCCAGCCCTCATCTCTGTGTCTCACACTCAGAAACAGCAGCTGGAAGTGTGTGCATAAAACTATCCTTACAAAACAGTCCCAGACACTCTTGCAATTTCTATGGCATAAAACTGCACAGAATGGAACAGACGTGTCCAACCTAGAGTTATTAAGCACATTGATTTATTTTTTTCCCTGAAATCTGCTAAGGTTGATACACAGCTCTGAGCAGATACCCCTGTGCACTGTGCTTTTTATTGTCCCAGCTCCTGATTCTCTTTAAGGCTCCAGGTTGTGACTGTAATAATTTTTATAGTGGAACAATCAGTGTTGACTTTAGATAATTAAGCCTTCCTTCGAAAAGCCATGAAGGAGGAAAAGTAATAATTTGTATTTTACCTCTACAGTTTATGAAGCTCCAAGTGCAATATTGTAAAAGTTATGAACTGATACTTTGACGTTTTCCCCATTTATCTTTTTTGTCACTATCATATGATGGTGGAATTACCATCCTTGTAAGTGTTCAAAAAACTTAAATGTGACACCTGGGGACATGGTTTAGTGCTGGCCTTGGCAGTGCTGGGTTAAGGGTTGTACTTGATGGTCTTAAAGGTCTTCCCCAACTTAAATTATTCTATCTTCCCCAAATTAAATGATTCTATGATTATAAGATTCTGCATGGCTGGAATTAATTGTTTCCATTGTTTTGTAATTATGAGGAAAAAGTTCTTTTCTGTAATGCAGAAAAAAATTAAAAAAAAAAAAAAGACATGAAATTTGAAATTAGTTTTTAAAAGGAAATTTTAAGCACTGTTTAATACAACAATTCAGATATCCCGTTTATGACTCCCAATTTTGTAAGCTGTTGGAATTCAAAACTTAAATCCAAATACCATAAGACATTCACAAAACTCATTCTGAATTGGTCATAAATAATTCTTGTGTAAAAAGCTCTGTTCTCCTCATGACTTTGATGAAAGGGTCTCTGAAACCAAAAGTAAGGCTCACAAATCAGGACAAGGGATTGTTTTTAACATCTCATTTACCCCAGAGGTTTGATATGGTGTGTATCTTTTTGCAAAATACAATCATAAATTAATGCAATGTTTGCCTCTCACATCACATCATCTCAGCAAACATCTGCTAACCACAGTTTGAAACCCTAAGTAACACATGGTTTAGTCCTAAGTCCTCTTTTAGCTGTGTCCCATAATTTGGATGAATTACTTGCATCCATCTGTATCTGGAATTAAAGGATCTGTCCCACAGTATTGTAGGGAATTATTTAATACAATAAAACAAAACCCAAAAAATGGCATAAAATGGGATAAAATGGCATCACACAATGTCAAGACTAAATACTGATTCCACTTCCATATTCAGGATTCTATAACTCAGGCTCTAACTGCATTTTTCTTTGATAAATATCATGCAAAGAGAAAGGAAAGTTCATGCTTAAATGCAGTTGTATGGCTGCAGGAGTTGGCAAAACTGATGAGCTGAATCCTGTAAGTTACGTGAGGACACCGAATTTGCCACTGTAAGAGCTCAGCTAACTTTAGGAACAGAGTTGTTGCCATTAGCAACGGGCCAGTCATTTATAGAGGGAGAGATGTTTATCACTCAGGGCTGCTCTGAATTTTTAGTGCTTGGCTCAGTGGTAGGAAAAAAAAGGGGATGCTGCTGCATTTATTTCGTATTAGTTCTGGCCTTGTGCTGGTTGGGAATGTACTGTGTTGTGCAAAGTGCAGTTTGCAGAGAGCCACACACCTGGATTTGCTATTGAATATATTTACTTTGCCAGTGTTTTATTTCAGAGCCTTTGGAGGGGGTTGCTTTGATTCTGCACTGCCTTGCACAGGCTTTCATACTCTTCTCCTTGTAAAGGTTCAGAAAAGCCATTTCTTAATCCCTTATGTACAGATATGAAAATTTTTATGTGAATAATAGTATAATTTTTTTCTTATTTTGGTAATACCTAGTCTTCTTTCTGCTCCTTTTGATACCACTGCATGCACTATGATATTTCCTCCAGTTCCCTCTTTTGTCATGAGATCCTCTACTTCTTTCTCCTATTTTTAGTGTTGGAAGGATTTTGGCCCCAACTTCCATCTTTTTCTTCCTTGACACTGATTTCTGTATTTGCTAAAACAACTGAAATATCACCCTTCCTCTCCTGCTTTTGTGTTTTCCACCTATATCATCACAACAACCTTGATCACTGGGCCTGTACTCAGTGTGGGATTATCTCCCTATCATCCCCACATGTAATTTTCTGTGGTTCTCACCCAGGTATTTAGCAGTTCCTATCTTGATTACTGCACTGAGACAAGGGTATACAGGGGGTGCTAAGTAATCATGAAATAAGAGTCTGATATATAACCAGAATGTGCTTTCTTTACTTTAGTAAAACACAGTCTTTCTGTAAAACCTAGTTTACAAGACCAGAAATGGTTAAAAAAAATGGAAAGTTAAACAACAATGTTGGCACTGAACTTAATAAACTGACCATGACTGCATTCACTTTGAAAAAAATCTCTCCAGTCACTGCAGCCATGAGTTTTCAAACAAGTCCCACAGCAGACATATTTGATTTAAAAAATGTAAATATTTTAAAAGGGAGCCTCATGTACTTATTAGCAAGATTATGTATAACATTATATGTGAGTGGATCCAGAGACATTCGTTACACAGCGATTTCTCTTCACTAATGTCTGTAGGATAACCTCATGCTTGAGGACTAAACTGAATATGAGTCTCTTGTACATTGTTCCCTGGTCATTTGCTTGTCTGTCCTACAACTCAGTGCTGTAAAATAAGTCAACTGCAGAGCTGCTGATACAAGAAAATTTGAACATATAACTCTTTGCATAATTGGGATGTGCACTTCCCTGGTCCGTGATCCAGATGAAATGTAGAACAGCAGTAGCACTGAAATCTTTAGGGAAGTATAAATGACAGTGGGCAGTTTTAATGCAGAGAGAACAATTAAGAGCTGAATACTGATTTATTCTGTTTACTTTGAGATTTTATAATTATAAACCATCATTCTTGGTTATTTTGTAGGTTTTTTTGACAAAATGTTACAGAATTCAAAGAGAAAGAGAGCTCTGGTCAGTGAAGCATGGCTCAAAAGCCAAACAAAAATAATTACTCTGATTTCTTTAAGTTGGTGGTGGACACAGAGGAAAGGAAAGGCACACAGGAGAAATGAATACCATGGAGGCTTAACAGATGACAAGTTTAATTGTCATAGCTGTGTGCCTGAAATAATGAGCTTAACACGGTAACTGAGAAGAATCTGTACTTTAGACTAACAAGGTGGGTGTCTGTAATGCATAAAGGAACTTGTGAAGGTCTTTGTAATATTTACAGGGTGCTGGAAGAAAAGATACGTGTGGCATTCAGTAGAAAAGGACACACAAACTGGAAAACATCCAAATATGTCTCTGAAATATAAAACCCCATGAACTGTATGGGTGTGGATACTAAAGCCTGGAATTTGTGTGCATGCTGATTATATAGGTAGATTAAAAAGCTTTAAAATGGTGTGAGAGAAGATGAAAGCCATTAGAAGATGCAATGATACATTGTGCAACAGAGGGATAAATACATATTAAAGCAAGAACCATGGCTTGGATTATTTAGCTTGAAGGTGGTAAACAACTTTTCCTATTCTGCTCTGTTTGATCAGTGATGCATAATGACTACATCTGTAATAGGAAATTAACCATCCTGGGGACTACTCTTTGGTTATTCAGAGTTATTCAACAGTCATGGTTACCCAGGATTCATGTCTGTCCTAGTGAACTCTCCTGACTCCAAATTCAAGTTAGCTGTCTGTTCAAAGTCATCTCTGTCCCTTTCTAACAGCCATACTCTTCTAAAAATCATCTAGATGACTATTCAGTGGCCAAAGTCAATAATATTTTTGACAGTTTAACAGTAAGAACTCAGTTTTTGTGAGTAGATGAGAAGGTTAGAAAATAAATACTGCAGTGCTAGTAAACAGCTGAGATACCTGGAGAATTACTAGACTCTAAAATGACAGCAAGCCCCAGAGACACCAGGAGTGCAAGGACCTTCCTGATCTTACAGTCTGAAGTTCATGAGAGACACTGAAGCGCTGGAGGATGTCCAGAGAAGGGAACTGAGCTGGACACTCAACCCACCCTCAGCTGTCCTCTTTCCTGGATGTTCCTGTCATGGGGTTGTAGAGAGCCAGAAGGTCCCCCAAGATTCCTTTTCTCCAGCCTCAGCTGCTGAGCCCCCTCAGCTGCTCCTCACAGGACTTGTGCTCCAGACCCTTCCCCAGCTCTGCTCCCTTCTCTGGACGCACTCCAGCCCCTCAATGTCTTTCTTGTCCTGAGGGGCCCAGAACTGGACACAGCCCTCAAGGTGTGACCTCACCAGTGCCCAGCACAGGGGGACAATCACTGCCCTGGTCCTGGGGCTACACTATTGCTGACACAGGCCAAGTGCCATTGGTCTTCTTGCCCACCTGGGCCATGTTCAGCCACTGTCACCAGCACCCCCAGGTCCTTTTCTGCCAGGCTTTCCAGTCCCTCAGCCCATGGCCTGGAGCTCTGCAGGGGCCTGCAGCAGATTATCCACCTTCTCCTCTGCTTTTTCACTGACAGTCTGAAAATGCCAATCTTTTAAACATTAATGCAATATCAAGCACACTTAAGGTTAAGTATTTAACTTACATTAAAGAGAAATCTTTTAAAATACATTTTGATCCATTAGCTTGGGCTGAGAACAACTCCAATATGTCTATATTTAGTAAGTTTTTGATATAGAGGCTGTTTAGCCTCCATATAAAAATTTCCGTGTGCCTTCTGTATCTGCTCAGATTTGTGTGGAATGAAGAGTAACCTGAATGTGTTGTCATGTACTTTTCCCCTCAGAAAGACACAGGGAATTGGGATTTTTCAGCCTGGAGAAGAGAAGGCTTTGGGGAGACATAACTGTGGCCTTCCAGTGCCTGAAGGGAGCCTACAGGGAAGATGGATGGAGGATTTTTGAAGCACGTGTAGTAACAGGGCAAGGAGGAATGGCTTCAAAATGACAGAGAGCAACCCTTTACAAAATTATACATGTGGAATTTAATTCATTCACTAAAAACTCTGTTCCAGAACATTAGCAAAATACCCTGGTGTTTAGAAGTGTTGATTAGCCAGTTAACAGGGATGCATGTTTTTCTGTGAATTTGGAATTTAAATCTCAGCATGGTGTGTGATATCCTTTAAACTATCCCAAATGCGATTTTCATGTAAAATGAAAATCTCATGAGTATTTTCATGTAAATATCTACTTATGAAATACTTGCCTATGCTCCCACTGGAGCCAAAGGAGATGGAGTCAAGGGATTACAAGGATCTGGTGACTTAACTCTGTTTGACTGTGATGGCAGCTTACATGTCCAACTCATATGTGGACATCTACGTAGAGACACCTGAAAAGAGGTTGTAGCCAGGTGGGGGTTGGTCTCTTCTCCCAGCTAAGAAGTGATAAAACAAGAGAAAATGGCCTAAAGTTGTGCCAGGAGAGGCTTGGATTGGGTAACAGGGAAAATTTCTGCACAGAAAGGGTGATCAGGCACTGGAACAGGCTGCCCAGGGGAGTGGTGGAATCACCATCCCTGGAAGAGTTAAAAAAAATGTGTAGATGTGGTGCTTGGGGACATGGTTTAGTGGTGGCCTTGGCAGTGCTG
The DNA here is from genome assembly GCF_000691975.1 of Corvus brachyrhynchos. Taxonomy (NCBI): domain Eukaryota; kingdom Metazoa; phylum Chordata; class Aves; order Passeriformes; family Corvidae; genus Corvus; species Corvus brachyrhynchos. Next base: position 2,548,092 of record NW_008239671.1, read on the forward strand.
GGGGAATGTTTGGACTGAGTGACCTCAGAGGGCATTTCGGACCGAAATGATTCTGTGACTCTGAATGTGTCCTGATCCACAGACTGAACCCTAACCACGATGAGCTTTCTGACTAACACTAGAGAGAAAGCCATCAGTAAGGCCAGTTTGAGCAGAGGATTTTCTAACATGTTTTCTTTCACTTCCACAAATATTTGTAGAATTGGAATATTTTTCCAACGAGATCTGTAGTCTCTAGACCAGCATTCATCATTTCTAATCACAGCTCCGTAGAAAGTGTAGGACTTTTTGTACATGTACCCATCTTTACATGCTCCTGTCTGTGCCATCCTATTGGTCTACTGGTCCTCAAAACCCAATTTGCTTCTTGTAAGAGGAACAGGCTTTTCTGAAATAGGTATTGAAAAGTCCTTTTCCAACATAAAACCATTCTGGATGCTTAGCAGAGGCTATGCCATAGCCACAGTCTGACAGTGTGTTCCCATTCATGTTAAAGGTATTTCTGATGACAATGAACATTCACAAAACAGGAATTTTTCACATTTTCTTCCCTCAGAGAAGAAAAGTTCTTTGATGTACTCTCTTTCGTTCCCACAGGCTGAGGTAGGAAGGTGGATGTGCTGTGATCACAGCAAAAGTCAATGTCAAGGTTGAAATCGTTTGTGTTTATTTATATTTTAAGGCTTTTACTGAGGAAAAAAAAAAGCAACTCAGAGAACAGGATTTGATACTATCCATATCTCAAATGTTGAACTGTCTTGGACTGACAACTGGTAGTGACAGAATGGGAACTACTAGATTTTTATTTTGACACTTCTGCTAGATTCCACACATTTTCTACTAGAATGTATTTTCATAAAAAGGTATTTATAAGTCTGAAAGATTCCATATTCTTAAAAATTTAACCTTGTATAAAGGGCTTAAATATTTGGGGCAGGAGGAGACTTATTAAGAAGAAACGTGAATTTTCTTTATTTTGTTTTGAATCTCCATTAAAGATGGCTCCATTGGATTAGCAAAATCTGAATTCATCCACACAGTATTAACTGTGATTTTTTCCAACTCAGGATGGTAATTTTGTTGCTTTTTTCTTTTTTATTTTTTTCAAAGAGAAATGAAAGTAATCAATAAAAACACAACTTTAAGAAACTTAATACAGAGTAAATGCCATGCAAATATTGTTCCTCAGCCATCCACTACAAACATTTACATACGTGTGTTTTAATTGCTAACCTACTTACCTAAAAGGAATACAATGTAAGAGATAAGGTTTACACTTTTAGAAGATGCACAGAGTCAACTAACATTTCCACTAAGTATTGTTTGATTACTTTTTTTCCCAAGGACCATTGCCATTGCCGTTTTGTTTGAATTTCAGGTGTAGTCTGTCTGAGCATTTACCTTTTGCTCTTTTCAGCATTTAATTCTCTTAATCTATAATTGAAGCTGTTCCATATGAAGGCATATTGTGCATCTATAGAAAACCCATCCACCACAACAGGAGGTAGTTTTGCATTGAGAGATTTTCTTGCCATTAATGATGTGAAGGTTATTTCATCCTGCTGCTGTTGCTGCAAAAAAAACCAAACCAAAACCAAAAAACCCAACAAAACAAAAAACCCTCGGACTTCCAAGAGGTGGAAATTTACTTAGAAATTATTCTAAAATCTTTCTGGTAAACATCTCTAGAAAAGCTCTATCAGTATAGCTGCCCTTAACAGTGAATGGTCACTGGGCGAATCAGCAGCACTGTGTATCAACAACATGGACTGAACATTCAGGCACAGCCATTAAATATTCAAGTGATTTCACTTTCATCTATTTGCCTATAGATATTCATTTGCATATACACAGGAGCCCTTTACAAAAGGATGGATGTGGAATTCAATTAATTCATTAAAAACTGTGTTCCAGAACATTAGCAAAATACCCTGATATTTAGAAGTGTTGATTAGCCAGTTAAAAGGGGTGCATGTTTCCTCTGAGTTTGGAATGAGGAATTTAAATCTCAGTATGGTGTGTGATATCCTTTAAAGATTAAACTATCTCAAATAAGATTTTCATGTAAATATCTACACGTCAATTACTTGTCTATGCTCCCACTGGTGTTAAAGGAGATGGAATCAAGAGATTCTAAGGATCTAGTGACTGAAATCTGTTTCACTGAAATGTGAGACAGAGCAGCAAAGTTATTTACTCTTCCTCTACCTATTTTTGGATGTGGAACTCAAATTCTTTTACATCCCAGCTGCTGACTATGGGAACTACTTTTCTTTTACATTACAACACATCCAAATAATGTGTTACAGCACTGACCAGAAGTTTAAATTTTTAACTGTAGGACAATATTCTGTGGTGTATTTGATTCCACTGTACCATTTGCAATAAAAAACGAATTATAACCAGTGGAATTTAACTTACTAAAAATTATCCAAGAATCCAAAAGAAAATTATGTACAAAAATGCACATGAATGTACATTAATGTACATGAATCAACTACATGCCACATATAATCAGCATAATCAAAGAAAGAGCTGATCCTGATGGTATTTTAGGATATTCTTCCCATCTGTGCTTTATTTATGTAATGCAAACCCAGCCTGGATGAGAACAGGAGGGTTAATTACATCCTGCACATGCCTATTTCTCACTAAAAGGGGTTAAGAGCACATCATGCAAATAAGTCATCAGGTCAGACTATCAGAATCTTGACTTCATATTCAAATTGCACACTAAGTGATCATCTCTTTACCTTCTGTGTACCCCATGCCTCACACACCGAACTCACAGGTAACACTGAATCTCTGCATAAGCAACACAGTTTAAATTGAAACACTGAAAAGAAAGCCTGTTTCTTCATGTAAGTTTGATTTTCTCAGTTCTTAAATCTGCAAGGCCATATTAGCATTCATTAGAACTAGTTAGGGAAATAACACAAAAACTACTAATACACTGGATGTTAGGGAAGTTCATGCAACAACCCCTCAACTGACGGAGCTAATTGTAATTCTTGTTGCTTAGCACTGAAATTTTTTAACCTTATATCTATGAATGCAATTATGTGAAGAACTAGTTAATCCCCCAGACATCAGCTTTACCTGCAATATTTTAAGCACCAAAGCTACTGAACAACACACCCTACATGGAGATGGAAAACACTAGGCAGACAGGTAAACATATGCATATGAGCAAATCCTATTTTGGGGGAGCTCCAAAAACAAGCTGTAGACTTCCTAAAATAGAGACAGACAAAACTCTGAAATCTATGCAATCTGCCAGAGAAAGATGAGATGATCTCCTAAGATATCACTTATAAAATATTAGCAGCACATCACAGCCAACAAATAACTGAAACTTTATATGCAAAGCTGAAGGAAGAGGTGCTCTGTTGTAAAATTTGTCCCACAGTTATTACCTGGTGAAACCTGAAAACATTCAGCCCATTAAGGCTCAGGGAATGAGGGCACTCAGCTGAAAGTGAGGGTGCAATACCTGAGAAGAGACAGGCTGAAATCAGAGTACTCTCTGGACTTTCATGGATAGGAAGCAGCAGGCAGTAGGAATGGGAGATTCAATTCTTAGATGCAAAGACACCTCTATTTGTGGCATGTGAGAGACTGCAGAGTGAACTACCTGCTGTTGGATGGAAAAGGTGGAATCAGGCCACAGGATAAGGTACAACCTCCACACTCTTATTCTCCAGAATAAGAATGCTGTCAAACATGAAGCCTCAAAGGCAGACAGAGATCCAGAGTCTCAAAGCAGTGATGAGATGGTGGTGAAGAGAGACTTAAATTTACCATGAATTTGAGAAACTTCTGGAATTTGAAGAACTTGTACTGAGAAGAAGGGTTATGTTCAATCCAAATGTACCCACTCAAAGTCATAGAAAAATATTTAAACTAGTAACAGGGAAAAGCCAAAAGGCAGACAAG
>NW_008239671.1:2552065-2558996 GCF_000691975.1 Corvus brachyrhynchos
TACGTAAACACAATGAACAGAAAAATAAATATTTACATCCAGATGCTAATAATCTTGTTCTGGTAACCAAAAGTCAGAATGAAGGTTAGGAGCAATGAAAAGACCTCATAAAACTGAGTGAATAATGAAAAAAAGTGGCCCAAGTGCTTATGTAGTTATGAATAATGCATCTATAGAAAAACAACATAATCCATGATGCCAAACTTTGAACTAAAGTTTTCTAAACCAGGCAGTCAAAGAAGCCAATGAAATGTGGTGCCTCATCAAGAACAGCATTAAGAATTAGGAAGAGGTGTCATTTTTTTCAGTGCTCAAAAAAAGCAGAATTTTATTTCATCTTCTTGTTTTGAAGTAGTTATCTAGAACTTTGGAAAGTAAAGAAACCAAGATTCTCCCATATGCTTCATCTGGCTTGATTTTGCCTGTGTGAATAGATAAAGATGGGGATAAAAGCAGGCCCAAATGTGTAGAGAAGAGTAAAAGACACATCCCAATTTCCCTAAGGAAAGCATTCACCCCTTGTTTATAAACTGTTCTTTGTTTTTTCTTGCTATTGCTCTGCTGACAGATCCCTCAAGGCCTGACAATATAGGGAGAAAGTGCCTGTGTCCATCAACCTGCAGGAGCAGCCTGCTTAAAAGATTCTCCAAGCATCATTAGCTTAAGAATGTTTCTTAAATAACACAAGAGATGGACCAAGAACTTTGGAAATATTCAAGCAAACTTTTTGTGCCTCACTGGGAATTAAGCACTGAATGGATTTGTTCCAGAATTGTTGAAAGCTATCACACTTCAGTCTACTGAAATAAAACATTACAGGCTGTTTTTTTTTCCTAAATGATAAATGTATGGATACAGCTATAATGCAGTGTGAAGTCTCAGCTTAGAATTTCTTAGGCTGGATTACAGATCACACTTAAAAGTCTAGTTAGTGTCACAGTTTGCCTGGCACTGACACCAAGTCTGATGTTGACAGCTAAAAATATAGTACACAACAGAGAGAAATTCTCTGCTGGTAGATGTTTGAAAGCCAAAATAGGAAATTATTTCCAGCTTGAGTTATTGAATTTAAGCATTGTTTCTGCAGCTTATCTTACCCTTAAAAAACCCCTTTAAAAATACAACAGTACTTTAAGAGCAGCAGAGCAAAACACCTATCCCAAAAGCTGAGCTTGACGCTCCTGGCTGGGTTGTGAAGTTGTTAATTTTGGAAAGTTAAGTAATGGTTTAAAAGCAGAATTGGGAACCTTGAGCAAGGTACCTAATATGAAATGCAGTTTAAACTCATAGTCTGGCATTTGGGCCTAATATTCCAAAGGAAATGTCTTTACTATGTTCAGAGAAAGCCCTGCAGTGAAAAGCAGAGATGACCAACCCAAGTTCTGACGAGTACCTCAGTCCCAAGCAACAATGTGGGTGTTATTTGGTGATCAGCCTCTACTAAACCATCCTGGACTTCAGAAATGTCTTGTAAACTGAACTAAAACACGTGCTGTTGTAACTAAATTGATAAATTTAACCAGTCAGCATTGAGTTATTTCAGTCCTCTGTGGCCATCAGTTCTGTGGGTTCTGCCTCCTGCTTACGTTTTGTTGCCTGCAGTTATCAGCATTTGCTGCCCTACCCAGCCAGAAGCTGAAGAGTGTCTGTTCTTCCCCCAAAAAAGTGAGCAATACACTACAACTTATAATTTGAGTAACATCTACTGCAAGAAGTGGATGGAATTAGGAATGTTATTCAATAAAACATGGTGAGCTATTGTAGTAACTCCATCCACTACTCCAATTACAACTGCAATTTCCTTCTCACCCATCTCTCTCCCCACTCATGGTCCCAGCAGGTATTGGTACACACTGAACACTTTATAAGCTGTTTTATGTCACTAATTTAGCAGAAACTAAATCCAGGAAAAAAAAAAAAAAAGGCATATTGTTTTCTCTCATGCTAGTGACTTCATGGAATGATCCAGCAATCACTGAAGAGGGAGCAAGGCAGGAGATAGGGCTGAGAGGTCAGCAGCAAGTCATAGATCTAAAAAGCAGAACTAAGGAAGATCAAGGGAATGGGAGACATTCTCTTCTCCTGCTGGAAGAAGTGTCAGAAAGACAAAACTTCCTATGAAATCTTATTTCAAGACTAATTTATATAAACCACAGTGACCTAAGATTTGCTGCAGCTCCATTTCAGACACTGATGAGTCAGATATGTTCCCACATTCCAGCTGCTGAGGTTGGGAGCTGCCTACCTGGGAATGCAGGAAAGCAGCCTGGCAGAGCACATCAGAGCAGCACAGATGTTTGCTCAGCGTTGCCTTTGGATGTCGTGTCACACAATTAGCACTCACAACTCTGCATGAAACAGGCATTTCTATATTAGAGGGCTGGAACTATATCTAGACACACTGGGTAACATCAGAGGAATCTAAGTTGCTGCAATCTGCACTTCCTCCAGGCCCCAATAAAACAGAAGTTACACCAAGTTGTGCTCCCTGAGGCTACTCATTAAATACTCCCTGCATGTGCCTCCATCAATCTGCCAAAGCTATTTTCAATGTATAGCTCAGTTTCCTCTCAGATGGGCTGGAAGACTGAAATTTTTGAGGTTGCATAAAGACAGATGAGGTTTGTTAAATCAGGACGAGCCTCTAAACCACAACCAAAATCTTAAACCAAACACAGAATATTAATCCAAGGGCCTGGATTATGGTTACATGGTTAGTATATTAATACATGGTTAGGAAGAACAGTTTGTCAAATGGGGTGCACTGATTTTGGCTGGGATAAAGTTCATTTTCTTCACAGTAGCTCATATTCTGACTATAAAATAATTTACTAAATACCTTCTATACTTTTACTGACCTCCCTGAAAACTGATTCCTGTTTTTCATCAGCAATGATCAAGCAGCTCAAATCAAGGAATTTGATGGAGACCTGATTTGCCTCTAACAGACTTTGGCATGGACTCCCACAACAATGCAAACCCCATTACAATCATATACTAAAAATGCTCTCTTTCTTGTCTGATGGGAAAATTACCACACTCTTTTCTTGTTTACCATACTTTCTGTCAACTCTATGTAATCCTCTAGCAAATCTACTCCAGGAGAGCTAAACTACAGCAAAATCAGGCTGTTCAAGCCGCTGGAGTTTGGGGGTTAAGCACTGGAAGCTGCTGGAGAGGCGACCTTGTTGAAAGGTGAATTCTCATGTCACAGACAGAGGTGGCCAAGGAAATATACCAAAAATCACTGTCAGAGGGGATTGGTGTGTACTTTGCAGCCAGCTAAGGGCCAGTGACATTCATTGAGGTGGGCTCAATTAGGGGAAGGAAACCATTTTGTCCATTTAACTCCCGGCCCTCAAAGGAGGAGGGTAGGGGAATCTCAGGAACAGCAACTATTAGAGATTCCCACAGTGATCCAAAGTACAAATATGGTGACAGACTGTGTCATCTGAGGTGTGACTTCATTATCAAAGCCTACAGGTCATGTAAAATTAGCTCTACACCTTCCACAGGTGAGCTAAGTTACATTATTTTTCAGTCCTTTCTTCCCACACTCTTCAGCCCATGAGTTTATAAGCCTCTGTTTAGGCAAAAAACTGATTTTTTTTAGCTTCTTCAAGGACTTTCACATATCTGCCAGAGACAGCTGATGTCCTCTATCTGCAGTAATCGTCGTATTTTTTAGAAGTCTTTTATGCTATTGGCAAATCATGTTCAAACACGTTCTCTGTTGCAAGGCCAGCTGCTCTTTAGTTTCTTTCTTGTAATTTATCTCACCACATTTCTCAGGAAAGCCATGAATACTGTCTGCATAGCAATGCTTCCCACCAGTTTTGTACAGGTGTCTCCTATGCAGGAAGCTCCATCTATACTTATATCCTGGATTCTTTAACTGTAACTGGAGGGAAGAGATTAAAAGACACTGAGACCTGTAAATCAAGAATGTGTTGCTGAGCCACATCACCAATGGCATCAAATAAAAACCCAAGGAATATCCACTAATGAAAAATATTAGTAATCAATTCAGAAAAATATATTTGCTATGAATTTGTATTTATTACATATTTCTTTTTTGATTAATTTGATTTTATAATATTTATATTCATTGATTGAAGTTCTTTATGCTCAGGTTTTGGGCTGATTTGGGAACAAGCAGAAATTACTTCAAAAATATCAGCTCATAAACAGTTACATGCAAAACAGGTGCAGCACTAATAATAACAGATCACTAAAATATTTTTAAACAAAACATAGCAATGAATTTCTATTGTATTCAGTTTCTCTGAAATAAATTTTTAACCCTTTCATGCTTCTGTTTTCTCTAAGAGTCCGAAAAAATGTGATTATTTTCTGCTATCTCCCGTAAGATAGAAAGGAAAAACAGATATTATTAATAGATGGATTCTTAAAAGCAGGAAAACAAAACAATGGAAAAAATAAGACTCTTCAAATCTAAAAACTTCTACATAAAAGTTCAGAGCAAGGCTTTCTTTTCACCAATGATATTTAAACCTGTTTGAAGCTGAATTACATTAATATTTTATTTTAAATTTGAGCAATAAAAGAAGACCAAAACATTTACTTCTAATCTGTTTTTCACAGTGCCTCTAGTTAGGGCCTATAGTGAAGGTAATATTTGATCTGTAAAGTATCTTTTTCTTGTTTGCTCTAAACCCCAGCACTGACATAGTAGTAAAGTCGAAAAACCAAGTTATAAATCTTACAGCAGCCACTTTTTTTTTTTTCCCAAATGTGCTCCCTTAAGGTACAACCTGCTAAATGCTTGAAAGCAAAAGATTTACAGTTTTCTAATACCATATAACTTTCTCTGAAGCCCAATTAAATATGAAGTCTAACTGGGTGCCTTGGCACCTTGAGTGAGTGGAGTGAGAAATAGGCCCAGTCTGGGTTGTTTTCTGATAAGATGTATTGCCTCCTGCAGCTGTTTATCTGTTTCTGGTCCCTTGACAGGATACTCAGACAGTTACTTTAGATGAGACACCTAAATTTCAGACACCTGAATTTTACGATAAGTGAATCATCCCCTTAGTCTGGAGCCTGAGCTGCTTTTACACTAAACTATGAAAAAGATCATCTCATAGTTCTTAATTCTTTGAATATGGAGGGAGCACGGTTGGAATTTTTTCTGACCAAGCTGGAAACTTGAAGTCTTTCCTCAGACCCATTTCCACTGTGAACTTCTTACCACTTCAGAGCTACACACTGAGGGAAAAGAAATGGCAAAATGCATATTTGAAGCAACAATCAGCTGTTATATTGCTAATTAAGGTAATTGTATGTTCATTCTTTTCAAGGAAAAGAAGCTGGAACGGGCATATGAAAATCAATTAAGTCATTTATAGCCTTCTTACAACACATACCAAAATTTATTTAAGAATCAGTCAAAAAGTATTTTAAGTCTCAGTCAGCAGAGAATCCCTGGCCCTCCAGAATATGATGTTTCTCCTAAGAATTAAATCTCTCCATTTATAATTTTTTGTTTTACCAAAAAGGAAAAGAAAAATAAATAGACACTTGAAAGTTATAATCAGTTATTATGAAAATTAAGAGACTTCTTCTCACCTGTCTTACCTATTTCATAGGGAAAATAATGAGACAAGTTCTAAGAAACAAGTAAGTAATTTTACAGAAACTTTTCATAATCCACATGCTGCTCTGCATTTAGCTAAGGGTTGTGGATGAATGCCTGTAGTAGCTGAAGTCTGTGATGAATCAAGCTGTACAATGTGACTCTTCTACTTTCGTGACACACTTGTGACTGGTTTGGAATATATTACATTCATGGAAGAATTTTACAGCTGTACCAACCAAAAGCACTATTAAGTACACGATGTAACAGCAAAGCCTGAGTTGTAAATCTAGGGGCAGATTCAAAGGATCTTGTCCATGTGTTCTGAAGACTAAGACCTCACCATCTCAATACTCATCCACAGGAAACTCCTCTGAGGGCCAATAAATAGCTATTTTACCTGCCTCTCTTGTTCCAGTGTACATTTTTGATGGTATTTTTCTTTATTGCTAGACTGGGTTTTATTTATAAGGTTGTGGAGACTCCCCTTTTATGGAGAATCTAAACAATCCTCTTAGTGTAGATGTGTCGGGGTCTCCTCCCCCGCCGTGCAGCCCTGGGAGAGGGGCCCTGAGGGCACAGACACGGGGTTTCCCTGCCCCTGCTCAGCCTCGTTCCCATTGGTTGGTTTGTGTTCCCTGCGCGGGCAGAAGGACCCTTGGTCCCGTGACTGGAACAGTTCCTGGGCAGAGCTCCGGCCATGCGGCTGGAGAAATAAACATCTCTCTGAAACAGCTAGCAAGAATCTGTCTGTCCATATATATTTCCTTTCCACGGGACTCCTGGTTTGATATATGCGTGTTGCAGGATCCCCACTGCAACAAATGGTGGAGAATTGTGAGCAGAACGATCCCCGATCCCTAAGCGACTGATTTGTGTGAGTAAACCCTGGAAACTTTGGATTCCTCTTCTTGGTTTTGCTTTGCTATTCCATATCTAAACTATGGAGGAACCGTGGGAAGACTCTTGGCTCTCAGAGCCGCATATGGACATTTATCTTAAACTTAAAATGATTCTTGAACAACGATTTGTAAATTTTAGCTTGATTCAAGCTCAAAAAGAACTGAAACACTTCCTGGCATGGTTGTTTAAGAACTTTTTCTATGTTTCTTGGGATTTAATTCTTACCAAGGGCTTTTGGAAAACCATTTGGACACAGTTAATACTGGAGTCAAAATATATGCCGATGGAAGAATATTTTCGTGAATATTATTTCGTTACCGAGACTGTTGAGCAATGTCAGCTGTGTCCGGGAAAAGGGAAGCCTGGCGCAGGGACCGTGCGGCCCAGGCCACGTGCACCGAGCGCTCTGCGAGCAGCAGCGAGGCAGTTCCCGCG